>NW_027270990.1:652500-1252500 GCF_040938485.1 Diadema antillarum | reverse complement strand
TTTGCGGACATTCATATTACAATCATCAGCATAGAGCGAACTACCGACGTTTCCCGATAGACTGTCACAGCCAGTGTGATAATTATGTGTGTAATGTGAGGCCGTTGTCCTCGTCAAGCATGTGCTTATGATAATGGTCTCCTGCATTCCTGTGACTCCTAGATTTGTTTAATTTGTCTTTTGAACAGCTGGTACGTGAAGTCTTATTTTCATTTAATGCGTAAAGACACATGCATGAAATCATTTTGTATCATGAAGATAAACAGTGTCATTCGTTTATCTTAACCTTCAACCGATCCATGTAATTCACTGTTGAAATAGTCCAATAAGTCTTCTGTCCAATGATACCACGTAGGTTATGTAACTCTCATGCATGACTGAGCATGTTTCAACTTAGTGAATGGGTGTGAAATCATCACTGTGGCAAGTTCTGTGATCAGCATACTTTCTCATATTGTACCAGATGGCTCTTTTTGTTGGAGGCTGACTGTCGGGGAACTGCACCCGAAAAAGCCTCTTGAACTTTCACGAAACATCTTGTTTCCTGGTATCGAATTACCAGGAATACTCTCTGCTCAATTGTCAACTGTACCATGTTTGGAATTTGAAAGCATGTGAAGTGTGCCTGTGTCAGGAACAACCTTTGCTGAAGTTGTTATGTAATCATAGGCCTAACATGTGACAAAAATTTAACTTCAAAATTAATATGCCCTGAATGTATGACAATAGCAAGAAATAACTTGCCACAGTGATGATTTCACACCCATTCACTAAAGTTGAATCATGCTCAGTCATGCATGAGAGTTACATAACCTACGTGGTATTATTGGATAGAGGACTTATTGGACTATCTAACCATGAAAAAATAATGTACAAATATTTTATAGTTTTCTGAAAATTTGCTGTTGAAGTTGGGTTTACTTTTTGAAAGACACACTGTATATGGCTGATAGTGTGCGTCACGAACTGGAATGCATTCTAATATGAGGTCCCATGTCTGCAAATGACCTGTGTGCCTACTCATCGACACTCACAGGATATTCCATAACAGAAAATTGTAACATTTTTTCCCCTCACAAATTGTATATAATTGAATATAAATGATGTATGTACAACTATATCCCTCATAAATCACAATAGTTATCATAATATGTCTGATGTAATGTTTCGTATTTCAGGTCGTAGGGGGAAGAAAAAAAAAACTACCGCTATCAACAGGCACCATCATGTCATAGTTAATTTGCGATCACGTAAGAAACTGAACTAAACACCTCTAAATCTAATCCGATTCCGCGGCTTTTCTCCTCAGTTCATCTATATCGACCCCTGGCATCTCCACAAGTCGCCGTTTGTGGTTGACCCACTGCAACCCCGTGATGTCGTTGTACCGATAAGGCATCTTCTCGTAGCAGTACTTCCGGGTCATGTTCCACAATGGTGGATTGTCCATTTCGAGGACTTGTTGTAAATGGTATGCCATGTCTTCCGTCGTCTGGGCAACGCCATCCTCGAAATGATACTTTTGATACCTTTCGAATAGGCGGGAAAGACAGAAGGGAATTAATGACAGATTAAAAAGGACAAGTTCACCTTCATAGACATGTGGATTGAGTGAATGCAGCAATGGGACACATCAGCAAGAGTTTGAGGAAAATCGGACATTCCGTTTAAAAGTTATGAATTTTTGCAGTTTCTGCTTTAATAGTCACTGCTGGATGAGAAGACTACTACAGCTTGTGATGTCACATGTGTACAACGATACAAAGAAAATATAAAGACAATTCAAGATATTTTTACTTTTCTCGCATAATAAAAGAACACTTGACTTCCCTCTTTCAGAAGGCAAAGGGAAAAATATTACCCTTAAAGATAGCCCTTCCCTTTTGCATTCCTTCCCAAATAGCACAGAACATATTTCTACCAGAATGACAAGACTATTGTAAATCTATAACATTTATGAGATATTAGAAGGATGTTAGCCGTTAAAATTCAAATAATGCACTAAAAGCTCACCGTAACGTATTCTGTGTACTAGGCACAGCTGCATACATTAATCCTCCTGTGGTTCCACTATACTTATACTTCGGACAAAAGATATGCATATTTAAGCTGTCAGCTAGAAATGAAGAATTCACTAGCTTCTCTTACTTTGTTGTCGATAGCAAATAACAACACACCACTTACATGAACTACACGTGCAACTACGTGCATCACACAGGTCTGTAAAACTAGATTAGAAGTTTAGATTTGTAATTTTTTCGTAGTACGAAAAAAATATTCAAATCTTAACGGTCAATTTTCTAAACAAATAAAGGCCCTCTTGAGTTCAAAGTTTACAGGAGGTTTTCAAATAATGTTTTCTTCAATACCTAAGTGTTCTCACCAATTTTTCAAAATTTGCATGTAAAAGGGATTGGCTGTCTTTAACATACGTCAATGGCGAGTCGAAGAAATGCGCACTTTTTTCAAAAAGTAAAATTTTGTGAAATTCTCTATATATCTTCCTTATATCGCTGTACGCACGTGACATCATACACTGTAGTAGTCTTCTCATCCAGCAGTAACTGTGCAGAAAAGTCATAACTTTTGAACGGATTGTCCGATTTTACCCGAACTTTCACTGATGTGTTCTACTAATATTGCTGCATTCACTCAATCCACATGTATAAAGGTGGACATGTCCTTTAAAGTCGACATATTATGTTCGTAAAAATTTAAAGTTGTAGAATTTTGACATGACTTGAAAGTAAGTGCGTGATCTCAATGCTAAGGCCTACCCTAGTCACGTGATGAGAGAAATACAAGGATTAAGGTATTACGATAATGTGAAGTACCATTATGTGAATGCATTCCGTACAGGGATGAAGTGCCTTTCTTGCGTTTGCCTGTAATGGGCCGAATGCATAAACGCTAGCAATTGCTTGTGCTAGCCTTTTACTCGAATCCGTATGCATAAAAACAAGTAATTGCTTGCAAGCAGAAGCTTTTGCTAGCAAGCACAAGCTATTGCTGCTGCCCGCAAGCAATTGCTTAGAGACCAAGCATTTGCTTAAAAACGTATGCATAAAACATACCATTTGCTGGTTCTTGCTAGCAATTGCTTACGATTTTCCAAGCTCTGTAAAATGAGCTTGAGCTTTTGCTTAACCGGAACGTTCCCTTTTAAATATCATTTTCATATTTATGAAAGAAAGACCACACTTGTGAAGGAGTGGTATAAATCTACAAGAAATTACTCATAAGTAGTGTAAGAAACTTTTTCATTTCAACAACGGGAATGTCCAGTGGTTAGCACGCAAAATGACTGTGATGAAAAACAGGTAGGATGTCTGACTTCGGTGGAGAGCAAGGAGACCTCCCTCCACGTGCGATCTGGCAGATCCGGGCTGCTGTAAGCTGCAGTGACGGGAATCAGCCAGTAATACGTGTGTGTGTATAGATGTGCGTGTATGCGTCTGTGTGTGCATTTCATAGCTCTTCTGCTATGTCAGGAAATGTTTCGCACACACATGCCCTTTCAAATACATGCTGCCACACTCGCCATTGTTCTTGTGTTCGCACAGGCGTGACATCCCTTTTGTTGAAAACGCAAGCAGTTGCTTGTGCGGGACAAGCAAAAGGTATTGGCATAAGCAAAAGATTATGCATATGGATTTAAGCAATTGCTTGAGCTAGACCTTTTGCTAGACGAGCTTGTGCTTTTGCTTGAAGCAATTGCTTACAAGCAATTGCTTGTTTTATGCATTCGGCCCATTGCTTACCTTCCAACCAATTTCAGTTGTCGTTTTGTGACGTCATCTATGCGTTGCTTGTCTGGTAGACGACCGCCGTCTCGGATGTTATCGTTAATCATCGAAGTCACCGGGCCAGGATTTAGTGAACATAAACTGGGGAATGTATATCAATTCAATTCAATTTCAGTTTAAGTCAATTTCTTTCAATTGTCATTTATTTCCATCAAGGAAAAACTGAAACGAAATACAAAGCATACATTACTAGTGCACAAATCATGTCTTTGTTATCAATTTGTTTTAAAAAAAAATACATCTAATGCGGTACGGATCATAATGTACAACGTATCTAGCAAAATATAGGTGCAATTAAGCAGAATAACTAAGACCTGCAATGCTTCCATTGTAAGGTTGACAGAAAAGTACACATAACGACGGACAAGAGTGGTCTACACTGAATAAAACAAATTTTGTAAAACGTGAATTATTCAATACGAAATGTGTGACTAGAAAAGATCCATACAAAATCTACTCATTTAATTCATATGAAATTTCCCGTTTTCTATTAGTTTGATACATTGTGTGATAAACATGTACTTTGTATGATTTTTAAGTCAGACTGTTCATTATAAAGATTATTAAGCCTATATACCGCCCCCGTCAGTTTTCCCGATAAATTTTTAACTCGATTTTCGCTTCGCTGAAATTAATTTTTTTTTTTCATATTTTGCGCACATTTTGAGACCCTATATGCGAACATCGGGGGCACGCTTGCCGAGATAATGCACATTTTCGTGACAAATATCACCGAAAATGGCAGTTTCCTAAGACTTTTGAGAGTACAACGTATAATATGGGCTTTGCAAGAAGTGTTAGATCCATGTTTTTTAATTTTGTTCTCAAATAACATCCTTTTTGGTTATCATCAACTATTATTTAAGTAAAGAGTGCAGAACAAAATAGATAAAAAGAATATAATATATTCTAAAAATTATTAAAAACAAGGAAATACATAAGAAATTAAAAAACAGTAAAAAATGTTGATACCCCAATTTTTTTTCGCGTTGAATCGTTAATGACACTACAAAATTAGAAAAAAAGAATTAGCCACTTTGACGCGTTATTTAGGGATTTGCAGCTTAAAATCTGATGCACCAAAAAAATCTCTGCATAAAGTAGCATACTAAGCATTATTTAAAGAAACGAGGATATTTTTGGGAAAAAATGATTCATTTCTGGCGATCACGTGAAGGGCAGCAAGCGATCAAATTTTCGCCACGATCGCGCGATCGGCGGCAGAGATCTTGGGGGGCTTCCCCCCCCCCCCTAGATCTATTAAAAAGCAATGAATTGACAAAATGTGTCCTCTAATGTTGACTCCACCATTATTATAATCATTATCAAGTTCGTTATCATCATTGTTCTTATTTGTGCCATTTAATTTCTGAAGAGAACGTTATGGCTGAACTCATTAAGATATTTATACAGACATAAGTATTTCCCTTTTTCCATAAGATTAGGTGAACAATGGCTCAGTACGTTTTGCATGACAACATAAGGAGTAAGTTGTTTTCAGAAATTGATACCTTAGAGTTTTCAATATGCGACACGCTATTGCTATTACTTTGTCCCATTTTTTTTTGACGTCAGCAGAAATTGGCACTTGCCATGTATCTATAAATAAGATATCTTTGAAATCAATAATTAATTAGAACCGAGATTTTGACCAATTTTGCAGAATTTTGAAAAATACTATTTATAAACTTATTCTTTTATGTGCAAGTTTGCAGTAATTTGTGTCATTTTATACAACTTGTAAACTTGGACCTAGTAAAAAAGAACAATAGGGCGTAAAAAGTGAGGACGTTATGATAAGTAAATGGCCTAGAAAGCAAAAAAAAAAAAAAAAAACGAAAAAAGAAAGAAAGAAAGATATTCTTTTTAGAATATCATTATGGAATCCACACCTGATATTAAACTCGTGCAGACGGCTGGCTAACGCATCTATCAGACCCTGGGTGGCAAATTTTGAGGCGCAGTATACCTCGTAGAAAGGGTACCCTGTGAAGTGACAGAAGAATGTCCTTCTTACATCAAGAGATCCAGGATGATTATCACACGCACACGGACACACACACACACACACACGCACACACACACACACATATTATATATATGTATATATATATATATATATATATATATATATATATATATTATCTATCTATCTATATATATATATACATATATATATATATATACATATATATTGCACTCATCTGAAAATCGCAAGTTCATCTGTTACGCATTCATTCTTGCAGGTTCTTTTTAACGAAGGAGATAGCAAAATTAAGGCGGGGTGAGGGGTGTGTTACTTGTATATTATCTTCGTGATAATACCTGTGAATTAAACTTGACCATGCTTTTTCGAGAAAAAAAAAACAAGAGTAAAAAATGATTGGCCCCCGTCCACAAGCCCCCTTCCCCTTCTCCCCCCCCCCCCCAACTGATATCTAACGGGGGGGGGGGGGGCACCCCTTGATCTGTCATAAACAAACTGAAAACTGTACTTACAAACCTATAGGCCTCCTTGATTTAACACGTCAGCTCTGTCATTTTTATGTAAAATGTATGCAAAATCTTCGTTGTTGTCGTTTTTATTGTGTTTTTTGCGGGCAGCTGATTACACATTTCATTGTCCTTTATCAACATGATTAGCTGTGTATCGGCTTTGATTAATATATATATATACATATATATATATATATATATGTGTGTGTGTGTATATATATATATACTTGTTACGTACTTGTCAGAGAGCGGAATTCGAACCCACGACCTTCTGGACAGGCGTCATATCAACTAGACTACTAGACTATAGCTTCCGTCCTGATAGCTGTAAGTGGTGCTATCCAACAAAGTGGGTACTGTATAATTTATTCAATGTACTGATTTTTGCACCTCAGTGTTTTTATTATAAGGAATAAGAACCATGGTCCTGTAGTCTAGTAGATTTGACGTGATCTGGTAGGCATGATTTCTTTTTTTATTATTTGATCATCGCTTTTATTCAAAGTATGAATATTTGCTGCTGATTTACACTGATGGAGAGCGGCCTACAATTTAATTGACAAAAGGATCATCAACTTGAATAAAGGTAATACAAATAAAAATCTCTTTAGATTATCTATTTTTGGGTACAGGGCGACATAGAACTATCAACTAGGGCACGAAGTACTAATTTGTGCAAACATATTCTTTGAACCTATCGATGATAATTTATCTGATGTCAATTTTGGTTATTATTACTGTGCTATTTTCAGGGATATGAACCTGTGAAAACTGGCCCCAATTCTACCCCAGCCACTACCCCCCCCCCCCCCTCCCCCGATTCAAAGTGAATGAACTTTTCGATCACAGTCACCAACGTACTTATTCACAGCAATCATTCATTTTATAATTATTATTATCATTATTATTCCACAGAAGAATATGATTATAGTATACCTACACTATGTCTTTTGGGACTTTCCACACAGGGGCATTATGCACATTGAACAATTTGAGATTATATTACCCGGCGGACATACCGCCAAGTTTAGTAAAAATCCGTTTAGGGGTTCTTGAGAAGGCGGTGGAAACGTAAAAAGAAAAAAAAAGAAGTACGACGTTGTATATATTTTATAGACAGATATATATATATATATATGTATATATATATATAATTATATATATACACTCAGCAAAAGAAGAAAGTAAATACTTTTTCAAGTTTATATTTCTCACAAATGTATTGTATTATACCATATTAAAGGTAATTTAATTGACTATCAAACTGATAGGTCAACGAAAAGGGAATCAATTTTTACGCATGAGTAAACACCATTTTTTTCTATTCCAGAGCACAAAAGTAAACATTGCAAAACTGAACAAGTTGTCGTTCATGCGTAGGTGCATACTCTTCAATATCACAGTAAGAACAAGCAACACATTTCACACAAAAAGAAACCTGAATTAGGTTGCAAAAATAAACCTATAATCTCTATGATATCTTTAAAGCTCAAAAGATAGATGAAGGCTAAAAATAATGAAGGAAAATGAAGAATCTTCTGTCAAATCTTAATTCAAATAAATAACAGAAGAAGCAATAATTAAGAAATGGTAGAAATTCGAGGGTTTTTTTTTCAAATTAGGAAATTGTAAATAATGTTTGGTTCTTGAAGTTTTCTTATGAATCATCAAGTTACTACTGTAAAAGAATGAAATAAAGAAATTGTCTTCATTTAATCATCTTTCTGCATATTACTCCCCATGTCATTGGAAGTTTTAGTTGACAGAAAATTCTTATTTTTCCCTTTTAGTTTCCCACTTTGTTTTTGTAAGAGGTTATAAAGATATAAAGAAAACAAAAACTAATTTGTTATTTCATTCATGTCTGTAATTGTGTTAAACTGTTGGGCTTTTTTGGGGGGAGGGGGTCATTGCTATCGTGAAGGGCATTTGCAAATGAAAGACACCATGAGAATTTGTACAATTTTTACTTTTGTACTAGTTTGATAGCAATTAAATAACCTTTAATATGGTATATAACACAATGATTTTCATCAAACATTTTCTATGAAAAATATGAACTTGAAAAGAAGTGTTTACTTTCTTCTTTTGCTCAGTGTATATATGACGGACACCAGCCTATGAATGATCGTAAAATTTGAAAGATTTTTAGGTCCATACAATTCAAAGCTTAACACGATGTTATCGTAAATGGAACATGATAACATAACTATCGGAAACTGAATAGCAGATATCTCTTAAACTGATATCAGATTCTAGCTACATATCTCTTGCTGGCATCTTCATTTTTTGTTAGTTTCAGTGCTCCTTCAGGTTGTAAAATGAGAGTATCATTATCATTATCATGATGATGATGATGATGATTATTATTATAATCATCGTTATTATTATTATCATCATCATTATTATCATTACGACAAAGCATTCAGTCGTATGTAGTATAACCAAGGTTCGACATTCCCAGTGGGACGATGGCCCGGGGCTACCAAAAATAGATGTCGGACCAGGGGCGGATCTAGCTTTTTATAAAGGGGGAGGGTGTGGGAGGGGGGTGTCCCCCCTCCCCCAGTAGGGAGAATTTTTGAAAATCTGTGTGTGAAAATGGCGTTTTCTTGCATCTAAAACACCACTATTTTTGGTATAGAGGTCATTGCCAAATTAGAAATAATAATAATAATAATAATAATAATAATAATAATAATAATAAATAAAATAAATAGAAAAATAGAAAAAAACAAAATTACAAGTTTGAAAAAAAGATAAGATAAAAAAAATGGTCCCCAGATTTTTTTTCTTTGGGAAGGGGGGGGGGGGGAGGTTGCAACCCCTCAACCCCCCCCCCCCTTCTAGATCCGCTTCTGCGGACCACTATTACCTATGAGAAATGATATGTATTGATGGCCGATCAGACCCTATCGGGCCACCAAAATAATATCGGGTTAACTGTATCACAGTCCATACAGTAAATACATGTAAAAAAAATGTTACATCAAATCATTACAACTGCCATTTACTGAGAAAAAACAATAAGCTTTCAACATTTTCTTTAAAGTAGTGGTGGGCTATAAATGGGTGATGTTTCAAAATCCTTAGGGTCCCTGCTTATTTGAAGCAGCTTATTGTACTGAGCATTTTGACACCTTTCATTAAGAAATCGGTTGAAAAATGAGATGGAGTCGGCCAAAAAACTGATTGGGGGGGGGGGGCAAAATTACTGTCGCGCGACGGTCAAAATATCGTGAAAAATAATAAATTCACTATCCAAAGGAGTATGAAGATGATTTAAGTGTCCAGATATATGTTTTTGAGGTCAAGGAATTGATTGCAAATGTCAGAAACCCTTAATATACTATAGAAAGCATTGAAATTCTCAATTTTTTTTTTTTTTTTTTTGGGGGGGGGGGGTGTAGGGCTAAGTTCCGGCCCATCTCCGGTATTCCAGTCACCTAACGTGCACTTTGTCATCTTCCAATTGTTGTCACAGATTCATAAATTTGATAATAATGAAGATATAGACAACAGTAGAATTGAGGTCAAGAAACTGATTGTAAATGTGTTTTGAAGCTGTAATTTGGTGTATCGTATAGAAAGCATTCAAATTTTCTCTTTTTTTTGGGGGGGGGGGAGTTAGTGGTGGGGTAGACTCTACAAAGTTTCATTGTATTTTCTGTCCATAAATGACCCATTTCAAATGTGTAGACTGCAGATTATGGTCACAAGTTGCAAAGAAAATAATTGAACATTACTTTCCCTGATAATATCAAAGTGAGAGTGGACATCCCTTGTTGTTAACTTCAGCAGAGTTTCAGCAGTGGACTATCTTTCCGTCCTTATCCTCTATCAGATGCCAACATGAAAATAGGCAGAACATCACAAGGTTGTAGGTTGAACAACTACACAGGCTTTCAGAAGCTGATAACAGACTGTTTCAAAGAATCTCCACACTGAAGAATCTGTTGCAGTAACCGAATTCTGTGGACTTGGTTTCCCTACATATACCACTGTTTCTCAGCATGGAGAAGGCAACTCAAGTAGAACCGGTTCAAATTCTTCCACAACTTCACAGAGATCTAGCAGCTCAGAAAGTGAATACTCTCACAGGGTTTCATGTGACCTTCTAGTTATTTCAACCAGAAGAACTAACATTAGCTGTTGAGAAACATCTCCTACATTACACAGTACTGTACCGTACAAATGCTGTGGCTGTGTTGCATTGCAACAAGGTCGCAAATATACATGTAGATTTGGGACACAGTTTGATCTTACACCGCATGTAACATTTCTCGATACTCTAAATGATGAGGAGCTTGAAGGTCTACAAACTAACAATTTGGATTGCGAGAGAGATCTTGCAAAGTTTGACAAGCTGGCAGCAAGATCCGCATCCTGCTCATGTATTCAAACTGGAGTGTCATACAGAAGGCACACTTTTCAATATAGGGGATTTCCAAGCATGATCGCACTTCTACAAACTTAACTAGATTTCAGTAACAGACCTGAAAATCGTCTGACTCTCATTCCTACAATACTTCAGAGTCAGCCACAATCCGTGCATTGCCGGACATGCCCATGGAAGAGGATATGCAACTGATTCTGAACATCACTGAGGTTCAGCAAGCACCTTCAAAGTCGAAGTTGCAAGTGACGCTGCTGAACCAGATATTGCGGTCAATGAATCGAACCTTGTGCCGTTATTTGGGATGTTAATAATGTCAGACAGCGGTACCTCAGCATATGCAAAAATGACAATGGAAAGGGCACATGTACATACACGTGTAGTAGAACAGTGTTGTGATCCTGATAATGGGTTACGTTGGAGATACTCGTACCCAAAGCAACATGACACACAAACTGTAAATGTCCTGCAAATTATACCTGTTGCATGGGACCATGGGACCTTGAAAGTGTACCAAGATATTTGTGGTTCATAATTACCACACAAAACTTTGTTGATGCCCTGTTCCAATCATTCTATTGAGTAGAGAGGAGAATAATCAAATCATTATGGCAAGCAGGGATATGCAAGTTTGTTAATGAATGGAACTTAAATGCAGTATTTTTTATACCAGTATGTGGTGTCTTAGTGTAACTGTTGCAGTTGTGAAAGCAGTGTTTTAAAAGATTTTTTCATTTTTCAAAATGTGGATTGCTTGAAAGAGCATAACGTACCCTTCCTATATTTACTAGTGTTTCTATCATAATTTTCATCACACAAGCTTGTGACTACGAAATTTTGGAAGATGGCAAAGTGCATATGTTGGGTGACTGGAATACCAGAAATGGGCCGAAATTTAGCCCTATGCCCCCCCCCCCCAAAAAAAGCAAAATTTGAGAATTTGAATGCTTTCTATAGTATATTAAGGGTTTTTTGACATTTGCAATTAATTCCTTGACCTCAAAAAACATATATCTGGACACTAAAATCATCTTCATACTCCTTTGGATAGTGAATTTATTATTTTTTTCACTATATTTTGACCGACGCGCGACAGTAATTTTGCCCCCCCCCCCCCCCCCCCATCAGTTTTTTGGCCGACTCCATCTCATTTTTCAACCGATTTCTTAATAAAAGGTATCAAAATGCTCAGTACGATAAGCTGCTTCAAATAAGCAGGGACCCTAAGGATTTTGAAACATGACCCTTTTTTACCCCCTGTATAGCCCACCACTATTTAAAGTGTGTATATCGAACTCGCAGATTTGATGAGAGCGGGGAGTTATTCCGGGGTCATCATGAGACCGACACTAGGTAAAAACAGCCCACGAGTTCGACAGATACAACAAAGGGTTTAATGTTTCGGACGGGTCATACGGTGTCGGGGGTCCTTGTTTTCTTAGTGTCCAACTCATGGGTTGTATAACTCGTATTAGGCTGTATGACTCGTGGGTGTCGGTCTCGTGACGTGCACCCGCTGTTCCAATCCTTTGTTGCTATAACAGTGAAATTACTGACAATTGTCATAATGGAAACATATACCATAGAACGATGCCTCATACACATATCCCCTATAGAGAACGCGATATTCACATTGGAATTCAAAATACAGATAACTACACAGACTTAACACGTCTAGAAAGTCTTTTTTAAGCTAAAGTCCAAATTTATGATAATCCTCCCACATGTAAATGAGATTTGAAGAAAAGGTGTATCAATATAAAATCAAAAATATCCCTATAACACGCAAAAATATGTGCAGTATGATATTTATTTTTGCGAAGTGCATGTGTGTGTGTGTGTGTGTGTGTGTGTGTTAAAGGTTTTGCCACTATTATTCACTATCTTTTCTGGTGTTTTTTCTCTTCTGAAGTGGAGACGTTGTGAGGTTAGTTTTGTTGCGGATTCTTTCTTCTTGAGTTCAGTGGATTTCTGAGGATGCATACTTCGATTTTATTGTGAAAAAAATAACTGTTTTCAATAGGAATGCATATTTTGCTGCATTACAATGCGTGCGGTTTATTGCTGTCTTTTATGGCATTTTCGGTTGGTGTATACAAGACTCGACTAAGTGTTTTATTGTGTAACAGATAAATTCAGTTCGGTTCAGTTAAGTTCCATTTATTTTTCTATCTGACATCATTCTAACAAAGAGTAAAGCATAATGCAAAGTATGTATTAAGTGATTACACCATCACATTATTTGGTCCGTTTGAAAAAGAAAATACATAGGGCGATATGAATTGTTAAGCATATGACAAGAAGTACATGAAAGTAGAATATCTTAGAACACCAATGTATACTTTGAAATGTTGACCGACGAGGGTGAAAAAAGATTGAATCCCTAAAAAAGCAAGGGTTGCAACACGTGGATCACTCAAATTCGTGGAAATGTGTATTATTCTATTTCCGCTCTTTTCTTTTTCGAAATGGAATGGGGAAAAACAGAGAAAGAAATAAACCCAGACTTACCAAAAAGGCCCGATAATGATGACACATTAATGATACGACCCGCTCTTCTTTCTTTCATGTGGGGCAGTACCTCTTTTATCATCCGCAAGCTGCCCATGAAATTGGTGTCAACAATGTCTTCGATCTCCTCGTGCTCCATGTACTCGAGGGCGTTGAAGCCGGCGATGCCAGCGTTGTTGACTACGCAAAAACAAAAACAAACAAACAAACAAACAAAGGAAGATAAATCAATAAAAATAGACAAATAGAATCAAATCTTTAAACAATACACTCACAAGTAGATATCTCAGAAAGGTATGCAAACACGTTATTGAATAATTCTCGTCGGCAGCTTTTTTCTTCTTCTTTTTTTTAATCTGCCTTCTAATAATTTCAGTTTTATCATGTCAGGAGCGTGGAGGATTCATAAGTCTATGCATTAAAGGCATTATAATTTACCAGTTGCCGATAAAACAAGATCCCAGATTTAGTGCTTCAAAATAGAGATAAAATGTTAGCCAGGGATATAAACAACCAATGTAAAAATTTGAATCAGTGCAATTTGATGTTTAATATTGTCAAAATATACAAAATGTGAACAATTCATAGTAATAATGTTTCTCGACTAAACCGTCTACAGTTATGGTATAGTGAGAAAAATAGCGGTATCTCCTTATATTTCAGGCTTTATTGCAAGATTTTTATATGGTAGGATGTTACGTGATACAACTGACCTACACATTATGCATCAAATGTGATATCGTGAACATTTTTAAATTAATTCTCCCAATGGTAAACAGTAACTTTAAATCATTTACAAGGGGATTGTGGTGTGGTTTTACTTTTTCGCTCAGGAGTTCAAGACGGACTGAAAACCACCAGTCGACAATAATACACAGTCACGGTGTAGTATATAGGTAATCAGTGTTGTTGAAGTAAGCTCATTAAAATGATTTGCATATTTACGGGATAAACACTGTATGTTCTTTTCTTTTTTTCCTCCGACAGGGAAAATAACTTCCGAAGTTTTAAGTTTTTGACTGTATGTGTGGTTCTTGTTTGTTTTTCATTTGTTTGGTTATTTGTTTGTTTTCATTTAATATTAATTGGGGAGGGGTTCTGGTAGGGGAATCAGAAAACGTACCCAGAGCATCCACTCTTCCCTGCTCTTCAATGACTTGCTGCACCCCCCTCTGGACAGAAGCTCTGTTCTTGACGTCGAGCTCGCGGATGAACAGCGTCTTGTCGACATGATCCCCCGCTGCTTTCTCCAGTTCGTCCCTCTTTTTCAGGTTCCTCATCGTGGCGTATACGATGTAATTTTTCGCCTGGTCCCCGGCGAGCCTCGCCGCCAGGGCTAAGCCAATACCGCTGGAGCATCCCGTGATCAGCGTAACCTTAGCTGCCATATTTTACTCTCTCCCTCCCTCTCTGAAAAATTGCAGAAAACAGAACACTGAGCAATTTCTGTAAGAAAATATGTAGCTGTATAATCATGATTAAAGTCGCCTTGTCATTGATTACAGCGGTTCTGCCGTTGCAACACGACTTTCGGATGCCTTCATTTTTATCAGTGATACATATCAGAATCGAACTAGGTGAGACAGGGGGTACTTAAAAAGGCTCAATGTACAATACTGAATGAATGCACTTGATTGTGGTCATGAGAGTTCAGGCGCAAATGAACTCTACAAGTGTGTAGCAAATTTAGTTTAAATTGATGAAACATTAACTAGCAAGCATGCGTGTGACTGTCATTTGCATGTACGAGTTGAGATTAGGCTCCTTATCTCTACGGCCGAGTACCGCCTTTAGACGGGAAATCCAGTCCAAATATAACTTAGTCTGATAAAAAAGAGTAAAAAATCTTACGAGTTGAAAGGTAAATCAGATGAAAGCAGCTGAAATGCACGGAGGTAAAGTTCATAATTTTGTGTTTTTAGATTTGCAAGTAGAAAAATGAAAACCTCACGAAATATTTGGTGTATACAGTATTCAAAGAGTGTTGTGCTGTGTGAGGGGCTGTAGTGCAGTGAAAAGGCATCCCTGAATGAGAAGAATTAAGTTATTAAGTGCCTATAGGCTGGGGGGGGGGGGGGGGGATACAAGATGCAAGAGAATCCATGATTTTGCCAGTCTCACTTACATGGTGTGTCACTGACAACGACAACGACCCTCGCGTGTTTCCTTCGCCCATAATCATGTGGGTGGTTGAATAAGAGGCGATGTACTTAAGCTGCCACGAATTGTTTCCTGCTGCTCTATTAGCAGAGCAAATTAATAACCCGTGTAGTCATCACCTGCGATTCTCGCAACGAGATGAGTCCCACTCACACGAGATCATCACCTGTGAGGGCAATGTCACTGTCACATCAAGAGATGGGGGGGGGGGGAGCCCCAGCAAGACATGGAAGGCAGCTCTAAGCTCATGCAAGCAAACGAGCAGCAACAAGGTAAACTTGCAGCAGTAGCAGCAGCGGTTTAGGAAACTCTTGTTAGTACAGTGCAGATCGGGGGGGGGGGGGGGAGGGGGGGGCGCTGTCTGTGTCACTTAAAGAATGTGCCCATGGGAAAGATGCTCTTGACACAAACTTCAGAATGAAATTAGGAGCACTTGATCATTGTTAACAAAAAAAATGTAGACAGGTGTTTCACAAAAGGAAGTTCCTCAGGACCATTTGAATGTCATGGAAAGTCATCTACGCATAGATCTAAGTTTGCATAGAGTGGATGTGCCTTGAAAAAGGACTCTTAATGACTTGAAAATAATCCTCCAAAGATAAGAGTGTACACAATTTTGATTTCCGTGAAAAATGGAGGTTTATTACCTTTTCTGTTCAATTGTGTATGATACTTTAAAAGAGTATATCACATTTTGGCTCCTTATTGTGTGAACAAAGCAAAAGAGACCTCTCAGGAAAAAAAGTCTGATAACAATTAATATTGAAAATAAATCCAGTTCTAGCTCTCAGAGTTCACAAAGGATTTATGCCAATGAACTTTCTCTCATGCCCTCTCTCTCTCTCTCTCTTTCTCTATCTGAGTGTCTCCGTCTGTCTGTCTGTCTGTCTCTCGCTCTTTCCATCTCTGAGTAGAACATTGTGCAGCTGTGGTACTTCATCTCAGTATGACAGGAGTGTGCGAGATCAAAGCAGACCCACAAATACTCGCGATCATGCTCGATTACTGGGCGGACGCGAAAAACCTGCGAGCGGCCGAGTGGGTTCACAGGATGCCCGTGTCTGCCCCAGTATGTGAGTTTAGCGGTAGCATGTTTGCTTGTCTACGTGTTGGCTTCTGCTTGTACGTGGGAGCCGCTGCGTACATGGTGAAGTGCAGTAGTGGGCTCTATCTCCTGATCCAGCTTTTGGCCCCGCTTCCATTTTGGCGGCTTGAGAGTACTCCAAGCAGGCAGGAACAGCTGTTGGCTTGCTGGCATAAAAGACCAGTGATTTCGGAGTCCCGCCAGCCATCCACCGTTGCTGAAACACATTTCTCCTTCCACCATATGTGATCATCATTTTTTCCATTGTTCTCTGTGAAAAGTCTTGAGTGTAGACCGTGGAAGGAAATTCCTCACACTTTTGTTTGATATATATTTTTTTTTGTGGCCATTTTGCTTAAATTGTCAAGGGAATCACACAAATGTCACAGTGGCATATTTTATATCCCAGGTGAAGAAGAAATTTCCGTGATTAATTATATCAATGACAGTGTCACTGATGATGAAAAAATGGCAATATTGCCAATGGGTTTTGCATAGCCAGTGATGCCATATTTTGTCATATGGGCAATTCCGCGGTTAGTAACGTTACATTTAAAGAAATTTAGATATTTATTTTTACTACTAAATCACCATTTATTCATTTCAAGTCAAAATCATTTTAAAACATGTTCATCCTTCCTAGAAAAGAATGAGTACAATCCAATAAATATTAGAATTGCTATGGCAACTAAAAGGGCTGGTTAGTAACGTTACGAAAAAAAGGACATGACAAAAAAATCATTGTCTTGAAACAAAAAGTGTGCAAAATTTCAAGTTACTTAAAACAAAGTGTTGCATTAATTTCAATTGTTGCATCATGACAAATGTTCACACAAATATTTTTAGCAGTTCGACCGATGATTTATTAGCTAGACCCCAAATGCATGGTTAGTAACGTTACGGTTAGTAACGTTACATTTGTCCGGAGTAATTCCGCAGGTCATTTCACCCTTTTGTAATCAACAAAATGTCACATGACTTCTGGAGTATTTAAATGTATTCATCTTTTACCTTTAAGCAAAAATTTGAGGAAAAAAATTTCAAAGCAACCCACTGTAATTTGCATTTAAGTGAATTTCAGCATCCCCAGTCCCACATGTACATTTTAAATGATGGTTTTAGATCTCGCAAAATCAATGAATATGAAAAATAAAATCTACTGAATTTGAAAGACCTTAGTGATTGGTGAACATCCATGGCATTAGTTGATACCTAAATTAAAGAGTAAGATAAAGAGGCACATTTCTTTTATCCATGTCATGTCCACCTAACTGCGGAATTGCCCATATACAGTATCTTAGTATGTACATGAGGCTTTGATGTTACCCCAGCTTTTATATAGTAATGTAAGATTTGATCTTTTTCTCTCTCTCTTCTTTCTTTAAAACACAACAAGATGGTTTCAGAACAAGAGAATCATAATGCCATTGAGAATGTGAGAAAATCTTTTTATTGGCATAATTCATGAATGAGATTTTCCTTCAGATGGATTTTTTTTTTGGTAGTATATATTTCAAATGTCTGATTTTCCTTTGAAGCATGTCATTGTAAGTTTCAACATAAATCCCTTTAAATTTTTCAGCAAATACAAAAGAAATGGAACATGACTATCAACATTTTCTAATACTTGAGTTCTGTGAAGTTCATTCGAGGAGGCTGTAACATTGCATTGAATATAATTACACAGAGGGGACAGGTAAGTCAAAATTTTAGGAAAGTCTGACAAATCACAAAAATGAAGCAATTGTCTGCTTTTGAAGTCTTTGGAATGTTGTATGATGTGCAATGGGCACATTTATTTAATGGGTTTTCTTATGGTCACATGACCAAGGTAGCTTTCATGTGATCATATTCATCACAACCAGACAATCTCGGCATTCAATTCTGAAGAAAAAACAAGGGGCCATATTTTATATTTGAATGACCTACTGATATCCAAGAATATGTTTGTTTTTTAGCTCTGGTGTGGTTTTACTCAAGCCCTCCATGATCTTGTGCTTGGAATTAATCATAATTTTCCAAGAGCTTCCTCAGAACGCACGATTGCGCTAAAATATCCAGTCTATTTGTGTCGACATTCTAGTCAGCATAATCCAGTTTGCCAGAACATCACAGATAGAACCCTGTTGTTGTTGTTTTTTGTGTGTGCTGAGTAGCAGGGCACGCGTTGCAGGTGCATGACAACATGATGTGCAGATTATCACATTGGTAGCATTTTTTTCCCCCCGGCGAGATGGGTCGATAATGAGTAAAGCGCTCGCCCTGGACTTGTAATGAGAGTGTTGATCACACCGAGGGAGTTCACCGTGACAAAGCCCACAGCCCCGAAAATCAATACCATAGCACTTATTAGATCCGCTGGATGCATAGACTTGTGACTTGGCATGATTGCATGTATCTTGTCTCCTTCTTATATCTGCATTTTTTTTTGGGGGGGGGGGGGTGGGGTGGGGAGAGATGATGTGGAAAGGATTGGGGTTATACCTGAGCTTGGGTTTTGTGGAAGACGTATTTGACCGGGAGTCAGCTGCCATGTGCGGAGGTAACAAATGTGAGCCAGTGATTCAGATATTGTTTCTCGGCACCAGTGATGAATTAGTGCAGGCATGCCCCGGATGTTTCGGATGCCCACAGAGTAGCCCCCCATTCCCGCGTTGATCCAACGCACGAGTTGGGACTAGTTGAGGGCATGTTCGGGGGGGGGGGGGGGGATATTCATGTAACCTACTTGTGCAATTTGATAAAAGCTTACCTCATAATTGACTATGCAAGCAGCAGGCAGAGTGAGGTTGCATATCATCTTGTGATACTCCTTGTATTGTTTCCTTTTGTGTGGACGTGTTAGTGATATACAATATAGGGCAGGTCACCCATTTTGAATGGATAGCTCTCTCCCAGTGAGTATGAATGACACTGGTGAGAAGGTTCTTTAATATTGACAACAAAGGCTCTGCTGCATTTGATCATAATCAGGACGAGGATGTGCATTTTACGCCCTGTCCTTGGCTTGGGTTTGCCAGTGTGGCAGGCGCACACACACATACACATACACGGGACTAAGCCTAATGTCCAGAGATATGATGGACCATTAAATGCATCAGTGGACGATGTGGGCAGAGCAGGGAATGTGGAGCGATTCGCGTTGAATAAATACACATGCTTAGCCCTCCGCTAGTGATGAACGAGAGATTATGTTCGACATGGAATGAAGATTGCAGAAATGATTGGGGGAAGGGAGAGTGCAGGGAGATAGTCAGAGAGAAGAGCAATAAAGGAGGGAGCAATAAAGGAGAAAGAGTAGTGAAAAGATGGAAGAGCGAGCATGTTACAAGGGAACCTCATTTTAACAAGCTGCTTGGGATTGCTGATATTTCCTCATTATAGCAAATACCTTGTTATATCAGTGATAAAAACAAAAGAATAACAGAGGATTGGGACTTGCAAAATTACCTCGTTATGTCAGGCATCTTGCAGTATCCGACCTCGTTATAAAGAGGTTCATCTGTACTTTATGATGGTGCATATCGTTAGAATTGAAACATAATCTTATAATAGAGGGAACAAGAGTGATATTGATGGCAACACTTAACCCTTTTTTTTTAAAGAACTGATTCACCTTCCACCTTGAAATTATTAATCGGCTCACTTGCTGCCTCTGCTATCATCATCATTGTAAGTGTAGCAGCAGCCAGGTAATCATGGGGTGTCCGTTGAAAAGAAAAAAAAAATGCACACAATTTTGATAATGAAATGCTGTTCAAGGTATCGTCACTCCAGAGAGGTGGTTCTGCTGCGTGCTACAGCCTTGGCATCTCGCTCCCATGGTTCATCAGGTCTGGAGAGTTGGAGGGGGGGGGGGGGGAGGGGAACCGTGTTCCAGCCCACCGAATCGATGATTACCTCGTAAATTGTCTCATGCTTTAATTCGCAACTAATGCTGCAGTAAAACAAATTATATTGATTGGATCAGCGGCTGTTTTCCTGGAGCTTTGGAGCTTTATGGGGGGGGGGGGGGGGGATGGGGGGATGGTGGGGGAGGGGGAAGATTGCTAAATGGAACCTGTTGCTGAGTGGAGATATTTCTCTTTGCGCTTCAGGAACGTGTCTAATTGTCAATTTTTTTTGGCAGATCAAAATGAATCACAAAGTATGCCGCCAACAGGTACAATGAAGGTCCAGCAATACCTTGACTCTGAGCCTGGCTTTACATCCATTTAATCCCCCCCCCCCCCCCCCCCCCCCCCCTACATGAGTTTGTGTGCATGCACACACACACACACAGTTTGCAGAATGTGAATAGCTGTGTGTATGCATTATTGTGCTTCTGTTCATTGCAGTGGAACAAGTGACAGTGTGATATCCATGCAAGGACTGCCTGCTTCAAATTATTAATGTCCTTTTTCCACTCGGTGAACAATTTCTCCACATATAAGAATTACATTTTCATACGGGAAGGGATTGCCAGAAATTTGTTTCCCAATTTTTTTTAATCATATGAATCTTTGGGATAGCTAATTAGAAAAATTCAGTAAAAGAACCTTGGATTAGAGGATCAGCATGCAAATATTGTAGGATATGTTAAATGTGTATGGAGGCACGTCTCCTCCTTTGGCACTCATATCTATTTTTTTTTAATGGTATTGTCTTGATAGAAAAAGCCAAAATTCTGTGAAATTCATGTCTTGAGTTTCCCTCAAAATTTTGCTCAGGCATTAAATGAGTGATAACAAACAAATCTCCTTGGTGTAGACTGTGAATATTGCTACACAAAGTGTCCCATGTATTTTCTCTCAGGGTGCAGGTTTATTGCCGAACAGAGGCTTCAAGTGTAATGTGCGAAGATTACGCCTCAAGCGTGATCATCGATTGTAATTGAAATTGAACTGAACAGAAACCGGCAGGATTTTCTTTCCTTTGTGTTTACCTCTGCGGCCTAATACCTCCACCATATTTCGTTTCACTGGTTAGAGTTTATTAAAAAAAAAAAAAAAAAGTGAAGGTGACTGGCTGTGTTTTCCACATATTCGATGCATAGTGTTAACCCCATTTTTGGGGGGTTATATTTTTCAAAGCATCTTGTGCAGGTATGATATATCAGTTTCACTTCTTCGTAGCTGTAAAGCATTTAGGGACGCGACCCAGAGAGAGAGAGAGAGAGAAAGAGAGAGAAATGTGACCACATCAATGTGTGAAATCTCCTTAAGTGTTATTGACCCAGAAACAAACAAAAAGTTTACACACACACACTCACACACATACGCACACACAAACACACAACTAAAATGAGCATATCCTGAGGATATGGTTCAAGCCGCCTTGATAGTATGATGTTGCAACTAAAGAAAGACAACTTTTATTTCTTTGTAAGAATCATTCTGTGTTTAATCAATCAAAATGCAACCCTGTACAGATTCAATTACAAAAGTTCCCGTTCAGTTACTGCCCTAGAAACAGATCACATCTGTTCGTTGTAAACACCTTTAAGTACTGTATGCACTGTGATATAGTATTCCATTGTCTTTTTATTTGTAGGAATTTTGTGAGTCAGCTGATGTTTGCGACATTAATAACTTAAAGAATACTGCCTCTCATGCTCCCACTGTATTTTCCGTTGTGTGAAATAACTTATTTTTCTCCTGAGATTGGAAAATACTCTAATGAAAAACAGAAATATTTGCAACATGAATCTTTTTTGTGTGTGTGAATTTGAGCCAACAGCCTTTTCAGCAGCAAGGAAATTTTGCAAATTTGCCACTGATATTCAGTGCATAATGTAGACAAGAACTTTCATGTGCATTTTGATCTTGGCTTCTCATGAAATTCATGAAAATTTCATGTGCTCAAAAATTTCAGGTGTTACAGTGCTTATTTTTCATTCCAATTCCATCTCTATGTGTGGTTATCAATCACGAATTCAACAATCTTGGAATTGCTATACATTTGTTAAACATTGTACTTGTGAAGTATATAGTGTGTACACTGTTTAGAAGTATGAAGGGGCTTTAAAATGAAATGCTGCACGCGGACCTTTCAGTTCCTCTGTGATAGGTGTCGCTGAGGTTAGGAGAGTTCGTACATCGTACTTTGTTTTCAGGGTGTCACAAGAACAATAGCTCCAAACAATGGTTCAATAAATTGCTGTTCTCCTTCTCCCCCCCCCCCCCCCCCCCCCCTTTCCTTTTCTCTCGAAAGTCATTATGACTGGTAAATTGATTATCTGGTCGGAATAAATCCTGTCTCTGTGTCAGAAGTACATTTTGTGTGTGAAGGACAGTACAAGCATAATGAGAATGAGCGAAAGGATAAATCTCTGTCAAGGCCCAGTGGTAAAGAGTTTAGTTTTGTTTGTTCACCAAAGGTGCTCACTGGGTTCAGTGGCTTCATTTGTTTATGATGTTATAGGTTATACAGGAAAGAAAGACAAGTGATGTGCGCTTGGACTGATGTTTTGTATTGTGGTAAAAATGCCCTGTTTTCATGTCTAATTGTCATAATTATCTATAGTATGTGTATGCTTGAATGTGCGGCTTTGTTAAAGTTTGCGAGACTTCACAAACAAGTTTGCAGCCAAGATTCGGGAGAGCTGTTTGTTTTTTGTTTTTTTTTCTTGTCCGCCCACTGCTATTCCAATGCAACCATTTTCCATGGTCGTATATGATATTTCAACGTGGCAACCTTTTGCTCTATTGATACTGCAGCGAAGGTTATTCTGGTAGTGGAGACATCTCTACTGATAGGCCCGCAAAACAGGAATAACCACAGGACAAACGTAGCGGCCTCCAACTTCCCTCAGCAAATGTAGCTGGCTGGTTAGATAAGAAGGCCATTAGTAGGTATGTTTACATTATGATATGCACTATGTGTACTACCAGCATTGTTTCCCAGCATATACCATTTTTATGGGGGGTGGGGGGGACGGGAGGGGGTAAGTGGAAAGAAAGCAATATCAGCTGAAATAGAAAATATGTGTGTATTTGCTATTTTGTTTGTTTGAAAAAAATATGGAGCTTTCTGCTGTTAAGTTTCACACTTGTGTTTTGCACATTTGGCAGAAACAGAAATCCTGAAATATTCTCACAGTGATTATGTAAAATGCAAGAGCAGATCAGGTTGTTAGTGTTATAAAAGATGTTCAGAACATAGTTTAACAACAAAGAAGCACACTCTGTGAAGTAATGACGGTAGACAAGTACAGTGTCACAGAGTTTTAACTGTTTATATTTCCAAGAAATATGGTTAGTTATTTGCAGGCAAGCAGGAAACATATGAATTCCAATTTTCAAACACAATGAGCCAGACCGAGCTCTCCGGGTGCATTAATGCTGAACGTTTTAGGGCCATGATTAGGCTTTCAAAACATGTTTAGTTCAAAACACGGTTGCATGACGACTCATGATATACGACTCATGATATACATGGCATTTCAAAACACACAAATAGGCGTGTTTACGATTAGTTATTCTCTTTAATCGCACTAGATAGGGAGGCATACACAAAAATCATGTTTACAATCAGATGATTCTCCCTAACTGCATTTTATGGGGAAGCATAAATGCAAAATTACGTATGAAGATGTTTATTCTGACGTCATCTCAACGGAATTGCAGTTCACTTGAAGTAGACATGTATGCTGAATAGCTTGTTACAAGAGGGGTTTACAGTGCTTCAACAATGTGCAGTGCATGTTGGCGAAATCAGCTTTTTTCTGGCGCTCAAAATTTTTTTAGCATAAACAGTACCCAAATGAATAGTTTTTTGGATCAGCATTTCAAAATGCTAAATTCTGTCTTTGCAAATTGAGCATGAATGCACCCCCAGTCTGTTTTTGCTGTGCAGTAAAGGCTCAACTTTGAGTTCAGGTTCAGACTCCAGGGAAGGGGATGGTGGTGTGGAATGTGACAGAAGGTGTGCAGCGCCACCGCTTTGATTTACGTCTCCGCTGTACAAGCTGGCAAATGAAAAATGGGGGCTGTCGCCACTGGGTGTGCCCACAATCACGTGGCTCTCGGAACAGCATCAATCACGATGGGAGACATTGTCACTAATCAAAGTGGCGAGAAATGAAGAAGTATCTATCTTCATTATGTGGATGGATGATACCATAGAAAATGATGTACTCCGTTTTCTTTCCCCCTCTCCCTCTTACTGTCACCCCTTCCCCCCTCTCTCTCTCTCCCTCTCCCTCTCTCTTCAAAATGAAGCATCTGCGAAAAAGATATGACATCGATGAAGCACTCAACAGCGACAAGAGTTGGATGTTGACTCTATGGGAGTTCTGCCAGATTCATTTACATAGATGATGGAAAAGGAATGATATATGAGGTGGGAGTGAAGCATTTGTGCAGACCTCTTTTCTCTTCTTCTCCCCCCCCCCCTCTCTCTCTCTCTCTCTCTCTCTCTGTCTTTCTCATACTCTACCCTTTCTGTTTTTTCATCCTTTAATTAGCAAGCAGGGCTTCGACATTGCCAGTGGCCCAGTGGCCCAGGACCACTAAAAATTTGTGTTGTGCCACCAAATATATATTTTGGTGACCTGATGGGGCAACAAAGATTAAAAATGGAATGTGACTTTTGCTTGTATTTCGGGCCATTACATATCTCTTTCGGCCCACCAAAATTTCACATTTAAAGATTTTAGTGGTTTGAAGGGGCCACCAGCCAAAGAAGTTAGTGTCGCACCCTGGCAAGGAACACCCCCCCCCCTTACATATAGGCCTATTTCTGTCATACCCCTTTCCTCTAAGAAATTCCTCACTTTCCTTTCCTCACTTAAGATGCCAAACCTTGAGACAATAGCAAGAGAACTAAACAAGCCACTCACACATTCTGGATAGTTAAAACAATCAGATATGTACCCATTTTCAAGGGATTGCCCTCCCCCCCCCCCTCCTAAAAAATAAAAATGACTTTCTGAGTGGTGATTGTGACAATAGTGAGTCCATCCCTTACAGATCTGTAAGAAGAATGGAAGGGGGTGGGGGGAGTCAAAGGAAAATATATGTATATAGATGTATCCTGGAGGAGGGGGAACTTGAATGGGACATTCATTTGTGGGTAATTTGATACAAAGTAGTGCGTTATTACTCACATTAGGGCATACTTGGCCAGACAAGTACAGTTGATTGATTGTGAATGGGACTGGGTTGATGGGGGAAATTGTATGGAAGTGCCTTGAAATTGATGTGGCATCATGGTATGGTCTGTTGGACGTACATTTGATTATTGGCCAGGGAAGGCACATATAAATTTTCCTCAACATGCACTTTGACAGCTTGTCGTATAAGACCGCACCGTTCCCGATTAGGCATTGGGACTGCCCCACAACAGACGAGGTTGGACTTGTGTAATATTCGGAAAATGAAATAACGGTAACTTGCGCTTAGCACCATCATCCGATGGCATCATGATGACATCTCCCTATTTTAAATCAGTAAAAAAAAAAACAAACAAGAACAAAGATATTTTTTTGTTAGTAGGGATGATTACAGAATATTCAAGTTAATCAACTTGAACTCATTAAAGACGAGTCCCTAAGAATACGTGGGCAGGTGTCTATGGGAAATGAGTGTCGTAGCAAAATCAGTCTGTCCTCAGTGGGTTAAGCTGCTAAATAGCACTTTCCTTGAGGGCAGCAACTATTATCGTCGTCGTCGCCAAATGGTGGCACACAAAGTCAGACAGATTTTGATGAATGCATATCTTCAATATAATGCCTACAGTGGTTCTGTTGTTATCACGAAATGATTGCCGTTCTCTCATATCCGAACAAGTAGGGACACCCACAAAAAAAGGAAAAAAGAGTGAAATTGTGAGAAAAACAGCTCTGGAGCTGGAGTCCCTGTACTTGACCTTCTGTGATTGCTGCTAGGAAGCTTACTGTATATCCCCTGTGAGATGAGGATTGGGGGGGGGGGGGGTGGGGGGGGGGGGGGGGGGGAAGGAGGGGTACCCCTGATAATGGACACTTGTAGCGTGCTCCACAACTGGAAAACAAGTGAAAATGAACTTTGAACCCCCAAATCATATGATTAGCAATTGTTTACACGATTGGAAATGCTGTGGATTGCCATGCTTGCGTGGGCAGGGAATGCGTGGATGAGCCTAAAGCAAACTGTGCATGATGCCCATGCACGAGTTCCTGTGTGGCTCATTTCTGCAGTACATTCGGTGCATGAGCGGTGTGAGCACGTTGTGTGCAAATATCACCCATCCGTGTGTTCACGAGGTATTGTAGTGATGGAATGTCTTGTTGTGTGCACAATACAGTGCTCATAAATGGAATTTACTGACTCTGTTGATAGACACTGAGGATAATTTTCCCCTTTGGTTGCTTGTATGAAGAAAAAGCAATTGATCGGCAACAACAAATTGCTGCACATTTTCCCAAAACTAAAAGAACAAAACAACCCAACAACAACAGATTAAGCTACAGCAGAGCAAAGAGTTTTTGGTATAGAGCCAGAGGTTGGATACAAAGGAAACCCTGTCGTACCATGTGTACATGTACCAGCATTCTCACCATTAACCTTTTGCCTTCCTGCGTTTAATTAGATCAGTGTGCATGAAAAACAGACATGCAACTAATTGACAAAGTTTCGCACCTAGGAATTGCATTAATGTTCTGTCGTCATTGCTCATTGCCTCAGTTTGGGAATCTTTCTGCCATTTAGAGAAGTCAAGTATTGCAGCTAGTGTCTATGATTTTAACATTAGTGGAAACTGTTGAATATACAAACAACCCCCACCCCCCTAAAAAAAATGCAATGTATATATTTTTCTTTAAATTTCTGCAGCACTATATACCAAAAATTTAGATACTTAAGCGTAGTGAGCATGACTGTTTGTTGCATTGGGGCATGAATTGCAAGAGTACATGTACATAGATTATCTTTTTCTGTATTAAAAGCTCAACACAGCTAAGCCGAACGAACAATGAAAGGAGATGGCATCACCATTTTATGCTAATGTAAAGTGGCAGGAACTGGAGAGGTGTGAATGTTCTTGGCTGTGTGGCATAAAGAATTCCCAATCCCCCTTCTTCAACCCCTCATTTGATTTTACATCCGGGGACAAGGAAATTAAGCTCCCCCCCCCCCCCCCCCCCCAAATCTGACACCTCCGTGAGTCAGGTCCGGCATTGAAAATCATTGTTCTCTCCGACGGACGCCACTGCAAATGCGTGTGTGTAGTGCGTACAGCGTTTCGGCCTTCGGACAGTGTGTGGACGCGCACCTTGTGTGGCATGGCTAGCTGCAGCGTTACTTTAGGAAGGCGACAAACGACATTTGGTGTCCGTACATTCCCCTTGGCTTTGTCAGGGCAGTCTGTTTGCTCTGTGTACAACTCCATGCCCTGAACTGTGGCTATCTTGCTTCTGCGAGGGTGAGGCGAAGGGATTTGGATGGTGCCTCGGGAATTACGCCATCCTCGCCGGTTTGTTTATTTCTTTGCATCAGGACGCGACTGAAGAGAATGAGTTAGAAATTTAGACGTTGTTTTCATAGGAACAAAAAACAAAAAAAAACAACATACAGAACAACTGATGAACAAATTGTTAATTCGCATCTTTATGAAAGAACACCATGTTCGTGTGACTTCAGTACATACAGTAAAGTAGTACAGTCAAACAATAGGCAGAACCATCAGAACTTGATTCGAAGAAAGATGAAAGTTGTGGTATCTCAAAATTTCACATATATTTTGGTCTACAGCAAAACTGATTAGATGATGGAATGATATATGCCCAAAATATTGATATCTAGTGATTAATACTCTAAAGGAATTACATGAACTCATTGCTGTAAGCAGACATCTAAATTCGCTGGAGTACACAATTAATGCACAAGTTTAGTCACAAAGTCTTACAATCAAAACTGGTACACAAAATTTAATCTTATGTGTCTTTTGTCCCATATCATTCCTAATTTGGTTTTGATTTTTAGATTTTAGTTTTTTGTTTTGTTTTTGTCTTTCAAAATGATATAGTGGTGTATTTTACACCCTCCTCCCAGCATTCTTTGAATCATTACTTGTAGGATCATAATCTTTTAGAGTGATTAGTATTGTTATCATCCCTATAATTTGTCACAATGTCAAGAGTATTTTTCTGCAATGCTTTGTAGGTTTATATATCTACCATTGTTACATTTATCCTGCTATTTTTTTTTTCACACAAGAGTAAATGAATTGAGTGAATGAAATGAAAGTCTGAATGAATGAAATAATGAATAATTGAGCGGATGAATAAGCCTGTTGCTGTTGAATGGGGGGGGGGGGGGGTAAGGATGGTAGTAGGAGGTTTCTCCAAGCAGATGAATAACCTTGGCAGGAATACCTCATCATCTCTTAATGGCAGGCAAATGAAGGCAGTGTCATTTCGATTTGCAACGCATTCACAGGAAAACAACCTCGTCATTAATCAAGGGGGGAAAAAACTGCAAAGAGAGAAAGTCATCACTGCAACATTTCTCTTTTCTTTTCTTTCTTTCTTTTTTAAGTTGTGGCTGTAGAGTGGCATTTTTATGATAGGTTATTTATTTCACCAAGCAAATGATGTCTCACAAAAGAAGCATGGAAGGGTATTGCTCTCTTTCTTTCTTTCTTTCTTTTCGTATCCGTGTTGCGCAAGGATTGGAAGGAACATGTCATTTCAAGAAGTTCTATTGCTCCAACTGGAGTCACGAAGAAATCTCAATACTTTATTTTCCCAGAAATTTCAAGACTAATTTCAAGACAATTATAAAGTGTACATTTTGACTTACCTAAATGGGACAATTTGTAGTAGTGCGCAAGATCATCACCTTGTGTGACTTGTGTGTAGCATGAAGCTTGAACAAAAAGGTTACATGACAAATTGTGTATCCGTAGACATACAAAAGGTACAAATAGGTATGCAGAAGTATATCAATTTTCTTCCCGAATATGAAGAAATGTTGAAAATATGCTTGTCATAAATAATGGCCATTTTGGCAGCATCTTCATATTACTCTGCCTGTGACATTTTATTTTTTCTTCATTGCTGTGTAGGTAGAAATGAAAGTAGGAAATTTGTGCAGTGTTGTTTTTTTCTTCTGTGGTTTGTACCAAAATTATACCCAGGCTTGCCTTTGAATGTAGCATGCTGCAGTATCACTCATGTATTTTCTCTCAGAAACAGTGGACTGAAAGAGATAAGAATAAACTGAGAGATATGGATACAGCTACCGGTATTGATTATTGCATTTCTGTCTGCACTGGTTATCATTATTCTTACTGACATTCTTATTGTTTTTTTTTGTCTTTGGTTTACATTTTTTTTTCTGGGTTTCATCCATTGAACATATATTACTTGTGACAGGCGTGTACGTGCAACGGGCTAATTAATCACCTGCGATACTCGTAGACCCAAATCAGGGCGAGCGAACGTGGCTCCTCAAACACGGCAGGGACGTTTCTGGAGCTCTGGCCATTTAACGTTTTCCCCCCATCATCATGCATATCTGCAAAGTCTGTAGCGTGCGTGCATATGTGCAGCCGAGGTTATATACTTTCTTCCCCCACTCTCAGCAGGGGTAGGAGTTACATGTCGACTGAGACGTTCATGCATGGGAGGGCGACGGTGTGTGGAGGAAGATCATAGCCAAAATCCGTCCCCTGCTGGGTGAGGACACGAAGCGTGGTTTTCTCATCAAGGAGGACACTTTCAGTCATAATTTCTGCATCAGTCATGCAGGGAATCAGCCAATGGATTTGAGAAAGGGAGAGGAGGGGGGAGAAAAATGATTTCGGCCACTGAAGCGGAGACGTGATCTCTGAAATCTGGTGCTCTCACATGGGTCTCTCACGTTTTAACTGCTCTTCTTTTTTTTTATTTTGTTTTTACCCATGCTTGTTCGCAAACAGTGTTCTTTCCTCTCCTTCCCTCTCCACTACACTGTGATCATGTGATGTGCAAAGAGGGGAATGCAACCACAACAAACCCCCCTCCCCTCCCCCTCCTCCTCCTCCTTCTCCCCTCTCCCATCAAGTCCATTGCTGTCTGCAGCATACATGTCTCTTGTGTTTCACTGCCTTTGTCCTGAGCCAGTCACAGAAGACAACAGCCCGCACTCCTGCTTATGATTTGTCCCGCTGGAATTTGGAGGGGACATTTTCTGGTCTCCCACAGTGACCTTTGGTGGTAGTTTGTATTAAAGGTTGCCTTGTTTTGGGTGAGAGGAGATCTCTACATTTAAAGGATCTGCCTTCAGGAGAGCTACAGGCAAATAAGATTCAAATAATAAAGGCATTTAAGAATGACGAAGTCAGATATTTGATATTTGTGAGATGCCATGTTCATTTCCATGTATGCATCACATCAAAGATCTCAGAGAATTCTAGGTAAATGATTTGGATGAATTATTCTTGGCGCTGTCATGCATAGGAGATGTTTAAAGAGTCACAGTTGTACAAAAATTATACTGATCTCAACGCAATACTTACACAAGACGATGAATATGCTAATGCATGGAAGATTGCGAGTGTTTTTGGCAGGGAAATTAAAATCAGTAATTTTTTGTGTACAGGCAACCCAAATGTATGGATACCTTTCTTGTGCGAAGTAGCATAGTTATCATACTCGGGCTTTATGATAAATAGCTCCATGTTCGCACTGGGTCCTGCATCGCAGGGACAGTCATGAGAGATCTTATCTTTATTATGACTGACCGCCCACGCTACCATTTCGACTGTCCCTGGGCTGAGGGGGCAATCAGGGTTTGGGGCAACCCCTCCCATTTGACACCAGGGTTCGTGCATACACACATTTGATGAATACAGCTGGGCGCTATTTCGAGCCCAAGGAAGTCCCGCTGATTGTCCACTGTATCGTTTTGGAGGGGAAAGTCCTGCATTGCAGGACTCTCCCCCACAATGCGAGACCCAGTGCAAAAGCGGGGACAGTATTAATTTTTTGAGAATTTGCACGTCAGCAGATCCTTTTGAAAATAACAAAATTATGGATGTATTGCCTTCTGATATACAAATACCTGAATCTAATGACATACCCAATCATCTTACTGTTCCCAATTTGCGAAATACATGGCGTATACTGTCTGTCAAGCCTGCAGTCACCTACAATTGAAGATTCAGTGTGATCTTACACGGAGCTGTAACTTTCTTATTTCATGTGAAATTCCCAAAACATTGGCCAAGTACTGGGAAATAATTGCTTTGATGTTAGGCGTCTATGGAGGGAAGATGAGTCTATCTATGAGTTTTCGTGGCAGCACGAACAACAACACTGATTATCGGCTGAACAATCTGGGGGGAGCTTTGGGTGATCATGTTGCATACAGAGCCTTGCCATGCTCCGGGACGATTACAGCGTTTCCTGTCAATTTGAGGGTCGGCGATTGCTTAGGCCAATATCAGATTGACAAAGTGCGTTGAGGGTAATAGAAGAACGGCACAGCGTCCAGTTTTGTGAGATCCCTGTCTGCTTCCTTCCTCCCCCCCCCCCCCCAAAAAAAAAAAAATGAATAAAATCTTTGTTTTGTTTATGTGGCTGCTGTTTGTATGAGGCAGTTGGGTACAGTGGCTTCTGTCATTGCGCTCAAGGGTAGTATAAAACTTTGCCTGATAGTTCATGTCACAGAGTTCCGTAGCAAAAAAAAATGCACACACAAACACACATACAGACACACACACACACATGCACACACACAGAAGTTCTTGTGCTCATATGTAAGTGAACACATAGGCCTATAAATAAACATGCACAAATATAAATCACAGATAGTTCATTCAAAGATATTTTTCCTGGTTTTTTTTAGCTCACCTGAGCCAAAGGCTCAAGTGAGCTATTGCGATCGCCCTTCGTCCGGCGTCCGTCGTCCGTCGTCCGTCGTCCGTCGTGCGTCGTGCGTCGTGCGTAAACTTTTTACATTTTCATCTTCTTCTTGAAAACCCCATGACCGATTTTCATCAAACTTGGCAGATAGCATCCCTAGGGGGTTAGGAACTCAATTTGTTAAAATGGGCACCATGCCCCACCCAGGGGGCCCCCAGGGGGGCCCAAACCCCCCAAAATTAAGGAATCTGTAAAAAGCTTCTTCTCTAGAACCAGAAGTGATAGAGCTAAGTTAATACTATGAGTTAGTACATTGATGACTGTAGTTTCAAGTTTGTTCATGGCAGAATCAGGGGTGCCCCCCTTGGGACCCAGGGGAGGGGGGTGGGGAAGAGTTCTAATGGGGCCTAAATTGTACATTTTCATCTTCTTCTTGAGAACTCCATGACCCATTTTCACCAAACTTGGCAGGTAGCATCCCTAGGGGGTTAGGAACTCCATTTGTTAAAATGGGCACCATGACCCACCCAGGGGGCCCCCAGGGGGCCCAAACCCCCCAAAATTAAGGAATCCGCAAAAATCTTCTTCTCTAGAACCAGAAGTGATAGAGCTAGGTTAATACTATGGGGCCTAAATTGTACATTTTTATCTTCTTCTTGAGAACCCCATGACCCATTTTCACCAAACTTGGCAGGTAGCATCCCTAGGGGGTTAGGATCTCAATTTGTTAAAATGGGCACCATGCCCTGCCCAGGGGGCCCCCAGGGGGCCCAAACCCCCCAAATGAAGGAATCTTTAAAAATCTTCTCTAGAATCAGAAGTTATAGAGCTGAGATAATACTATGAGTGAGTACATTAATGACTGTAGTTTCAAGTTTGTTCATAGGAGATCCAGGGGTGCCCCTCTTGGGGGTAGGGGGGGGGGTGGTTGGAAGGGTCCAAATGGGGGCTTGAATTGTACATTTTCATCTTCTTCCTGAAAACCTCATGATGGATTTTTGTCAAACTTGGCAGGTAGCATCCCTAGGTGGTCAGGATCTCAATTTATCAAACTGGGCACCATGCCCCACCCAGAGGGCCCCAGGGGGCCCCAATTCCCCCAAATTAAGGAATCTTTAAAAAATTGGGCCCTTATTGTACATTTTCATCTTCCACTTGAGAATGCCTCGTCAAATTTTGGTAGAGCTGTGAATAATTTAGATTAGTGACTGCGTGAAAGGTGAACTTGCGATACTCAGGTGAGCGCTAGACCCGCGGGTCTCTTGTTTTAAATAAGAGAAGTACATTACTGCAGTTTGAGTGATGACCTTTGCAAAAAAAAGTAAATGATGTTAAAAAAAAAAACTGATAAGAAATACTACACATAAAAATGTGGGTATTTGCTTCCTCATATATACCACACACAGTGATTCAAATAATGCCCCGTGAAGGCCGGTTATGACAGTGGGCTCGATGATTGATCACATAATATCCATTGTGCATTGTCAACAACTGGCAGATTGGTGAGTTAAGTAGGCACGTGTATGAGTTATCAACTTCCTCCTGACTGTACAATAGATTAGAAGGCCATATTTCACAGGCTAAATTCCAGGTGTGTGTGAAGTCAACCACTCCCCTCCTGATAACGAGTTTGGTTTGAAACGCTCCATCTACTAGGGAATCTTCATAAGCCCTAGCTGTTGTACAGTCACAGCTAGTTATACAATCCGAATTCACAAGGCTGAATATGATTTTCATGACTTGGAGAAAACCAGTGACATGCAGAGCGAATGTGAGGTCATGATGCAAAAATGCGGATCATGCTCTTTTAGACACACTGTCTTTGATTCACAAACAATGTATTACAGTATAGGACCCAGAAATCATGCATGCAGCGAGCAACCTCTTATACAAAGATGTGTGTCGCAGCTTAGCAGGTTTGCATGAAATGAGAATAATGTCATAAATATATTGACAAACCATCATGCTTCCTCTCATGTCGCAGCCCAGAATGATGACAATAAACTTTTTTCTTCTTTTTTTTTTTGTACTCTAATAGTATCATGCAGTGTTGTTACGTAAGTGAAGTTACGTACCGGTAAGTGAAGTGGCACATTTTTATGCTATTTATGTTTTACAATGAGCCATAGATTTGTTCCTTCATTTGGTGGCGTCGTTTGGGCACACATGAACAGTAGCAGTGTGGAGATGAGAGGAAATAATAAACCCAAGGAAGTATGGATTGGAAAACAAAACATACTCTGACCGCTCATGTGAAAAAAAACCAGAATGAAACAAAACTTGTCCAGAAAATGTCTGGCTAAGTCCACGGAAGTCTTCCATCTTGTGATTTATGCAACTTCTTGCTTCACCGAATTTTTCTGTGGTTTTTATTTGCATAAACCTCTGGCAGTATCATGTGGGTGTTTCTGCTTCACTGCAGAGGTTGTGAATGTGCATATCATCAGCAGTCTGATTTGCTTGCACTCATGTGGAGGCTTCATGAATACAACTAACTAGAGTTGTGTTTCCCCTTTTAGAGTTCATTTATAAACTGTATCAACCATGCATGTAGAGATAGACCGGTGAGTGATACCTCCCCCCCCCCCACCCCCCCACACACACACACACAGACATGCTCTCTGCCAAATCTACTTCAGTGAAAGGGACGATTTTGAATGCAAAAGATGCTGGGATTCTAGTGGCATGGACTACTCGACAAGTCCTTGGACGTTGCTAGTGAAGTTGAGACATTTGGGGCTGTTAGGGGAATTGGACGATGACCCCTTTGTATGGCAGTTGTCTTTTTTTCTTTTTTTTTTTTGGGTGGGGGGGTAATTGACCACTGAGTAAATCCTGTAGCATCCGATTCACCTGTATCACCTATGGAAACATCTGAATCACTTGTGACAGCCAGCAGTTGTGTCAATTCTGTGCCTTTTTATATTCTGCAGAACAGTGTAAAAGCTCCCAAATGTTGGTGTTTTGTTTTGTTTGGTTTGGTTTGGTTTTTTGGGGGGGAGGGGGTGGTAGGTTGATTCTGCAAATTCTGCAAATGTCTTCCAGCATCATTGACTTAGGTTATCATTAGAGCAGACATCAAAGTAACAGAAAATTACTACACATATGGTATTACTATATTTGTATACAAAATGATATGAAATTTATTGTTTATGTAGGCCTACAGTGCATCACATACTCAATCTGCCTGTGACTTTTCACTTTACCTAAAATTGTATGTTCTCTGATACGTCTATTTGTCCCTCTCCTTAACTTTTTCATTTGCCTTTACAGTCAACAGGAGCAAATCCTGATGTATATTGACAAGATTTTGAGGGAGAACAATAATTGCTGCCCCCCCCCCCCCCCCCCCCCCGTAAAAAGTACAGGAAGAGAAATGGGTATTGCTATCAATTGCATTGGAGAAATACTAATGTCCCCGAATCAACTTAAATGCAAGATCGTTTGCGGCTCAAATAGACGGGTAAACACCTCCAGCCATTTGTGCAGTGACACATGAAATGGGCTGCCAGTGTGATGAGGCAGTTAGGATATAAAGATGAGCTAAATTGATGAGCTCCTTCTCTCACGAGGCATGTTTTTGGAAGCAAGGTCACTTCCATCCCGCCAGAGCTATGCTAGCATGAACATGAAATCGCCATTAAGCGGCCAGGTAATCAGATTAAGCGGCCCGTAGCGGGCAAACTTCAGAAGTCCCATAGCGTGCCGCGCTGACCAATCGAGTCTCCACCAGAAAAAACAGAAAGAGTGATAAAAGGTTCTGTGCCGTCGACGATTAGTGCAATGCCTGCACCATAGTCCTGTGAAAGTGATACATAAAGACCTGGCTGTATATGAACTATCCTTGCTTTGACTGCCCCTTACTCACAGCTTTTGTGGTTGCTTCTCTTCCTTGCTCTTTCATTATTTTCACTCTTGCCTCCTTCTTTCATCCACTTTCACACAAGTGAAGAGTGTGTAGAAAGAGAGGCTGTGATGAAGTAGGCAAGTGCTGCCATTGTCCAGCTGGTCCTGTCTGTCACTCAGTCCAGTTGGTCGCTTGAGCAGGGCACCCGGCAATGCGTCCACATGCTGGCACGCACATGCATGCGCGTGCACTCACACAAGCACACACACACACACAAACACACACGTGGGCTACCGACACTTAGCTGGCTGGAAGCATACGTGTCAATTAAGAGTACCGCAGGAGATTGGTGTCCGTCCGAGTTCTGAATGCCTGGAAATTAACGAGCCGCTGTGATGGACGCTCCATCTGTGTTAGAGCTAGAGTCATCTCTCCCCTGCAGTGGTGTGTACCTGCTGCCCGCATCCCTGCCTTCCACAGCCTGAGAATCTGCTTCCGGAATCTGTGGCAGATTTGTCTTCATTTGTGCCCCTTATTTCATTTGCGCCGAAGTCAATAACCTAAAAGCGAGACTGCTTGAGCCGCGTGTCCCTCCCAGCCACACATGCCTGTCGGCCGTCTCTTCCCGAGTGAAGAGCAAAATATACGAGAAATGATGAGCGACAGGCAAATGTGTGAAGAAAGTGAAAGGGACATTGCAAGTGAGAGTACCAGCTATGGGCTCAAAACAGATGTGAAGAACCGAGATGATGGTGTCTTGATGTTTAAGAAAAAAAGAAAAGGATAGAAAGAAGAGGCAGCATAGAAATAACTATTGAATGATATTTGTATACTAGGAAGTAGTTTGAAGAGTATTCTGTACCACTGCATATTATGTGGTTTGAACTCTGACCCCTATTCTAGCAGTAGCTAATGAGGAAACCAGGACATTATACTCCTGGGCCTGTCTCTTGTGGTCATGTTTTCATTCCCAGTCCCACAGTAAAGTTTGTTTTTGATCCTCAGTTCAAGTTGTTTTGTGCCTGATTTTAAAGGTACACTGACAGTTTATTGTATTTTAATTTGATTATATTATACTGGTTATATACAGCTATTTGTAGACTGGTTTTGCCTAAATGGTGAGCCATTTCTTTTCCAAAGCGAAGTGTCTTGAAACAAAAAAGCAAGAACATACAGTTGGGCAAAATGTCATCCCCATGATGAACAATTCTTTACTGCACTGTAAAATCTCTGATATGTTACTGATATCCAGATCATCAAAAGATGAACCACCTCAAGACTGCAGTTGTGAGTGCAATTTCCACCATAGATTGTGCATATGTATGCAATATATATTCATACATATTAAATGGGGGGGGGGGCAGGGACCACGGCCTCGAGTACAGTAAGGGTACCACTAAGAAACCATTGATGTTGAGCATCTGTGCTCTGCTTGTATGTGTCATATATTTAGCGAGTCTAAATCTTCTGGAATCGGGACTTCCCAACAATTTTATGAGTGGTTAATTTCTCAAGTGTGTGGAGTAAAGTAATGAACAGAGAAATATGCACATAATACATGCACATCACATTCACGTGGGGATCAGAGTAAATATCTTCGCGTGTTGCAACATTCACAAATAGCACCCAATTGACTAACTTCACAAAAATGAAAACCTTGCGAAATGTATGGCGCAAACAGTATGCCGTGTAATAGAGATATTTTTGCTTGGATGGGTTTTATTATAACACTGTTTCTTTAAAAGAAGAAAACATATTTATAGTTCCTGTCAAATCATATCCTCAATACCGAACACAAATATATCCTCAAAAACAGAATGCAAACAAGTCCTAAAAACAGAGTCTTTACAAACATACTTGTTCCAAGAAACCTTGGAGATGGGACAGTTGGTGAATGAGTTGACAACCAATCTCCCGGGAAGGATGCCTTCCCCCTTGGCATGGATCATCCCAACCAGGGTCTTCCCACCACCCACCAAGCCTGCAGTATACAGGGTGTTCAGACGCAAAAAAATTAATACTAAAATGGTATAGCTACATATACCAAAACGGTATACCCTATAGCTATATGATGAATTTATACGTCTGAATGCTGACTAATGAAACGACGTATAAGGAAACGACAAGTAACGTAACGACGGTCAGAGCATCATTTCAAACGACAACTCGATAATGAATCAGCATTCCATCGTGTTCAATGTGCGTCTGAACATATGATAACCATAGAATGGTATATAACTGGGTGTGGCTTAACATGAGGTGACCCTATTCCTCTCACTGGCAGCCGCATCGGGACCATAACAACATGCGCGCAGTGGTAGAATCCATGCGACGATTTCTAGAACAGTCGAGATGAGCGTCTGAACCACATCTGAACAGTCTGTCGTCTTTATAATGATTCTTTATACATCATTTCTTTATTGAGTTTTGGTATAAACTGGCTTGTGTGTGTGGGGGGGGGGGGGGGAGGGAAATAGTCTCCTGTTCTTCCCTTGTTCATCCATCCAGACCCAACCATCTTCAGATTGACCTCGATTGCAATTAGGAAAACACGGGGAGGCCATTTTGACCTGGACAGAGCCAGAGTCACTAGTGACTAGGAAATGGAGTGGTGTGAAGACGTAATTGATTTTTGAACTGAAAGCCCCAAGGCAGTGCGCTAGCCCAAGTATCCGCGAGGGAAATATGAATCCATTTGAGTCATTTTAGTAACAATGGTCAAATGCAATGAAACTAATTCAAATGCAATGTAATGAACAGTATGCCATTATGCATTGTACATACAATGTATGCATGTGCATGTGTGTATACAAATGTGTGGGTATAGTATATGTGGGTATGTATGATACACAGGCATCTACGTACATACAATATACATAGGCATACATCCATAACAGAAAATGTATGAAGAAAAATTCATATTTGCACACATTATTTCTCTGTCTTTACATAAATATGTATACATACTAACATTTATGGAACATACACCAAACTGAAAATCTTCGAACTGATGCAGAATTTTATTTTTTTCTAATTTTTTTTAATTTATATGTTTTATTTGGGACTCTGGCCCCATTGATCATGGTGGGACAGTGAATGCGTGAATATATGGAATATGCTTTAGATACATATATTTTACTCTGTTGTGCCCCTGGAAGTGGTAATTGATTTTCAGAAATGCTGCCTACTGTAAATGTGATTCATTCCTTTAATATTCCTTTGGTCTCTTGTCATGATGTGTGTTGTCTTTCTGAGCATGATTGCTTTTGAAAGCAATTATCATTTGGCATTGGTTGCCATGTGGTTTGATAATATTTGCCAGTGCTGTAGTTTTGTCCAACAAAAATTAATAAGTAATGAGAAAGAATTGAAACATGCCTCAACATTGAAATATTTATAGCATATTTCAGTTTTCATGAGGTGTTTGGAGCTAATATTTGCGCAAACATCGGTGCGCTTTTGAAGGCAGACCCTTAACTGCAAATGTGGCATCTCAAAAAGAGGTTCTGATTCCAACTCGACATGGCGTATCGCGTTACAAGACTCCATTTGTACAAACCGAATGACAGACGTGTGTGTGTGTGTGTGTGTGTGTGTGTGTGTGTGTGTGTGTGTGTGTGTGTGTGTGTGTATACCCTTCCATGCTGATTTCCATTCCGACCCCCTTACATTCACTCCACCCATCCCACCCCCTCCCCCCCCCCCAAAAAAAAGAGTAGATTAATTTTCAGCCATGACATTTCTCATATGCACATCAATCATGACTTGACTCTTCAACCTAAGTACAAGCATACATCATATCTTGACTAAAACAATATGGTGCAGCTTCGTTGGTAATCTCTATAGAAACAATGCAAAAGAATTGATGCTATTTTTGTCAGGGAGATGCACTGAAAATAAACAAAAATCCCAGCATTTTTCATGGTATGGAATACTTCAGTGGTTGTACCTGACCGTTCTGGTATTTTTTCAACCAGAGATTTTAAAAAAAAAAAGAGAGGGAACAAAAATAGAAAAAGAAAACCAAAGGCTGGGGGGGGGGGGGAGAAGAAAAAGTAACAACTTGCAATCATTCCTAAAAGCACAGGTAACCCTGTTTGACCTGCACACATGTATGACATTCTAACCCTACATGCGTGTCAAGTTTAACACAGCGGCAGTGGTAGGACAAAGGGGGCTGACACATGCAAACACATTTGTGGTGCAGTGCGACAAGGAACATACATGCGAGAGATATTCTCACACAAAATGTTCCATGCAGCATGCTGTGCACGGTCCAATTTTGTTCTCGTGTTCATCTAAATGATAAAAAAGGGAGAAAGTTAGAGATCTATAACCCCCAAATATCATGTAAAATTATGATGCAATGAGAATGCCATCCATAAATTTGATGAATGTCACTTCTATTGAGGACATATTAAAAAATACCCAGATTGAACCACATGCTTGATATAGTGTAGGATATTTAAAGTCCAAATGTACAGCACTGCAGGGCATTTGAGTTTGCCATATGTTTACTGGATGATGTGTATGAAGAAGTAATAAATAAAGGTTTCATATATTTTCTGATACTGGCAACTGATGAGAACAGATATAACAGGGTAGGCCTAGTTGTTAAAAAGATCGTAGGTGGTACAGACATTTTATATCATGGAACATTGACTCCATCATAGCCCTTTCAATCTCGTGTATAGATATTATATCAAAGGATTTTCAAGATGATGATTGTGTAACGGTTAACACGGCTGTATTCCATTTCAAGTCTATTCACACATCATCACTGATGTCTCAGCAAGCGCCAGCATACATATTCCATGCACGGAGTGCGGAGTCTTGTTAGCGTCATGCTTGCACAAATATCCTGCTCCTATTGGTAGACACAAAGGAGCAATGATCATTATTTTAGTACACACATGGGGAGTCATGTCGTACTATTAAAATGTAGTCAATGAAGCATGGACGGATGCACTCTTTTGCCAAATGTATTGAATGAGGTAGTGCTTGTTTGTGCTTCAATTCCTGTGTTGCATGAACATGGCCAAAAGAAAAGAGGAAAACAAGGGGGGCTGGGGGAAGGGAAGAAGCTATTAAAATGAGGTGGACACCGCCCTAATAATATTTCTAAGCACGCGGCTCTTGGTGCTATCGAAAACCTGGGAAAGTCATTGAAACAAAAAAAAAATCACTAATAGTGCATTCGAAGTCTTGAAAGATTATTGTAAGGAAGTCCAGCACATTTGTAACTGCTGCAAGTATTTCTGACTTACCATCATTATGATGTCAAAGTGTTGAGATGTTATTGGTGCGGAATTCCAAAGTTGACATGATGTTGCTACAAAAGGGTCATGAAGTTCTCGAGTTTCCTCCAGTAAAAAGTCATTGAAATGTCGTGGAAAATCCAGAAATTCTAGTTTGTAGCAGGTGCAGGTATCATGTAAACAGTTCTAGAGTTGTGATTTGACACTGCGTGGACTTGTTCTTGACATTTTAGCACATGGGTGATGTCGAGGTCTGGTAGACATGATATTAAAAGTGAACTTCCCTGTACCTACTCAGGTAAAAATAAAGTGAGTTTCAAAGATTGAAAACTACTAAAATTTTCACTTCTTTTATAGTGTGCAAAGTGGAGACCAGCGGTGAGAGATTCAAGGTACTATTCCCTGGTTTTCAAGCAAACCCAAGATGTTTCCTATTACACATCTTTCTCAGAAATAGTTAATGTGTTTATCACACATGATTCAATTATTTTCTAAGATTATATTTCAAATCTAAACTGGCTCTGTCACTTTTAAGGTTTGCTCCTTGATATTTTTCTTCTTTTTTTTCGTGACTATCTCACTATATATTTTTTCAGCCTTGTTTGCCCATTATTGGTCAGTGTGCCACTTCAGGCTACTGCACCAGAGTTGACCAAGTAACTTTGGTTTCTGTCGAAAAGTCAGATATCACCACTTGAGTGGGGATCAGTGTGAAGATTATAAAGTGATCCATTACGCCACATTGTTTGCCAGCAGGTACATTTGTACCAGGCTTCTTTCTTTCCCTTTAACCTGCTATGAAACTTTGAAATGCTGAGGTGTATATGATTTAATGCCATACAGTAAAAGCGACAGATGTGTTCCATTTTCCCCTTCTCCTTCATGGAAAGAGCAATTTCTGAGTCCATCATCCACACTATCTTTCCCTATAATTATAAAGCTGACTTCTGTCACGTCCAAGTCTCTCTGAATTTATAATGTGGAAAAAAAGATAAGGACAGCTGATTAAGATTTAGAATAAGAAATGGCATTGAACCGGTGCAGAAACACATCAATTGATGTTTAGATGATACTTAATTTTTCCCCTTTTCCATCTGTTTATGTTATCTATATGTGACTTTGTACCATACTGAGGAAGAGGGAAGTCTATTGGCCTAATACCATGTTGAAGAAAAGTGAGCAGTTTTTTTCGTACATGTAAGCCAAACAAGTTAATGCAAGATGGACACGATTGTTCTAGAGTTGGCGCTAGTAGATTTCTCTGCCTTACTATATTCACTGGGAGATCTATCGGGGTGTGTAAAGAGGGGTTCAACTGTGGCATGAACACATGGAAAAGAACAACAACTTTTCAAAACTACTGCCAACAGTGGCTGCTGAGACGACGACGATGCACAAATGGTGGCTCCATTCAGCAAATTATGCTATGCGTGAATCCACAATATATCTCCACATCACAATGAATTTGGCCGCTCAATTTCACCTGGCCCTTGTGTGGTACTGCTGTGCACAGCATTGAAAAAAAAAAAATGAGGGCTCAATTACGAACCAATGTTGCGTGCACTATCAATCCGTTTGACTCACTCACGGGAATGCTTTTCACTGTGGTCACTCATCCTTGTCACTATTGTTTGATTATCACAAGTGCTTGTTGCCATTTGCCCCAACTCCGTGGCTAACAAACAGTCCTTGTTTTGACAGATTTGTGTGGCCGAACCATTGTGCATGCCTCAATTTTGTCACCGAATCCTCCCTTCTCCAAGTTGCTTTGAGAATCTGTGGGTAAAGGAGAAGAATGTGGTGGCTGTTGTGTCACTTTAAATGGATTCATGGAACTTGGTCTTTATGACCAAGTTTCTTTTCCCTTTAGACTTTGCTGAGACGGACTCATTCAAAAGTCATTCTCTAGTTTCTGGATGGGAGTGACCAGCTATGATGGATTTGTTGTAGCATTGAGTATCAACTTTCGGTTATTTACTAAGTCTATTAACTTTTCAATTTATTTATGACACCCAGTCACATGACTATGCAGTAAGTATAGCAAAGGCAAGGACCATATATGGCACGAAAAGGGTGGGGGGGGGGGGAGAATAGAATTTAGCCTGCTGTTGCATAGAGCTGAGTGTGTAATAAATGAGCGCTCATTACACTTTGTTTACTCCTGTGGGACTAAGGAAAGGGAAGTGGCAACATCCTGGTGCACTGAAGGGGGGAAGTGGTGAGGCAGCAGTGTGCCAGGATAGCTCGAGGTTAGATTAGGCTGGAGCGGAATTGAAAGGCTCTCCGGCCAGAATCTTGCTGATAATTCCCCATCGAGCCTGTCACATTCATTGCGAAAATAACAAGATCCGAAGCCTATTGCAGATTGTTTAAAACAGCCTATTTGCAATGTACATTGGCAATGTACAGCCTAAAATTTATTACATTTACAATTTACACAGGCAAAACTGTACATTCAAGATATTTAATGGTTTTTTTTCTAACCACATTGCTTTTAATCATTGTAATATTTCTGACTGTCTTGTGTTTGTTATAAGAACTGATATACTTCACATACTTCGAAAATGGGGTTGGTGGGGAAATCACTTTGAGACCTTGTGTTCGACCACTGAATTGAAGACCTTATTACTTTTTTAAAAGAAAAGATGAAGAGTAAGTCCTCTATACCAATGTTAGTGTTGGTACGTCATGGATTCAATCGGACCATCCATGTTTCTCAATGCTGCTAAGTCTTTCTTTTATCAGAGAGCAAGAGCTGTTATGCTTCTTTCCACTGCAAGTTGATTCAACTGATACCCTTTCATATATGGCAGATTATCCAAAATTATTGCGCAAAGGACTAAAGGAATATATTCAGTCTTTAGTAGCAATATTGTTGGTGATGATAAAAATTTGATGATTGATTGAACAGTTCAATAAGACCAAGTTTATTACCGTCTTATCATTTCTTGATCTTTTCCTTTTATTTTTTTTTCTGTAATACGCCAAAACAAAGCTCATGTGCTGCGAAATTCGTCATCTCCTGGCTTCTGGGACTGGTGGTGATGAGAAGCTGATATCTTCCGTTTCTATCGTGCATCTCTTTCGTACCTTTTAATTAGACTGAGTCAGATCAGACGAGGATGATTCATGGCTGAAGACATAAGCACCAGCCACCAGCTTTCCCAGAACATGGGAGGAAGAAAGAGGCAGTGCTGAAGTTATGCTCGACTAGGCATTGAGAGGTTGAAAGTGATATTTGAGGGGTGGATGTGTCTTCTCTGCTGCCCTGGGTAATTTTTGACGCACTAACAAGTAACGTCGATTGACTGCTTGCACTCTTTGTGGATCTCTTTGCTTCTGTGTTTGCGTCATAAGGTGTGTTCATATCTACGGCAAAAATGCTGCGGTCGTGGTAGTTCGTAGTGGGAATACATATCCACCACAAAGTGCACGGCAAAATACTAGTACATCCCAGAATACTTGGGTATTCAGAGCAGTAATTCAAACTTAGCACAAAATTTGATTTCGAGATTTGAGTTTGAATTGCGATCATACAGCAGTGTATTTCTCACGTGATGTGACACACTTCCTGTCTTCCTCCCTTAGGAGATACAGTGTATGTACCTCAGGGTTCCATTACATTTGCTCCTGCGACAATTGCTCGCGTGAAATATCTGCATGCTGAGCCAAACATAAATTCTATCCACAGACATAACCCTAACCCTAATCCTAATGCAAACATTAAACTTTAGCTAAAACTCCATCACAACCCTTACCATAATGCTAGGTCCTCATAGAAAATGAGACTGGAGCAATTGTCGCAGGAGCAAATGTCGTGTCCACTGTATCGCAGAAAGCTGTACTTTCAGGCAAGAAATACCATGGTATTCTGTGAATAAGAACAATACTGAGTGAATTGCCATGGTATTACGCTGATGAGAATGTTGACAACCAGTGTGAATGCACCTAGTATATATAGTAATCAGGTATACACCTATTTTGCATAAGAGGAGATGAAGAAACTACAACAAGTCCTATTCAGATCCCGTCAGAAAACTTCTGCCGCCATTGTTGCGCCTGTGCAGGTCTTGTGTGGATGCACTGGTCTGCATTTTAGCAATGTGGTAACTCAGTTATATATTCAAGTGTTCGGCATGCTGCCATAACAGAGGGTGCCCATAGCAACCTCAAAGGTTACTTGGTGGTTTTTGTGAGGTTTCTGCCAGTCGACCTAAGTCATGATTATGTATGCAGTCTGCGCTGTACAATTTGAGATGCAATCGTAGGTAGCAAGTTCTATCTTCAGTTTCTGATTTCTGGGGCAGAGTGCATCTGATAGGAATAGTACAGTAAAGGGTTGGTTGGTTGGTTGAATTGTATGCAAGTCCATGGATATTTTGTTTTTCCTCTGAGAACATTGTAATAAGCTATTCAATCCACTTTACATTTTCAGTGTCCATGTATTGGTTGTTGCCATGTCGAGCAAGTTCTCAGGAATAACCTTTCTTTTTCGAGGGATGTGAATAATCCAAATGTTTAGTAAAGTGAAATGGCCGATTAGAAATCTGCTTCTATGCACTAAAGTGGGGATGATTTATGCTAACATGCCGTGTGTGATCTTGTTTTTAACTGCTAACATTTGTGATAGCAACATATCGTTGAAATTTCATCCCAGAATGGGCAGGCACCAATGTGTAATGTAGCATGGGCCAAGTTAGCGAGAGCAGTGTGGAGGAAGGAGGGGGCGTCGATTTACTGCTCCCGTCTCCTGCCCTAGCATCGTGCCATCCGAATGCTTTTTGCATCTCGTTGGGTGAGATTGAGTGGTACACCGTGTGGGCAGTCATCTGAGAGTCAGTGAGTGAATGGGGAAGAGGAATAGAGATGGTCGGTGCCTTTGCGTGGCATCCCGCTTAGTGACTGACTGCAGTTACACCGACGTCAAACTAGTTCACGCACTCGATCTCCCTCGCTTGGCCTGCCACGCATCCAGAGAGTAAAGGGACATTTTCACTTGTCCAGGATGGAGATGTTCTCTCTCCGTCTCCCTCCATCCCCCCCTCTCCCAGTCGATCTCTGCTACTGCCCTCATTGTTCATTGCTTTTAGCCCTTGGCAACTCCCAGACTGGAGGCACATTGGCAGTAAATAAATCCCTGCTTCATATAAGGAGGAGTGGAGCATTGGAGATAGTTCTTCGAGAGCGATTTGCGATCATGTCCCTATACTGTCGGACAAATGACGCTGATGATGAGAAGAAGGTTGGGGGAGACAGGGGAGAGGGCTATTGCTGTCTTGTCAGTTTTTTTGGTTGAAATATAACAGTGCCCTGCAACTCACTGAAGGCATTGTTTCACAGTTTTCCCAGTCAAAAATGCCTGAGGTGCTTGTGTTATACCAATGTCTCATGTTTTGTACAGGAAAAATGCATGAAAAAACAAACGAGCATAAAGTATGATCGAAAATTATAATAAACTTGCTTCAAAATATAAACATCAGTGAGAGATTATGTTCTAGGTTTATCAGCAAGGTATCAATCCCCCCCCCCCCCCTCCCCCTTACCTGGCTTGAAGTATTGCATAAACCATATCAGACTGGTATGTGAGCAAAGTGAGAATTACAGATGTTGTAGTAGTGACTGCACATGAATTGCCAATAAGCTACCACAATGTGAAACAGCATCTTGAAATAAATGGACATGGAAAGCAACAAACTGGAAAGGACTGACTCGTGCCTTGTGTAATTAGACAAGATAAATCAGTGGGCAACATGTATAAGATGTCTGCCCTCACCCACAAAACAGCTTTCTATCTATAATTCTCTTGCCCTTTTCCATTGCAGACTGACACAAGTGGTGTATTATCAGGCTGTATTTTTTTGTGTCCCCGGGCTTGAACATTTGAGATGGACATACTGATATTTGTTCACAGGGTAGGTCTAAAGGTCAGTCCAAAAAGTCAGAGTAAGTGAGTAAGGAAAGCAGAAGGAATTCACTTTAGCACTGAAGATACCTATCTCTTCAGACACAGCGCCAAACACTAAATTTAAAATGAATTTCTAATGAGAAGTGGTGGTCAGACCTCAATGAGGCACAGGTACGGCTTGCATAATTATGTTGAAATTCATGGCTGTAACCTTTAGCTGTTCATCACCCTTCGCGTGTGGTACACTAGCGTTTCTTCGATTGATCTTGAAAATGATTTCTGGCTGCCCACCTTCACGATAGTGATGCTTCGATTGTTCAGTTGACATCTGTGCACAGACCTGGATGACGGGGGAGCCATTGAGTGCTACCAAACATAATGGATCCCCCTGGAGGTAAATTTAGACCTCCCCAGTATTTCCTCAATCATTTGCCGGAAATGGCAAGTTGATTTCCTTTGTGTTTTGTAGCATTTTAGTGCATCCAAGTGCATTTCTGCACAGTTTATATGAGCCAATTAATTTGACTCCTGGTTTATGTTTTATTTTAATGTGTAGGAGAGCACAGAGTAAAATCCTGAAGTGGTCTTCTTTGTAATGACGGCCTGTTGACTTCCAACAAATTTAGCTGTCATTTCATGTTCCCTCCATGCATGTGCCTAGGCCACTTCCATTTCAGAACATTTAAAGCGGAACACACAAAACGCAGTCTGCGGCACGCACAAAATGCAGTCTGTGCCACCACTAGTAGTCGTGACGATTGGTTGGACCGACTGCTGCAATAAGCTGCGACTGTAGACTCTGGTTACTCCGAGGACATGTTCTTGAGATGCGATTTCATTCTGACTTTTCTCTTCTTCTTCATCTAGCAGTGCTGTGCAGGTATAGGGGGTATTATGGAATTGGGTTTCCATACATCAATTTGGTGGCCTTAATTGGGTCAGCTGATTGGGGAATTGTGGAGTCTCACTAAAATGTGCTCCTGCATAGATCAAGTGCCTACAATCAATTGCTTCCGTGGTGCACATTGCTGTGCAATGGAGTGGTGCGCAATTACGCAGGAGATAGCTTGCATCCTACCGTACAGAGTAATGACGACATAATCATTTTTTCTAGGGGGAGGGGTATGAGGTGTCCAGAAGTATATCATAGTTCATCAGAGTACATTCACTGGATTTTTTTTTTCATTTTCCATGTATTGCATGCCAGCAAGTTTAAAGGGAAGGTACAGTATTGGTGGAAATGAGAATTGGGCTTTTAACTTTTTGTGAGATACCAAGAAAATACTTATGATATAGTACAGAGCATACCATTTTAAGAGGAATTAAAAGTTTATTTGATGAAAATCAGGTTTGGAATGACTGAAACATCCAAAACCAAAGTAAAACAAAGCAATCGTAATAAAGTGTGGGTCCCACACTTTATTAGAATTGATCTTTTTTGTATATCTCAGCCATTTCAAAACCAATTTTCATCAAATAAATGTTGAATTCCTCATAGAATTACATCGTCGGGTGCCCGTGCATTGGCCGCTAACGCAATACAATTTGTATTGCGTTAGCGGCCAATGCACGGGCACCCGACGACATGCTCTTTCATATTTTAGAGGAAGTTTCTCATTATCTCACCAAAAAATGTTAGAAACCTAAAATTAGGTCTCAACCAAAACTATACGATCCCTTTAAAAGCTTTTGTGTTTTTTCTTGATTCAAGTTTATTTTAGAAATCATGGCATCTATCAAATAGTTTTGTAATGAATCATCATTTTTGTATTATTGTATTCTTATTCCTTTTATGTATTGTTTTCTTCAAGACTTCACAATGGGTGTAAAGGTGAGAAAGGGGGCGATCTGATAAATTCTAAAATAGAAATGAACACTGAAGCATCTCATTGTGTTTCATTCTTCTTGGATTATTTTTGGCCCTTCTTCCACACCCTGGGCTCTCTGCGTTTGTTTGGGAGAGATGATCCTGAGCGCCACTTTGGTTGAAAAATCTTTCGTGGTCCTGTTGGGGCAGCTGGTGCATACACGGGAGCATCCTACATGTGTTGTGGATACGTATTTGACTTCGTTTGGGTGGTATTGGTGAAAGGAAAAAAGCTGTGTACATGTGTGCCAGCGATGAGTGGGATTGGCTGGTGGCCAGGAGGGGTGGTAAATTGGATCTGTGAATTACAGCAATTATAGGGGTGGATACGCAAGGCCAAGGGGGTAGGGTGCATTGTCGCTCAGAACTGACTCTGAAGAGAGATAGGAAAGCCTGGTAATGCACTTACGTACACACTACCTCAAAAAAGTACACACCACGCTGAAAGTGAACTCTCTATAATGTTGAAGGTAGTAAATGACATGGTGGTAACTGTGCACCATTTGACTTCAGAAAACTATTGGAACAAACATATGCAACTGGACTCGAGAGATTTCTGTGTGTCATTCTCCTTGTACTTATGACTTCTGATAATTTGTGAAGCTTGATAGCAATGAAGCATGGATTTCTGAGTTGTCATTTTGTGTTGTTTGTTTGTTGTTGTTGGTTTTTTTTTCACTTTTCATCTAGCAAAGCATTGTGCAATGCAGTAATGGGCAATCTTAAGTTTTATTGACTCTGATTTTCCAGTGAAAAGAAGTGCGTATGCTCTGATGTTGAGATGGGTGCAGTTTATGGAGGTCGGGTTTTAATTTGTGCCTGCGTACACTGCATACTCCTAGTCCTACGGAGCGCACAGAAGTGAGTTTCTGTGTTTTGTCACTTCTCAACTGAGTCATGGTTCCACAGAATTGTTGGAGTTTTTCTGTCTCTCAAATTATCATTGATATATGATGAGAAGTTACCAGATTACTCAGAGATTTGAGAAACTGCGGAATTACCCCCTGACAGATTTACCCCCTCTTGATTGGTATAGTGGTGTCAGATGACAATTTTTCCGTCAGTTGCTTGTTGAGGTTGGGGCAGGGAGGGGGCGCGGAAGAGAGGGGCTAGGGTGGGGAAGTATAGATCCATGCAGCAAGTTGACATTTGGGGAATACTGTAAACGTGGAAATTTTCGCGGTACATTAATTTTCGCGGATTTCGCGCTACGCTCGGCTAGCGCGAATTCAAAAACGCGCGAATATATCTTCACAATTTTCTACGCACATTTTGAACGGGATGAATTGTGTGCGCTTCATCGATGATACTGCTACGTAGTACAATGTACAGGCATGTCTACGCTACTACTGTGCGAAGAGACGATACCCTAGATTGCTGTGTACTGTAGCATGCATGTGTGCACCGCACGCATCGATGCTACAGTCCCCCGTGACTACGGTACTAGAGTCACAGCTGTACTACGTATTTGAGTGCTTGTACTCGCAGTCGAGCCGCTCGCTACGTCGCTTGTCGTAGCAAGCTATGTAGCGGAGGCTTTGGATGAAAGCAGTTAATGTGTACTACAGTAAAGTAACCTGCTGCGGAGCGCGAATTTAAGAACCCGCGAATACGTTTTCGAGCCGCTCAGCGCGAAAAATTAATCGCGCGAAAATATTGACGTTTACAGTATAGTTAATCTTGTTGTAATCTGGTATGATTGATGTGTCAGGAGCAAAAAAAAAAAAAAAATGAAAGGGGAAGATGATCCCTTCAACATGAGGGCATTCAGAGTTCAAACAATGTTTTGATGCTTGTAGCTTCTTGGTTAGGTTTTCTATCGTCAGCACTTCATAATATGCATAAATGCAATAGCATTTACATATATGTGCCTTTATGATTTTGTTTGAGTAAAAGTGAGTCTTCAGTCATGCTCTTCTACCTAGTGACGGAAATTTAGCTGACATATGTTTCAGTAATCATTAGGAATATGATCCAGCAAATGGTATTGAAATTATATATGAAAAAAAATAGGAATAGATAACTGCTGTGAGCAAGGTCAGTAAGTGCCCTCAGAGGTCTAATTTCAAAGAAATATGAGACTGGCCCTAGAACAATCCACCCCTTTGCAGGCAGTCTGCTGTATGAGATGCAATGGATAGTCCACACAAACTACCAGCATCTCATTGTGGGGATCTACAATAGGCCTATTCACATAGAAGAGTTACAGTTTTCTTGGAGAAAGCTCCAAAACTCAAATTTCATTTGCCAGCGTCCACATATGGCCGAAAAAAAATATACATCCTCCTGCAAGAAAAGCACTGTAAAGGGCGTGGTTCACACACTGCACAAGGTAAATGCAAGGACTCAAAAGAAAAACAGAGTTGAATGATTTTTTCATCATGATGGAGATTAATAGTCAGCAATTTTTTCCCCCTGTCCACACACAAGACTTAACAGTTTTTGCATCATGTTGCAAAAATTGCAATTTGAAAACCATTTATTTTGGGTGGGTGTGATCAGGGCTATCATTACCGCCCTGCCCATTCTTTCTCCCCACCACCTCCTTCCCCTCTCCTCCCCCTCCGTCTACTTTCGTCTATGTTCTCTTCTTTCATGCCTTATGCAAGGTAACAGCCATGATCTGTTTTCCATTCTTCTTCACTGGTAACAGATGCACATAGAGGGAGAGATTATAACTTTTTAATGTAACACGTGCAGCCATCAACAAAAGAATGAGAATTCTCATGACATGATTGATGCGACCATTATTGCTCAAAGTTTTCATTCCATAAATGAATGCGCTGACTTATCAAGAATATCACGATCAGTTTCCACAGGCAGAAAGCGCTTTTGGGTAGCGCAAGAGAGAAAACACATGCCATAAAAGCCGACTAAAGCGCGTAGGGATGACTATTTACCTTGCTTTAGTACAATTTCCCCGGATCAAGATAGTAATGTACTAATGACCTTTCTCGATGATTAATTATTCAATTAATTAGCTGCCAGTTTAGACTGGAGGGATAATTTGGCATCATTAACTTTTTAAGCATTTTCAGGGGTGTTTTTTTATGTTTGTTTTCAAGCATCATATGGCACTTTCAACTGGCCTTATCATTTTGCAGATTGCCCCTAAATTGATATTTCACTTCTATGGCCAATTGATTTTGACAACTTGCTCTCGCTCAAAGCTCGCTGATTGTAATGCAAGTTTGTTGCATTTGCTTAGGCATGCAACACAGTATTTTGTTACCAAGATTAGAAGGGGTATCATAACAGAGGCAAGCACCCAAGAAAAAACAACCATTTAATTCCTTTGTTATTTTTTTGTTTTCAGTACTTACCATTTTCCTGTCTTTATGAGCCTCTTTTGTTTGTCATTGTTCTTTTTTCCTCTTGGAGTCCATCCTTCCCATTCTCTACCTCTATACCTCCCCCCTCCCCCAAAAAAAAAAAATAAATAAATCTGTGACTCCTGAGGGAAAGGTGGCTTTGCCCTCCCCCCCCCCCCCCCCCCAATTCTGTGAGGGAAGGGTGCATGGCTTCTGTCCTCTTTTGCTCTATTGTAGTATCATGGCTTTAGTTTTCTGGCGGACTGTGTTCAACTCAAGAGCAAGGGGTATAATCAACCAAATATGAAGCACCGTCATACTGTGTAGCCCGCGACTTGCTTGCCATTTTGACATGGTGGGGCTGAAAGAGTTAGCTTAAACCCATGCTGAATCATCGCAGGAATCCCTCTTTCTGCTCTTGAAAAATTAAAAAAGAAAATAGTTATAATGATTTTCCTCACTTTGATATTTGGGCTTGTATGGCCCCAGCTAGCCCCATATTATGGTATGTCCTCACCGCAATGCAAATAATAGCAGCAAGTTCTGGTCGTTCAATTTTGTTCATTTCGTGAGTAGAACTGAGCTCAGCTGCTCCTATTACAGGCGTGCACATACTGTATGTCAACAGTTGTGTGAAATTCATTTCTAATCATTGAGTGGCCAAGAGTATTTGCGGTAAGGCCATACGGGTACGTGCTTATTGTCAAACGTTCCTCAGGAAGGGCCTACTTACGTCTTTTAAGTCTTATGTACTAGCGTTGCGTGTGTGTGTGTGTGTGCGTTTGTGTTTAGGTGTATGTTTGTGTGTGTGTGTGTGTGTGTGTCTGTGTCTGTGTGTACATGCTAGTTTGATGCAGACGTTGGTGATTCAATTTCCCCTCAAAACATGTACGCACCCTCCATGGTATCGGGACAAGAAGCAAACGAGGTCCCAATTAGCGGGGAGGATGAGGGTTCAGTGCGGTCAGGAAGCCCCCTGTCAGATGCCATTTGAGTGTCGGCAGATAGAGGCGACAGATAGAGGGGGCCCCTCTGCCACGCAGCCTGCTCTGCCCTTCGCACGGAGTCTCTTTAAAATGGTGGCGTGTCTCTTGAAGCCCGCATCGATCTGACACGTTAATTGCAATCCTGAAAGAGATAGGGGTTGGGGCAAGTGCATCAGCAGGTATTATGTCGGATCAATCTAAAAACCGCTGTACATCCTGCTTACCCTCCCCCCCCCCCCCCAAACCGCGCAAGTGTTGATCTTGGCAATCCTGTCAGTTTGCTTGTTAATTGATATTAGAAGCATGAGAAGTTGTGAAAACCAACAAGCAGTCTCTGCCCCGTCATGACAATGCTATAGAGGTCCTGTGACTGGGGGGCCTAGAAGACACTGCCTAAGGAGCTGGAGTTTTTCTCCACAAACACATGGACAATACCAGTTCTGAGTTGCCGTCTTCCAGAAAATTATGTGTGCTATATCATGATCGTAGCCTTTTATCAGCATTGTCTTGGTCTCCATGCCTTACAAGATTTGTGTTAAATCGGACAAAGAGTTTTGAAACGTGACTTTCAACCAATCAGAACTCAGTAATTTGTATTTCTGTTGCTTTTTCGTGATTTGATTTCAAACATACCTGTTTATGAAGGGGATGCTGCCATCCTCTAAAAGCTGCGAAACTTGAGCTCTACATATGAGGTTGAGGAGTTAGGTCTTTGAGATGACTGGATGGGGTCTTTGCATCCCATATTACTTCGCTGATGACGTAAAAGTAGGGTTCACGCAAATGAATCATTAAATAGCTCTCATCATCGATGGGGAAACAGAGGGTTGCCAAACAAAAGATTTACTCTTGGAAAATCACCATCAAAGACTTGTGACCTGTTGGGACGCCCACACATCTTATTACAACCCAAGGCACTACAGGCCTTCAGTGCCTTCAATGCCTAGTGCCTTCAATGCCATTTTTTTCAACCCTGTGACCAAAGTGTCTGTCTCTCCAATGCACTTAAAGGGTGTGTACAGTTCTGGTCGAGGTGAGGATTTAGCTTTCAACGTTTTGCGAGATATTCAGAAACCACTCTATTGATTGAGATGTCAAAGAGCATGCAATTCTAAGGGGTATCAAAAGTTTATTTGATGAAAATCAGTTTTGAAATGGCTGAGATATCGAAAAACAAGGCGAAACAAAGAGATCATAATAAAAGGCGTGGCCTGTCGCCTTTTATTATTACCACTTTTTGGATATCTCAGCCATTTGAAAACCAATTTTCATCAAATAAATGTTGAATCCTTCTTAAAATTACATGCTCTTTCATATTTCATAAGAGGTTTCTCATTATCTCACTTAGGAATGCTCAAAACGTGAATCCCCACTTCAACCAGTACGTACAGTCCCTTTAATATCTCAAACCATGTGCACATCATCGTCACTGGCTGCATTGATATTATGGTTCTGTCGATTTTGAGCACGAGTCTATATAGAAAATGAAGAATATTTCAGAGTCGATGTCAATGTCTGGTGTGAGGTCTTTGCTTGATATGTGTAGCTCTCCTCCCAACCAACAATTTGTGCTGTGTTTGGTAGGAAGTCTTACACAGGTCACATGCTCACCGATACCCTTCGTTCAGTGCGAATAGAAGGCCTCTCCTACTGGACTTCTGAGAAGCTTGCTGGCAGTGTAATATAGAGGTATGTAATCCTATGCCACCTGGCTTTAGGAGAGTTCGACGGGGCTTGGCAAGTGTGCTATTGCATACTCACCCTGACTGACAGAGTTGTGTGTGTGTGGGGGGGGGGGGGGGGGGGGGGAGGATAGGGCTCGGCAAGTTCAGCGGTCATGGAGAAGGCTGGGTCAATTTCCTTTCCAAAGGCCACGGTGTGTTCCTGTGGTCATCCACCGATGCTGGCCGTGAAAGTTGGCGAATACAAGGGTTAATCGTTTTCCCCTATGGTGACATCCACTTTGCAAAGTCGCCTGGGTCATGTTTGGTAAAGAAGAAGATATCATTGATGAGGAGCTATTTGTAAAGTGACCTGCCACCAAAGCTGATATTTGCCAGCTTTTGCCTTCAACATATTTCCATTTTTCTCGCATAATGATAGAGCACTTGATTTACAACTCATTCAACCACAGTAACAAAGGGAAGGAATGTGCATTTTTTTTACCCCAAATAAAGAGACTTTGTGTAGTTCTCTTTCTGTGTTTTTTTGTAATCATTGTCTGACTGTGACATCACAGATGTTGAAGTATTCATAACCAGCGATTACAGCACTCATAGATTTACCCAAAACGTGTAAAGATTCATAACTTTTGATCAAATTTGTCAAATTTCCTTATAACTTCAGTAAAAGTGCTCAAATATTTCTGCATTTACTGAAGCCGTAGTAGTTGAGGTACAGTAACGTCCATAAATTCAGATATGTGATATGTGGGAAGAGTGGACTGGTTTCCGCATCACAGCAGCATGCCCCCTATGTGGAAATCTCGTACATCTCTGGAAGATGTACTGCATGTATTTTACACAGTGAGAGGTTGTGATATCACCCAGCTGGCCAGATCTATAAGAACTGAAGGATGCCATTCACATGTGTGTCTTGTATCAATATCTTTAAATTTTCTTCTGGTAATTTCCCGTGATATTGTTTTGTTTGTTTGATATGATTGAGTGTAAGATGCTTTTATTCATTGCAATGAGATACTGGTCTCAGCATGAAGAATGTCTTTGCAGTGATGAGATGGTCGCTGATTCACAATTTTGCAAATTACCCAAACACTGCAGTTTAGCATGCTGTGAACAGGATGCCAAAACCCGTGCAGATTTTATTTATTTTCCCTCTTCTTTTCGTTGGATTTCTGTCTTTCTATCTCTCCTTCACTTATTCTTTTATTCTCTATTATCATTTTGTTTTGACCGGTAGATGGATGGTCATATAAACTTCAAGTATGACTTTGAATTTTGCGGACAGAGGGTGGAAATGATGATGATATGCTTGGGATTTTAGAGATGACACGGGAGGCAAAGATGTGGGAAGATACCCACTGATCCTCACCTCAAGCTCAAGAGTGCAAGCCCGATAGTGTTTTGTGAATAATTCAGTGAAGATAGGTGCTAAACCGTAGAAGGAAACCCATACTCGCAGTGTTTCCACTGTGGAAGCCGGTGAGCGGTGGTGGAAACAGATGCCGAGATCATGCATTCTTATGGAGTCCCTTCCGATTTCGGAACCGTGATGGTAGCCGGCTAAAGTTGTATCCTCTCTTGAAGCCACACATGGTTGGATATAGTCAGTTTGATTTCGTTGTGAGTGCGTTCACTTATTACAGATTTGTTGATTGCAGCTAAGAGCCTCTTTTAACTTTAATTTCATGTACTCGTACTAGTTCTAAAGGCAAGCAAGGTATTAAAAAAAAAATCAATTATCAATATTGTGAATATGGATCTGAAAGGGTTGTTTTTGTTTGTTGTTGATATGAGAGAATAAACAAGCAATTTTGCAATGCCATGACCAGTTTATCAAGTGAGCCTATGTAGAGTACCAAAGTGTGATGTCATAGGTATTCATCGCTATGGGAACTAGTTCCAAAACACCCTCACCTGGCCAGAGTGATGCACGCACCATGTGCCAACCGTAAGCTACGATAACAAAAGACTGTGAAATCATCGCTTTGGCTTTCTATTTCTGACGGTGGAAAGATTAGTCTTGCATTCTTCTGAATGTCCCTCTCATGCGTTGCGTCACCCATATTGCATATATCGTATTTAGTTGGCTACCATTTTTCTATCATTTTCATACTAGATACATATAGACTTCTTAGTTTTGTTCTATGTCATTCTCTTTAGGTTTTTTTTTTTTTTTTGGGGGGGGGGGGGGTTGGGGGTTAGGGGGACGTTATGAACCTGGCATGGATTTACAGCTTCTCTGGAATGCCTGTGACTAGAATAGGAATAGACTAAAAATAGTGAAATGTGTATGCAATCAGTGCCAAGAATCTTTGGAGACCCAGTGATGTGAGTGAGATAACACCACTTGCTGCTGACCTTTATTCCCAGACTGGATTGGATGAATTATTCATAATTTGTCGCGATATTCGAACCTCGATAGTAATCCCGCGGCGTGACATTTCTGAATTGCCAGCGACAGCGCTCCCTCTCCCCTCTTCCAGTGCAGGGGTCGTTGTCTCTTGCACGCGCATATTTGCTCCTCCATGCGCTGACATCTCGAACGACACGTTCTGTATTTGCATGATTTGTAGTCGATGATCTCTCCTTTGCCTGTGTAGATAGTCACACCTGACTGAGGGAAGTCACATGACATATCTCCTGGTTTAGCTAGATTTGTGATCATGAACAATTGAGCGACTGTTTGTTGAGCTTCTTGGGACCTCTATCTTTGGATGTCATTGACATTTAATACAAGCAGATCAGCCGATAGGTGTCATCTGAGTTAGATCAGAACTACCCTCAAATGCATTAGAAACGATTTGTAGAGATCATATTAAAAGAGAATTAACAACAATTCATTCTACAAGTATTCTTGAGCAGAATAGAATGGCTTATAATATAGATGGAGACAATGGGTGAACGAGAAAATGGGATTTTGTAGTGTCCACAGCTCCATATTTAAAATTGTAACTCATGATAAGGCGTAACAGTTCAGACAAGTACGTGCTTGGCTATTATGAGATAGGAAGGCAATCAAAATATTGAAAGTTTGTAGCTTGAGCATATGTTGTTATGATTGTATTGGTCATAACTCATATAATCAACTTGGATGTGAAAAATTCTCTATTGGCTTTGGTTCAGTTGTAGTTGTATCTAAGCCGATGTTTGTAAATCTCAGTGCTGAGAATTATATTGGAAATCCATCTACTAGTAGTCCGTTTTGAGGAGGCAGCTCCATCTCTTGTCCTGAATGAGTGAAAGAATGTTTAATTGCCCAAGACCAAGTGGGAAAAAAAAAAGCCATTTATAGAGTTTGAACAGCTTCTATTGCAGATGGACTGACCGCCCACATAAGCTATTCTTTGTTTGCACCCTTATCTTCCATTGTGACTGCATGGATTTATTTAAGTATTTAGTAGCCGTCAAGACCTGTTTTTCCAAATCTGGAGAGTCATATTATACTCCAGGGGGAAAACAAGGTGCAGAGTGAAATGAAGGGAGACTTTTCCCCGTCCCCTTTCCGATTGTTCAATAGAGCGAGACGAAACCCTCTACTCCATCCCATTCTGCCACAGCAGAGCTGTCGAAAATTTCCCCGACGTTTCATCCAATTTTGCAGCATACTGGCTGCCTGGTGCCACTTACTCAAATGGGAAGAGTAAGCATGGATGGAGGAATTAAATGGCATTGTATTCTTATTTTGCGAGTGGAATGGGTGAGGGAATGTGTGAGCAGTAGAAACGGTTCTAGTCGGTTTGTCTCTGTAAATTTCCACAAAGAGAAGCTATCAGTTTAAGGCAAAGAATGTCTGTGACGTGAGAGCATGGATCCATTATGACCTCATTGCCAAGATCACATGGTTCTTAGAAGTAATGGGAGTCTCAGTCAATCATGATAATTTTCGAACCTGGGCATTTTCAAAAGATTTCATTGCTGCTCGAAATGTGTGTAATCGAACGTCAACCTCTGCTGCGATCAGCAGTTTGTATTGTGTGACTTTGGTTTGAGTGTTTCTTTATTCTATGTAAATAATTTCTTGTCAAAGGAAAATTGGAATAAGTTGGTTTCTCAATGTTTCTTTGTTGTGTTCATTTGTCTTCAGGGAGGGAAGTTTCCGGATACTCAATTATTCAATCTCAAAAAGTACATACATATGTACAATGTCTGACTTACAAAATACCAAGTTTTAATACATAAGATTATGCACCTCAAGTTATTTTTAAGCATAGTCACTCACTTGTGAACGATTATAAAACATTTATTGCCTTTAAAAAAAAACAAGAGAAGTCTATCCAATCTTCGCATTCACTTGTAGGCAATTTAAGGGAAGTCGCCTTGTGCAGAAAAGAAAGAAATGTTACGCCACCATTCACGCTGCTGCATTCAATATTACGTTACAGCCCTCTGAGGCATAAATAGGATTAGATTCTGGGAGCGTGGCGAGAAGACTCTTCACGAGTCATTCTACCCAGACGATCTTTATTCATCACATCCATTAGAGCAGTTTCTCATTCTTGTCTGTGCATGATGTATGCAGAAGAGGCATGACAGTGCTGTTGCCAATTTGAGTAGCTGATTTTGGAACTGGACACAGCATGCCAATGCAATATAGGGTGAGCCCACTTCTGGCATCCAGTGTGTTTACACACACACACTGACACAGAATCGACTGAAAATCCTGAGAGACATGTAAAGTTTCTTAAATTTGAAAAGAAAAAAAAATCAGAAAACAATTCTGAAATGATTCCAAGCAATTCATGCAGGCTCAAGTTGATTTATAAGATGGGGTCTACTGTAGTGAATGATTACTTTCTTTACATAATGCATGTATGCGGTACTCCTACTAGAATACAAAATTTTTGAGGAGTTCAAAGATTTAGATCATTTTACATCTTGGAAACATGGATCGGATCAGTAATATCTTTCCCCTTGCTCATATCGTAAGTTTGTTTACAAATGTAGGCCTACTGGTAATTATGCGATTGCATTTTTTCTTTTTTTCTTTTTTTTTTTAGAAAAAAAAAATATGCACAAAAGATGAGAGAATGCATGCCATGTGCACCCACACCAAAGAAGTGAGGGAGGAAAAACAACAAGGAGAGAAGAAACTGGGAGAGATTGATAATCAGGATGTGATGAGAGACAGTCCCTAATTAAGATGCTGGATGTATGCTGAGCACATTGCAGCCCCAAGGGATGGGAGATGAAATGGTAGTTTGCTGCTGCTGCTGCTGGTGGTGGTTGTAGTGGTGATGGAGGATGGGGGAGGGGGGAAGAGGTAGGGGGATAGGGTAGGGGAATAGGAAAACATCCTTTCTTGGAGGAAACACCGGAGACCTGGAGAAAGACTCAGTCCTCTGTCTGTGGCCGGTGTGTCACTGTCAGTCATTATCTTACCAATGACGCGTCTCAATCACCGATCACCGCCAAAATCATCTCATCCCAGACATTCATTACATTGGACCCGCCATCAAACCTCATGTCAGATCTCATTGTTGCTTCTTCCAAATTTTGTTGAATGTTCATTTTGCTTTCTCTTCTGCGTGCTGTCCGACTCTGATTTTCTTTTTTCTTTTTTTTTTCTTTTTTGATTAACATCAAGCTCTGGCTTGCAGGCAATTGGCCGGAGAGGACACGCACACAAACATAGCGAATAGTCTGGCATGGTTTGTGCCGAAGCCAATTGTCTGCCGGGCCATTATGAGCACTGCATATGGGGAAGATTGAAGAATGAGCATGATAATAATAGTACTTGGGACATCAGGCATATTACCTCTGTAGTCTCTCCTCCTGAATGTCAACATCTTGCCCTGTTAGCAACAGGGCAAACCTTTGGAAAAGAGAGAGACATATAAATGATTATACTGATGATGATGATAGTGATGATGATAATGATAATGGTGATAAGACTATTCCTAATTCTAATACTGATATTAATACAGATAATGACTGATGATGACGATATTGATTGTGATGTAAAAATTAATGCAGGAGCTGCATAGTGTTTAGATTATCGCTTGGCGCTGCATCTGGAAATTAGTATTCTAGTCAGAGATAGTAATATTTGCTGTAATAGATGCATGAGACTATCTTTGCAGGTCAGATATATATCAACTGTTGGAAATATGAAACCATTCTATAAAAGAAAGATCAATGTTTGTATCACAGGAGACTGGTAGTGATTTAAATCCTGATGCAGGATTGTGAAGGACTCAACGTTGCTTTGGTTTTCATTTTATGTGAAAGGGGTCATAATAAAATGAAGGTAATGATATAGGGAGCATTTTCCCGTGTTGTCTCGTTGTGCTCATATGTTTATGGAGTGGGGCATCAGAAGCTTGTAATGTCTTTTGGACAATGTCTTCATTGTAAGTAAGTAAGTGGAGTAAACTAATGCACATTTCTCTGCATTAGTCCAATGTTTGTAAAAGAAGCAAAAATTGGTGAATGATAGGGCAAATATGCTCTCATGATGTATAAGTATTAAAAGATATAACAGCCTCCATTTGTAGCTTATTCTCTGTTACTGTGAGCAAATTGGGTTTAGGCATGTGACTGTAGTATCGCTCGCGAGTTACCTTTGAATGACTAACTAATTTGATTTGTTAGGATTATTTTCCCCCATCAATCTTCTGGAAAATGGATTCCACATCATCTGCCTGTTATGTGGTGCTGCAGCAGTGGAATGAGGTTCGTGTGCGTGCCGGTGACCAGACTGAACGCTGCATTGTTTCGCAGCTGTAAATTGATTAAGTTCTTTGCGATAATACTAATGCATCTTGCCCGGAGTGTAGGTTAAATGTAAAGCACCGTCTAGAGAGTTTGTGGGGGGGGGGGGGGGGGAGGGGGAGGGGCATGATATAGAAGGAAGAGGAAGCATTTAGTGCCTTATACCCTGTAGGTAATGCCAGATGGGCTCGTGTGCAGGCATTTAAGGGGGAAAATATATGGGGGGGGGGGGGTTGTTGGGGATAGAAGGTCGGGTGCAATGTCTTAAGAGTGCTCGTGTGGGTAATGTGCGAAGAGCGCACAAAGGGGGGAAACTCTGGGAGATGGGGAGGTGATGTTTTATTCACCGTTTCTGGCCGAGTCGTCTGTGATTATCGGCACGTGCCCTCACACACAGACTCAATGCACATTACATGCCTGAACACTCTCAAAGCTCTGATTGCTCGCAGTGGCTTCGTCTGCTGCATGTGTGTGTGTGTATCTGTGTTTCATTTCTTCTTTTTTTTTTTGGGGGGGGGGGTTGATCAAAGAAAGAGGGAATGTTTACCTTTCTCGCCATGAATTACACTCAAATTCAAAGGGAGGCCAGTGATGTGTCGTAGAATCTAAATGATTGGGCTCCACTCTCCTGTAGATCTAGGCATTGTCTGCCTCATGCCAACAGTCAGTGAATTCTGGCAGTCAGTGTGGTGTGTGGCCAGCTTAATGCCGGCACTCAAGTGGTTCCTTTAACTCCTTTGGCTCTTGCCCTGGTTTTGGTTTTCAATGGGAATGTCAGGCTGGGGATATAACACAGATCTTGCATATGATTTTAGAATCATGCACTTCTTCCTCAGATGCTCAGCAATTGTGATAAAATGCCTATGCCTGCCCCTTACCTGCCAACATTTCCTGTATATCTTTTCTGTACCCATAAATACACATATGATGTGTGTGTGTGTGTGTGTGTGTGTGTGTGTATGCATGACATTGATATATTAGTCTGTGAGATTTTACCCTACAGTGGAATTGACCCATTTCTTTGAGAAATACACTGGATTCTATTGAAGGGATATCCATTTGTGTCAAGGTCTTTGGATTTAACCCCTGTCTGTATGTTTCTTTTCTTTCATTCCTAGCTAGAGCTCTAGCAACTCTGAAAATAGTAAACAAAATCACAGCGACAATAGGACGTTGTGTTATAGCACCCAGCGCCTGCCAACTTTCGACCTCGTGCATTGAGTTTGGGGTTTGATTTGCATGAACCATGAATATGGATGCAGATGAGTGGCATAGCAGAGACAATAGGCATGAATACAAGTAACAGCGTGTACAGGGTCACTTTACTGTTTTTCAAATGTTCTCTTGCATACTGTTTCCCAATGTGCATATCACAAATGTCTTCACTTCAGAATAAGTTTTTTTGGGGTCTTTTTTTTTTTTATGGTGAGATTTTCATGTGTGTGTCTGTCATTGCGCGATTTCAAATTTGCCTTTCTCATTTTCTTCCGCTCTGCAGGTACACAAGAGAGAATAGCACTGATTACCGGTTCCGTCGAAGCACTGAACCTGGTGGCGGACTTTATCATCGAGAAGATCAAGGAATCCCCCCAGCTCACGCCTAAGGCTGGGATAGAGAACCTCACCTCACCGGAGAGGGCAAGACAGGTGAGGCCGTCCTTCAAAACGTGATGGTGTAGCCTGGCGCAGAGCCTTGTCATTCTGCATGCTCATTTCCGGATAAGGTTTCCGCGAGATGGTGGAGGGAAGACATATTTCACCTACATGTGTTGCCTACCTGGTTTCGGCCAGGTCTGTCGTTTTTCGCTGCAGAATACATGAATCCCTACAGTCCTTTGTTGGGAGGGGGTGGGGATGGGGGGGGGGGGGGGAGCATTGAAGGGATATGAAGTCATATTCAAATGATATTTGATAAGCCAAACCAGCCATTGAACAGATAATGAATAAGACTGAATAGTCTTGCTTCCAGACCTGTGTTTACTTGCCCTTGATGAAGGATGCGAAAATCATTCAGAATTTCACATCTTCATCACTTCTCTCTCTTACCTCTTCTGATTTTCCAGCCTTTTCCTTCCCTCCTCCCCCTCCTTTCTGGTGCATCATTCTCCTCCCACGGACTTCTGAACCCTATGCATGTTTTAGTCTCACCTCCCTGTTCTCACTCTATTCTTCCTTACTAACCATCCCTGTCTCCCATTCTCCTGTCTTCTAAAGTGCAACCTCAGCCTCCAGCTAATTGCTACCTCTCAGACTGTTACTATTTGCCTTCCTAACACTCTTCCTACGGTAAACGTCGTTATTTTCACATGATTAATTTTTCGCGCTGAGCGGCTCAAAAGCATATTCGCTGGTTCTTGAATTTGCGCTGCACAATTGTCAACCCATTCAGAATATGCAGAGAAAATTGTGAAGATATTTTTCGCGGGTTTAAGAATTTGCGCTAGCCAGAAGTAGCGCAAAATACATGAAAATTAATGTACCATGAAAAATTTATGCATAACAGTATGTCGCTTCCCGCCTTCATCACATTCCTCTTTTGAGGGTTTCTTTCGCCAAACAACAGTCCTCTCAAGGGTTACATACACATGTATGGTATTACTGCAAACCATAATTCCTCAAGATTTTGTATACAAACAATATATGGCAGATTGTGTGGTGATGACATCATCAACTCATTTGCATATTCATATTGACTGTTCGAGAACTGTTTTATAAAAATCCAATAGCAAATCCACACAATTTCATAATTTCCCACACTTTTATCCAATATTAACTGATCAAATTTTCAGTGTTGTGCCTATAAAACACTACCCTTTCTTTTCAGACTAACCTTTAACTGGTCTGGGACTGCCCCTCTAGACACTCATTTTTAATGCACGCATAGATTTATAGTGTTTTGCATATTTATTGGTACTGCTTAGTGGGAAATGGGAGAGTGAGAGAGCAAGAGCTTTTGGCTGTGTTTATCAACTTACAATGTTTGAAATACATTTTAAAAGCCACCATCAAAATGCTCAGAACTTGCAAACGCCTTTCGGATTGCCTTTCTCAAGTTGTTGCGTTTATCAACTCTGTACTGAGTTGATTGGGAGGCCTTGTCACTGCGCATCTCCATTGCCCAGTTTGACCCCAGGAGCGGAGATGTGTAGTTGGCAGTGGTTGGTGTGGGCAGGTCCAAGCTATAAACGCGTTTCAAAATGACTTTGCATTACCGGTAATCAACTCTCCAGAAACATGCTTCTGGCTCAAATGTGTTTGCAATGGCCATTTTTTGGGGTGTTTCAGAAACTTGCTTCTCAGCCCATAATCAAAACAGCTTTGCATACATAAACTGCCCAAAATCTCCCTGAAATGTGTGTGGAAACCTTAACTCTACGCCAGAAGTGAGTTGATAAACGCTACCTTTTGTTTAGCCAAACTCTTCACTCTTTATCCAGGCTGGAATTATGACCTCCCCCATTTATCGTGCGCACCTGGACCATTGTGATATCACAAGTGTCACTTCAGGGCGAGGGAGATGGAGAGAAAGAAGGAGAAAGATAAATTGATGCAGATTCTGCCTGACCAGGTGCAGTTCTGGGGCTGGTTTGGAGCGAGTGAATATTTCAGCGTATATCAAAAAAGTTGTGGATTTTCATCTCCCTGCCCCAGTGCCCCGTTTTGTCCAAGATGCGGCTGCCGCGTGTGAAATCCTAGCAACCCTGAAATGCAGCGAGCAGATGGGTAGAATAGGAGAAGATTTTTAGTCAAAGTGATTGACAAGTGTGTTTTCCTTTTATCCAAGCCTCTGGTTTGAAATGACACAATATAAGACAAAAATTAAAACAAAGCAACACAAATAGGTGCAGAGTTTAATTTCCCAAGTAACTGTTTGTCATACTAAAAAGCCTGGAATGTTGTTTGAAGACTTGATAATGATGAGTTACATTTATATAACACAATAATCTACAAGATTCTCTGTGTGCATTTAGGCTACTTCCATCTTTAAGAAAAAGGATGTTTTTTTTTAAGATTTTACAAATTGAACACTGATTTTACAAATTACCTTAATTCGATATCAAAGCAGCAGATGTCAGTTTTGGTTGTTCAAACAGCCGTAATTATGGTCCAGAGTGAAACGAAGATATTTGCTTAATTAGTCGTATATTGCCATTGACTACTCTCAAGCTTTCATGCAATTGCTGCAAGATGGATAGGCCTACCTTCTGAAACAAAGGATACACTTCCAAATGTACTGACTGTTATGCATTGTTTACAGTGTGAGCTTGTGCTGTCGTTTCATGCTTCCGTGAACCCTTTGTCCTTCCAATTTAGTTTGAACTCTTTACCTTTTTCGATAGGTAATATTTGCTGTTACGTGATCTTGTGCATACTGAGACTGAGTCTGCTTTGTTCTGTTTTATTTTTCAGATCCACCAATAAACCACATTTATAAGTAATGTTGAATGTTGTAGAAATGACGATTTTTGTGTGACATGAAACTAGCCAAAAAAAAAAAATTAAATCACACATTTTTTTTGCATGCTATATGTAATACTACTTCATATTTTAATTCGGCGGAATGATAAAGAAGTGAAATTGATCTTACCAGGCGGAGTACGAAAAAGAAGTTGCACGAAAATTTCCACTTTTACAATAGTATAGGAAAGACTTTAATGATATCTGTTATACTAGGGCTTTAAGAAGTTTGGTTAGGATTACCCTGCATGTAGTCAAACTAATGACAAGCACATCTGGAGATAGAAGAGAATCGTACACCATCAGTCAATTTGCATTTCATTAGCTCGTACACTTACAGTGTGGTATGTGATTGCGAGCGATTCTGAATGTACACCATGCCACTTGTTCACCCTCATTTATAACGCATATCAGAACAGAGTAGCGTGTCTGCATGTTTTAGTACTGAGTGTAGCGTGGCCAAGAGTCCTCACGAAGTGGCAGGGACTCCCCACCTCCCCCCCCCCTTTTCTCTTACTCTCTCCCTCCATATGGCCGCAAGCAGGCAATGGAAAGCTCGTCTGTCTGTTAGCGTATCCCTTCGGAGCCCCGTTAGTGATAATGTGCAGGTACTGCTCCATTGCATGCAAACTAATGGAGTAATGTGAGGTGCATATTTTTTCCTGTCCCTCCGCCCCCCCCTTTCTTTTTGTCGTTGTTGTTGCTTACTGCTTTTTGCTTAGTGATAATACTTGCCTCAATCATTGAATTGGGCAGTAAGTAGAATTGCCATGGCATCGCATTTCGGCCAAGCCAAAAATCCCTAAATATCCCTGTCCATGCGCGCATGTGCATACCCCTTTCTACTTCCATTCCAACCCTCCCCTCCCCCCCCCCCCCACCCTTACAGTCATATCAGTCTTGATAGCCTACTGGATCAGCATTGTGATAGAAGAGATATGTGGCTGAGAGAGGATTTTTAGGCAGTGGCCCTGCAGCCTTCGTTATTATCAGGATTGAGTGCGCTGCAAATCAATTCTCCGGCGTTCGCGGGGATCAGCTCAGGGGGATGAAGATCGACAGGTACACACCCCAGGTCTCAAGTAATACCGGGTCGAGACTGACCCCGCAGCCTCTATTGTTCTCTGCAAGAGGCACCAGAATATTCAGATATACACAGTACTTGTACATGTTCCAGCATCCCTCCCCCTCCCCAGCTCTTCTTGTTTTACCTGTGACTTCAAGAGCAGCAATTATGAATTGCCTTTCCATTGTAGTGGAGTGTATTTTTCCCCATTTCTCTACCCCTCTTCCTCTCCCTCCCCCCCCCCCCCCCCAATCCCTCTCTCTCTCCCTGTATATATATGTGATGAGTGAGATGAAGAGAATTATCATCCTCGACCGGACTGAACCGATACGACGGGAATTGACCAGGTGTATCAGAGCGTTTCCCCAAAACTTCATTGTTAGTCACCAGCCGTATAATATTTGCTGGTTATCCGTACTATTGTACTGGGGCCATCGTTACTGGGGCGACAGACAGCCCACTGCTCTCACTCGTTGTACCTGTTTTATTGAAATGAACATGGAATGGCATTTTCCCCTCAAGGGACAGTTCATATATGATAAGCATATCAACATGTGCAGTTCATAATGAAAATCCAATGCTTCATGATAAGAATGAGGAAACTAGAGCTCCAGACTCTTTCAATACATGTAGCAACACCCATGGCATATATTTTGTGCAGAGTTATGAAGAGAAGAATTTGTATGCCAGCTGCAAATATTTCTAAATCAGTGATGTTTCACACACTGGTTAATGTAAAATGTTCTCTCATATTATGCAAATAATTATGTAGGCCTGTACACACACACACACACACACACACACATTCACCTACATGTGTGTATGTCTAATATCTAGTGTCTGCATACATGTCCAAAGTCATTCCCAACGACTTTTACTTTACTGTCAGAGTAGCAGCAGAGTGGTAGTCATAAGGATAGGACAAGAGCCGTGATTTACGCTTGACCAACTGTATGGCTGTGTGACATTGCAGTTTGTGATGAATAATTGTTTCAATGCTCTGTGGAACCAAGAAATAGGCCTACTTTGTTGTGTCAAGACCAGTGTCGGTTTCTGTGACGTGTGTGAAGTCCTCTACGAAAGTGAGATCACCTCAGTTGAAGCTTTAAAATTGGGAGCTGTCAAAATCTTCTTACCTTGATATTGACTGTAGGACATAAGTTATGATGATGCTGATGTGCAAACTAATTTTATGAGCAGATTTAAAAGGTGATAGAGCTTTGGATCCGTGGGGACGGGCTTATACCGCGAAAGAGCGAAAGAGAAATGAGAAATTACAGAACCACTCATGTGTCCGAGATAAGAAACAAAGTGCCAGGGTCGTGCAAATAGCATATTAAAATGCACGCAGTGCCCCTGAGGCTGCAATATCGCCTCGTGCACTCGAGACTCTCGACGCATTGCGTGACCTCCATTCTCTTTCCATAGTGCAACTGGCGAGGGAGGTTTATCATACGACAGATGTCTGCCCAATTCCACTGTATTCGGGTCCATATACCTGTATGTGGAGTTAGCCAAGAAACCTGGGCATATATCTGTTATACAGGAACCCCTCCTGAAATTCTCGTTCTAGCATATTTGGCTGAGAATTCCAAAGATTTGTAGAACTCAGAGAGCAGTTCAGAGGTCGCTTGCCCGGGCGGGGTCAATAGCAGGCGCCCTCTCCCAATGTAATCGCACATCGCTACTGCGCTCAAACCAGGCCCCTTTTGCTTGTCGTTGTCAGAGAGTAAGTTCATCGGGAGGTGCAGAATAAACACGAGATTACTGTTTGTGTTTACCTACACGGGTCAATGCATGTAGATAGCTCCCTCTGGGCGCAGGACTTGGTGTCTAGCCCTTGGTCGCGGGGAAATAGAATCCAGAGAGTCATTTTCCTTAAAAGGAAACTCAACCCGCCTGCCTTTGTGCAGGGAGGAAGGTTAACTGAAATGTTACCTGGCCAACACTTCACTCCTTGCCACTGTGTGGGAGATTTCATGTATCAGTCCGCTATCCAATCTGCCTCCCCCCCCCCCCCAACCATTCTGTAGCATTGTTAGCATACAAGACATGCTTTTTAGCAGCTTTCTTTTTCCTGCCTGAAAAGAATACAAGTTGTATTCATTCTACCCCCTCCACCTTTTTTTTTCCCCCTTCTTTCTCTCTTTTGTCTCGTGAAACAGAGGAGGCCTGTCTACAGTCCCATTCTGAGTTCTTGGAACTGACATAGGCCTTAACAAGACCAATCTTCGTATGATGATAAATAAAGGAAAAGTTTATCCGGGCCTTCTTTGTTGGCTTGTGGGCTTAGAATATCATTACTCGGCCACTACAATGCCCGACTCTCATTGTCCAGTTTAGTGCCGTAGACTTGATCCATGGGGGAAATTTATCTATTTATATATGTGAGATTGCAGATGTACCCAAGATGTAGAGAGTTTACAAGATTTATAGGTATCATTTGATATGCACTCTAAACTGATATTGATTTATAAAGTGATTTCTTTATTTCCATTGATACCCCTTATAGATTCTGTTTTACTTCAAACATATTTATCAAATTCTCTACCACCTTCTCTATGCATTTATATTTGACAGTTGTTTTGATATTCACAGTCATCAGAAATCGCTAAAATATTGCCTCCTATGATACAGTGCAGTGAATAGTGGGTCTCCCAGATGAGAAGTCACTAATTTTGCGTCTTGTGAAGGTAGAATAAACCATTCTTCAATTATGAATGTAACTGCTTACAAAAACTTCTGAGAAATTGTGATTCATAAAATATTATGCTCACAGAACAATTTTTAAACTGAGGAAATTACACAAACTTGATGAAATGTGCAATGCACATTCATTTTGCAGCAGCCAGTGGCACCTCTGATAAATGCTTGCCTATCCCAGAGTAGATACTGAATTGATTTTTCTCAGATTTAAAACGGGGGAAAGGAAAAGAAGGAAGGTGAAGAAAAGAAAATGCGAAGTTGAAGAAGTGGCCCGGATAATTGAGCAGTAGTGCCTTGGCAGCCCCGTCGCCGCCTGTGCTGGGCCTGAGCAAATATGCACAGGGCACTGCGCTCAGGGTTTTGGGGGGTAGAGCCCTGTTGGCGCATTGGACCGATGGGTAGAATCACTTTTGTTTGACCAGGCCCCTCGTCACTGGCTACCATCATTGCATCTTGTCTGTCAAGTGACTCTGTATCCACTCCCCACCACCCCCCCCCCCTTCCTCCTCCCAAGGTAGTATCATCTTTCTCCCCTTGGATCAACCTTTCTTCTCTCTCCTTCTCCCTCCTTCCTTCCCTTTCTCCTTCCATCCCTCGTTCTTTCCTCAGCGTACAGCTCCTGTAGAGACAGCAGTCCCATTCTTAAACACACCCGAAAGATATTTGAAAATTGATTTTATTTTTGATAATGCAATGTTAAACCGTTCTTTCTTTGCTGACAAAAAAAAAAAATGGCAACTCGCGTGATATATATCTGGTGGTGTAAAAATCGGTCCAGCTTAATTTTTGCGTAAGCTTTGTGTGTCCATACACAAGAATGTGCAGTTTTTACATCACGTTGCAAATATTGAGTTTAAAAAGATAACAATAATGCTTTCAGGTGTGTGTATGAAGGCCTTTTGTTACTATTTCACTTAATAATTTAAACACAGAATGTATGGGACATGGTAATATTATGTCTTACAACTGGAAGCGTTTTCATAGGATTACATGCTAAGCACATTTCTTATAGTGTCATTGTTATTCTACCATGCCAGATAAAATCATAACCAAGTGAGAACACAGAGCAGTTTAACAAATATTGCATTATCTTTTTTTAAAAGGTGCAAATCTTGTCCATTTTCATTTCCTTTACATTTTTGTATTCATAATTCATTTACAGGGTATGTCACCTCATTCCAATATAAAGTGCCAGACAAAGCATTTCTTGGATATATCAGTACAATTTTTAAAAGCATATTTCATAATCAACAGGAATGTTTGATTTTGTTCCATGTAAATCTAAATGAACATTTCTGGTTGTTTCATGGAAGAAATAGGAGACAGAGAGTTTGACATTTAAAAACTAGAATCCTTCAGGCAGAAGGTTGAAAGCGATGTCATTTGAGACTTGTATGATTCCTAAGCCCAAGTAATCTCATGGCTGTCAGAACTGGAGGGAAAAAAGGCCAGGCTACGATTCAATAGCCAACACAATGAACCCTGTCCGATGTAAGATTCATGTTTATGATGAATGTACCTGTCCTGGGCTTTGCGATTTAAATCAGAGTAAGTACTCTAAATCAAGTACCATGTCATGCTTTATTGAAAACAATCATTTTCCCAGGTGATGGTCCTTGTAGAGCTGGAAAGAATGAAAGCAATCTCAAAATTATGAAGCAAAAATGTAAAAATGTCTTTTTTACAGTAGATCCTGACAGGAATGATGAATTGAAGGGCCATGATATAGTGGCATACATCTCAGTCAGATTCAGTGGTCTGTTGCAAGACAGCTTACAGGTAGTTTCATTCAAAAGACAAGTTTCCCCACCTGAAATTTTGTTCTCTAGCTTCTGAACAAAATGGCCACAAGCGTACGTACCATGAGCAAGCAAGAATATGAGGCAACGTATTTGAATTGGAATAGTGTGCGCAATTTGGTTCCAGACTCATTTAGGTGGGTTGGGGAGGGACGGTGGGGGGAGGTACAGAGACACACGTGCTTTATAAGGTTCATCAACACCTACGGAGTGAAAGAAGTCCTCGTTTAATCAGTAGATGAGTGGTATGTTTGCTGGGGCCTGGTAGCCTGGAAATTCGCTCAGCTTACGCACACATCACCGCACATCAGACCCCGAAGATGAAGGTGTAATTTGATTTAGGGGGCAGGGAGGATTTTGCGTGGCTGTTTAGCCGCCAGGAAACCATGGGCTCTTCACGCCCATTTGCCCACAAAGAAAACTGGTTTCCACTCCACGAGCATGACCTTTTCTCCCGATTTTACTCCTTTAAAAAAGTGGGGGATGAGGAGTGTTATGTGGCTGTGGCCCACATCTTATGCATGTTAATCATGTGGTGTCTCATGATGCTGCTTTTGTATACAACGTAATGCTGTTATAGAGCTTCCACACACAGCATGTTGTGTAAACGATTGTTTTGTTTTGTTTTTATTTTTTGTCTAAGAATTAGCCAGAGAGTCATATGAAGAGCTCACCTAAGAGATTGTGTTCAAAGTCTTCTTTCCAAAGGACTTCAATCATATAGAAATATGGTGCAAAAGTAGAGTTCAGATAGAACTTGCCGTCTCAAGACTGGAAACCCTTTGATACAATGATTTATGATGCCCAGAAAATTAGTGTTCTTCACCATATGAAGATTTATGAATGATGAATCCATTTTATTACGGATCGCCCTGATGAAAGTTTCTACTGCTTCTCGCAAAGATGGGACAAAACAGGAAATTTTTGCCAATGCAAACTCTGTGATGCAGACACTATGATGGTACAGTCAAATTCAATTCAATGCATGAACATAAAATCATGTTTATGCGAGCAATATGCAGATAGTTTTTTTTTTTTTTTTTCAGATACGTTGCAGCTACGTAATGAAAGGGAGCCCAAGACAAATTCATCTTGCTAGATTTCTGTTTGACAACAGTATGGTGCAAACTTTCTGGTTCACATCAAACTAATCTGATTTTCAAATCATTTAGAAAAAAATATATATATCTTTCTCTTCAACGAGTAAGAGAGAGCTGTATAATTTACTGAGTGGGAACCTTGCAAGATTAGACTTGAAAATGGTGTGAATGACTGAGGACTTGTCATACTGTGTAACTTTGTTGAAACATTTTCTCCCTGTTCTCTCCTTTTCTTTGTATGCAAGCACTTATATGTCCGCTTTTTTTTTTTCATTTTTGTGTTCCTGGTCTCTGGTTACTCCATTGTCAGGTTGTTGTTTAATTAATTCTAATTGCAAGGTTTATTACGCGTATATAAACTGAATGTAATGACAGTCTGTAGGTGGTTCGTTTGAGACAAGTAAACATTGTAATTTGTGCATAATATCAACAAAAATTGGAGGCGTACCCATTCTCGTGGGATGGAGGCAAATGGGTAGCGTTGGTTCTTGCACAGTATGCCAGCAGATGGTGGTAACGTGACCCAGACTTTTTGGCAGCACCCTTCAAACAATCCCCCTTGATTTATGAGCAATTTTCCGCGAAAGCTCTTGCAGCCCTTTTCCGTGTAATCAACTCCAGGATGAAATAAAAGAAAGAAGAAAAAACAAAGATTTTTCAGGCATTAAACTGGCCAGGATGACTCTCGAATAATAACGGTCTCAGCGCCGCTCCGCAATCACCCCCTGCCCCTCCCCCTTTGCTCGTCATGCTCGCGTAAACAGGAGATAATGAATCCGTGCTGCGCACTTGGGAGTGTTTCTGAGATTTAATGTTTCATCCATCACTCGGATCCAGATTTATTGCAGTCCTTCTCTCATGTGTCCCTCTTGGATACACACACTCATTACCTTCGCCAATTTACGGGAAGGTGGGGCTGATATATTCACATGCAGCTCTCCCTCCACATGTGCAGAAACTCCAAGGCAGAGACTCCAACTCTCCCGCTTTCGACGGGAGATCTCCCGCCGAAAGCCCATTTTTGCAAAATCTCCTGTTCTCCCGCCTGAGTTTTAATTTCTCCTGCTTGAAATGATTTCTTACTTAGTGTCATCATATGTTGAAAAATAAGCCTTAGATAGCATGAGATAGCATCTAGAACCTTAGAGCTGGACCCCAGCCACAAGGAACTTCGCGCACATCAAGATGGAGTCTCCCGTTTGCTGGGGGTTTCAGGCGGGAGAATCTCCAGATCAGAAGGTGCTTGGGGTTGGAGTCTCTGCCAAGGGAGTGAGTGGTTCATATGATTTCGTGCACACTTTTAACCTGAATGTATCCTGCATTGTAGATATCACCATGAATTAAAAGAAGTTGTGCCTTTCCAGATCTCTGCGAGATATATTTCTCCCACTTATCTGAATGAGCAATTAGCCATTGTATTGCTAGCCCAACTGAACATAATTGTCCTGGCATTGGCAGATCAGACGTGCTGAGCGTTGCAGAAACCTCCCAGTCAACCCCATAACCTCTGTCACTACAGGGCAACTTTATAGCACTTATCCTGAATAGAGTTATGTGAGCATTGTCTTTCAGAGAGACCAGAAAACATTAACATGCACAAAGTGAAAGGGGATTACCACCAGTATGATTATCAGCAACATCACACCTTCTTTCCTAGATTTCTCCTCTTGGGGGATACTGTACCAAGAAAGATGGACTTTTTGATGTGAAAAAAAAGAACAAAACTAAAACAAAACAAAGTGAAATATTCACAACTTTCTTTTATCTGCTGTCACCCAAGCTTCTACTAAATTTTGATGCTCGTGTTTTTGTTTTGCTTATTCTGGCTGTGATTAGATCTCTTTCTTTTTTTTTTTTCTTTTTTTTTGTGTGTATGTGTTTTTGTTAATGTTATGCATACTTTATGCCTTTCAGTTTTGATCCAAAACAGGAATTCGAAAGCCATGTGTTTGATGAACTCTAAAGAGACTTGGTGGTAATGATGATGATGATGATGATGATGATGGTGGTGGTGGTGGTGGTGGTGGTGATGGGGGTAAAAATGATTGGGATATGTAATAGTTTTATTCAGATATGATATTTAATGCGTATACATCAGGGTCTTATGGCTTGGAAGTTTGTTAATGTCATCCAGAGCAGAAAAGCTGAAATGCTGAGCTGGCTACTCGAGATGTTACGCATCTGAGGGTCTAGTGTATAACTCTTGTGTCGGACAAGCAGGGCCATCTAGGGTAGTAGCTTGCCTGAAAAACTGAATTACACTGTATTTAAGCATCATACTGTAAGTATGCTCTCCTTTCATGCTACTGTCAGTGTAAACACAGTATTGAGGGTGGGAGGTGTATTTTCGAAGTATACAGCGTGTCCCAGAAAAAACGAAACTGAGTTTCATTGCAATTCTTTGCGATCATAATCACATATTTGCTTTATGAGTTGTACATGGATTGAAAGATACATTTCTCTTCTTTCATTCGATTCACAACACGTTGTTCATAATTCATGCATGACTGAGTTAGAACAATAGACAGTGGTGCTACTAAAATTTCATTTGCACGAGCAAATGGCAACTTTGAATGACTTTTTCAGACTTTTCCAGCAATCTTTTGCAAAAGATAGAGTCATAGCTTTACTATCCATTTTTTTTCCTTTCATATGATATCCCATGCGTAAAAAATGATCAACGCCTGCTCGAGAAAACTTAATTTGAAAATATCCTTACATTTTACCCAGATAGATAGATGGTAAAAAGGAGCAGTTAGCTTTCGCGACTCCTGCCCGACTTGGCAGATAACAATGGCCTTCATGCTTCAATGAATTTCCACAAAAACATGAAGGGAGAGGGTAAAAGGGAATGTTACAGACGATTCGGTTGTGAAAAGGGTCCTAAATTAGCACGTGATCATGAGCTTGCCTGACCATGCAGCTAACTACAGAGCAAAGGGTGTTCATCAGCGGAATGTTTGGGAAGGTAGGGTGGGAGTAACGGACCAAAAAAAAAAACTTCCGAGCCCCCCCCCCCCAAAAAAAAAGACAACTTTCTGCCCTGCAGTTGCACCTTTGAAATGTTAGAAGCGCACCCCCTTCAAAAACATTAAAACCCTGTCAGTGATGAAGGACTAACCACGCGTGAGGGAAATGTAGGGAGGAATGAAAAAGTTAATAACTTTGAGGTATCATCAAAATGTGTATCATTGTTGTAATGTTGATTTCCCGTAGCCATTGGACTACGTGCAGCCTGAGAATACTCGCGATATTAGTCTTTAATTATTATAAATAGTTATGTCTCATAGCTTATTCTAAATAAATGACAACAAAGGGCTGTCCGTCTCATACAGCCTTCTCTGTAAATACCCCCCCCCCCCCCCCCGAACAACATTCACTGTAGCACTGCGGTTGTTTTGTGTGAATTCAATAGTGCAGATGAGCCCATTGTCTAATGCTAAGACGGGAGAGCTGAATGCTTGTTTTTTCGCTTATTCGTAGAATTGGTAGAAATGAAGCATGCTTTCATACAGATTTTTCTCAAGCATGCGTTATTCATATTTGACGCGTAAGGTCTCATATGAAAGAAGAAAATATGAATATTTGGGTTATGAACTTTGTTTTTCGAAAACGTAAGGTTGTAAGTTTTAAAAATTCACTTAAAGTCACCATTTGCGCGTGCAAATGAAAATTTGATAGCACCACTTTTCATTGTTCTAACTCAGTCATGCATGAACAATGAACTTAAAGTTGTACATCAAATGAAAGAAGAAGAGTTTATCTTTCCATTGATGTATATCTCATAGAGAAAATGTATGATTTCGTTAGTAAAAAGATGCATGGAAACCCGGTTTCATTTTTTCTGGGACACGCTGTACAATAAGAACTCACATACTCCACCATTCATGAGATCCACTTGACTAGCAGTGTATGTACTTAACAGCAAATGTAAGATGCCTTGTCCACTCAGCGGCAAGTATAAATTCTGAGACTTGCCATAAAAAGGCTTTTCTCTGTGTATTCTTGGAAATACGTTTACATTGCGGCAAGTGTCTATTGGTGATTAACTTTCTTTGTTACATGTTTTTGTTGATACTTTTGTACTGTGTTTTGTGATGTACACAGCTCCATTGTTTTTTCCCAGCTCCATTTCCTTTCTGCTGTCAGTCGTGTCGGGCAAGAGTGCACCTTTCCATTTAGTTTTCCACATTGGCCAAACCGCGAGCCGGTCTGGCGCAAAGTGCATTGGCATCAGACACCCAGATTCCATTCCGAAATTAGTCAAATGCTGTGCCAAATGACCACGTTTCCATGGACAACACAAGGTGTTCTGCTTCCACACAAGTCATAATGGCTTCCTCTCTCTCTCCCTCTCTCGCGCTCTTTCTCCCTCTCTCACGCTCTCTCTCCCTCTTCTTCCTGCATGTAAGGCCGAATACTTCTAATCATCATCATTTTGTTTTTCGTTTTGTCTTATGGCAATGACGTTAATGATCATTCCAGATTAAATGAGTGACGTCCATAATGGATTCATTATGCAGTGCCACAGGGTACCTGTGGGATGGCAACTGCAAATTATGTACTTGATTGTCAACAGCACAAAAGAGGTGATTCCTTTGGAGGGAGAGAGAGGGGGACTGTAAATGTTTCTGCTGATTGCACCATAGTGGTCATATTGCAGATACTGTAAAAGTGGAAATTTTTGCGATATTGAAATTTTCGCGCATTTCGCACAACCAGAAACTAGCGCAAAAAATAAAATCAAGCAAATATTTTTGCTTGCCATATGTTCCAGTAGTTGATGTCTTGATTCCGCAGAATTAAAAATCCGTATAACTCTTCTTACCCGGCCGAGCATGAAAAATAAGTTGCGTGAAAATATCCACTTTTACAGAAGTTTGAAGCCTTTTGAGGAAAAAACATGGTACAGCACAGGGCGTGCTATCTTTTCTCTTTATTTTTGCAAATAAACTGTTTGTTGAGTTATTCAATTTGTAGTGCGGAAATGTCCTTTCTGTCCCCGACACCTTTTCTTCATGGGGCCTTCAGTGAAATGAATTCTAAATGGCTGTCACTTAATGAAATTGAGAAATTGAAAACAGAAAGAATTATCATAGCTCTCTCATCTGACTGATAGCTGGAGGTTATTTGATGTTTCCCTTCGACATGCGTACTTCATGATTGATGCACAAAGCTGAAATGTACATTAAATCAGTATCAGACACAATCATGATCAAAGTGAAACAGCAAGAAATTGGATCCTCATAGGTGAACTTCTGTGTCATAATCAATCATGGACTCCGGTATTATTTCATCAGTTTTATCAATATTCAGTGAAACTAGTATCTAATTGTCGGGAGAATGATCAAAAAGCAGATAAATAATCAGCATATTGAAAGGCAGTGAGCCACTTTAGTGTCTCCTTTCTCTTTCAATGCCAATTGGGCAGCTAACGACTCTCTAGGTGGAATCAGTTTGCGGACCCCTTTTGTGTAGCGGCTGAGTTCGCAATCCATCAATAGCAATACAATTTATTTTTCTGACAAATTGAGTTACAGCCCCTCAGTTTTATCGGGCTATGGTGTATGCTTTCTCTATTTTCTATATATATGTATGTGTGTGTATGTGTAAAGGTTTTTTTTTTTTAATGAAACCCTGGAAGACACTTTGTCCTAGATAGAATTCTCCATCCTTACACCCACCCCCACCCCCCCCCCCCCAAATCAAGAAAGAAGGAATCCTCAGACTGGTGCAAGTGAAAAATGAATAAAACACCACCATGACATGGCCTAGATTGACAAGGAGATTGTACAGTGTCCACAGTGGAGGATGTGTAGCAGTCATTAGTTGGGTTTGGGTTTGTTTGTTTTTGTTTTGTTTGTTGTTTTTTTTTTTACTTTTTTTGGGGGGGAGGGGGTGTTTTTCTGTTCTGAAGCACTGCATGTATCAGCTCTTTGAAATTCTGCCTTTGGTGTTCACTTTGGACTTGGTTTTGATCGCATCATTTCACAAATCACATGTAGCATTTTATGTTTTCATCAGTATTCTATATGTCAGCGTTGTAATTCCTTTGGCCGTGTTGGACAGAAGTAATTTTCGGATGTTCCGGTCATTTTTGAGCAGGGTTCAAAGTGAAAACATTTATGTTGGCCCTCTAGCCAAGAACTGGAAGAAAGACTAAAGACTTATGATTTGTTAAGTTTATCTTAAGAGATAAGCTGCAATTAGTATGTTACTGGTCCTGCCTGAGCAAGTTAGAACAAAGAAAATATATCTTCCCCTGCATTGCTTCATTGAAAATATGATTAACAAGGTGATTTGTATGACCTTTTCATAGAATTAAGAACACTTGTAAATGTAAAATTCTTTAACTTACTATTCGTTAATTTCTAAGTGAAACTTTCGCATTTGCTTGTTCGATTTTATAGTATTGCAGCCAACTCGATTGTGGACTGAAGTTTCCCTTTAGCAAAACCTGAATGAAGTCCAGGGCCTCTTATTGATGACATGTCTCCATGCTTACTAGTGATCTTACTAGTGATCTGTAATTTTATACATGTAGTGATTGTTACGGACTGCCAGTTTCAATCACCATTTGCTGGGGGGAAAAATGGGGTGGGGGGAATCACCTGCAAAAGAAAGTCTTTGCCTTTCCATTTACTGTAAGTGGATATGTACGCATGAGTATTTTTTAGCGCTCGGCAAGGCAAGATGAATTTCGTGTGTTGTGAATTCCGTGAAATCAAGACATTCATTAGTGGAACATATGACATGCAAAAAAATATTGACATCTTTTTTTTTTTTTTTAATGTCCACTCTATCAATATGCATTTTTGTTTTCTGTTTGTGTTGGTGTTTGTGTGTGTGTAACTGCTTGAATAGGGAAATCTGGAGATAAAAGGAGGTAAAAAAAGAATTTTATTGGCATGCAAGCCAAGTCGATTGAAGGTGCCATGTGGCAAGTTGATGAGACAAAGCCTTTTCTTTCTTCTTCTTCTTTTCCTTCTCCTTCCCTCTATTTTTGTTTCTCTTCCCCTCTCTCTGTCTGTCTGTCTGTCTGTCTCTTTTTTCTCTTTAATTTGGAAGCCATGAGCATTGCTGTTAAGCCAATTTTCCCCGCGACAAGAGGCGTGTAGGAATGTAATCAGAGAATCTACAAACACCGGATTCACGGTGGGGCAAAGTATGGGATTAGGTCACCAAAAGTACATGGGCACAATCGAGGCAGAGATAGACAAAGATGGAGCCATAGATTGCATAGAGAGAGAGAGAGAGAGAGAGAATGTGTGTGTGTGTGTGTGTGTGTGTGTGTGTGTGTGTGTGTGTGTGTGTAAATGAGATCGAAGAAGGAGAAGAATTATCCCAAGATATGGAAAAGAGAGAGGGAGGGCATGGTGGAAAATAAGTCGGAGACAAAGTAGAACTGGAGGAATTCCACAGATAGTACTCATCAAAATTGTCCTAAATACTGTAAAACATGATATATTCGCGGCATGAATTTTTTCGCGAATTGGAGCCGACGGCCTTTTTAGCGGCATGAAATTTTCGCGAACTGGAACTGGTATTCAATGCATATAGTGTAGAAAAACACTTTCGCGTGCATTTTAATTTCGCGAATCTTCGCGCTCGCAAAATTCGCGAAATTAAAATGCACGCGAACATTTCTCGTTTTACAGTACTCTATAAGCAAGTGGTGTGTTGGGAAAGATGCCCATCTGACTTCTCTCTATGTGCTTGATATACTGTTTACGCCATATATTTAGCAAGTCTCGTCCTTCACAAATCGGGACTTCCCAACAATTTTGCGAGTGGTTAAATTTGCGATCGTGGAATACAGTCAAGCATGGGGAAATGTATGCATGCACGTTGCATTCATGTCGAAATCAGAGTTGATAATTTTCTGTGTTGTTAGAATGGCGAGTAGCACCTGACTTGAAATTCATGAAAAACAAAAGACCTTTGCAAAATATATGGCGTATACAGAATCCATTATGCTGATCTGAGAGGCAGTTCGAACGTCATATCACTGTCGTGATTATGGGAGCTGTTGATATTTGTAGTTCGTAATAATAGTTCGTCATGTAATAATTGTGCATATTATGAACTTATCTTATGTTTCATGTAGAAGCAAAGTTATATCTGATAGATAATTGTGCTAACAATTAGTAAGTATTATGCTGACTGTGGAGTGAAGATGTAAAGAAGTCGCGCATCAATTACGTCTTATAGAAATTTGTAGTCCTACATACTCACACATATTCACCAACTAGAAGTGCATAGTCATCATCATTTTTCCTGCTTGGTGTTTTTTTTTTTGGGGGGGAGGGGGTTAATGCATAGAGAGGTGGTATATGGCTGTTCCTTTTATCAGTATGGACTAATGTGAGTTTGCTAAAGCTATACTCTAACAATATACATGTAGGTATCAACTTGGAAAAAAATGATAATTAAGAGCAAATTTTAGACAGTTTTAATTAGAAAGGCTTACTGGTCACTCAGATCAGCTGACTGCTGCTGTGTACCTTATCACAATTTTCCTTCTTTTTCGCTTTCTCATCTGCAGGTGAAGGTGGTGGTGCCCAACAGCACAGCTGGTCTCATCATAGGTAAGGGTGGAACCATGATCAAGTCGATCATGGAGCAGAGTGGTTCCAGAGTCCAGATATCACAGAAGTCGGACGGCATCACTCTGTCGGAACGAGTTATCACGATATCCGGGGAGGGGGACAACAACAAGAAGGCAACGTCTTTCATCATCACCAAGATCCAGGAGGATCCACAGAGTGGTAGTTGTAATAACCTCAGCTATGCTACCATCACAGGTCCAGTGGCCAATGCCAATCCCACAGGTTCTCCTTTCGCTGAGGGAGTGTCACCGGCAGTCGCTTCCAACTTGGCGGCTGCTGCAGCGGCGGCAGCGGCCATGGGCAAACCGCAGGTGGCTGCAACCGGCCAGGGACTGCCAACAGCAACAGCGCTCCAGCATCCCATGGTCGGGGGTGGACTCACCATACCTTCCATGATGGTGAGTCCCCGCGTCCCCACCAGCATATCTGCCCCCACGCACAGCACGGCCGATACCTCAGTAATTAACACTGCCATGACCAACCTGGCGGCATACGGCTATCAGGGCCTCTCCTCTATAGGCAGTCTCCCTGGCAGTCTTGGGGCCACGAGCCCGCTGCTCGGTGCAACAGCTCCAATCCAATCTGCTCCTCAAATGTTTTCCTCAGGGCTGCTCGGATCTTACCAAGTCGGCGGCACCACCATCAGTCCTTCCAGCAAAACAACTCTGTCCAGTCCCTCACCAACCAGTACCGCCGAGACGCCCTTCTCTACCAACGGAAGCTCTGCGGTGGGCACCCTCGCCATCCCCGGTGCTGCTCAAGAAGCCATTGTGCCTGGATTACCCATGATGCCACTCGGCGCCACCATCGCCAGCTTCCCATCGATGGGCGGCTTTGCCATGACCGCCGACCCACAGAAGGAGTCCATCCTTGAGAGCGAGGTGCCGGAAACGCTAGTGGGGGCCATCCTGGGGAAGGGAGGCAAGACGCTGGTAGAATTCCAAAATTTAACAGGGGCCAAAATTCAGATCTCCAAGAAGAATGAGTACGTTCCGGGCACGAGGAACCGACGGGTAACGATAACAGGTCCGGTGACGGCAGCCCAGAATGCACACTTTCTCATCATGCAGCGAGTGGCCCAGGAGGAGCAGAATCGAGCCTTGAAAGGCACCACTTAAAGGAGGAGAAAGGAGAAGGACGAGTCGTGCCTCACTCATCATCACTCTAAATCTTTCTATTTCACCAAAGCATCTTGGGATTATCAAGATTTACAATTAAACAAAAAAAAGATAATGATTGTATGACAAGGAAGTGTGCCTTGTGAAGAGACATTTACATTTATCTTAGATAGGCATGTTTTTAGTCCATGATATCACAGTTGTTGTGACAGGGGAAAAAATAGGGGGAAAAAATGAGGTCTTTCTTTTAATCGTTCAAAGTTGATCAGCGAGGATTTGACTCTTTCGGACAAGGACAGAGACTCGCCGCTTTACGTGAGACCAACAGGAACGAAAAATGATTACAAGAAATTCTCTCAGTCCCACATGTTTTGTTGCCTGTGTCTTGATTCCCTCTTTCCTCGTCGGACATTATGCACTGTGATTATATTTGTAATTATTTGAATACTTGTGCTGCTCGAAGATCCCGCCCAGAAGTATATTTTGGACGTGCAGTTGACTTGTGATGGGAAGAGTGCATAGACACAGTAGTAGTGTAAGTATTCACATGTTGTACATGTCACTTGTGTTTGATCGATGCTTCCTTCGACTATTGAGAGAAACAGATTATGATGTGATATTTGTACCTTTCGTTGATTCTTTCTCGATCAGAAATTCTTCCCAGAAATGTATTTGATTTTCTGTCTTGGTGGTGACATTTGATATGATGTTCTGAGGTCATCCACAGCTGGGACTGCGCAATATGGTGCTTTACTTTGATTATTGTAGTGATTAGTGATTAGGATGGGAAGGAACATATTGAAGATCCAAATCTATCGAAAATTTTATGACACAGGTGTTGTCATCTGCCAATTAATTTATTGAAATTTTTTCATCACTCTTCATTGTAGAAATATATTATTATGGTACAACTCTTTCATGTAGTCGTAGATAACTTCAGCAGATAGATTTGATGCTTCTTGGAAGCGCAACGGTTGCCCCCGAGGACCCCGTCAGAGGGAGTTTGGACTCTCGATCCATCCATGGTGAGGTTTGCTGTAATTAGCTGAAGACATGCAGGGGTTAAAAGTAGGGAAGGCATGCAGGCAGCAGTGGATCCATACACCACACTTCGCTCACTGTCGCTCATCGGCTGTCAAAAACTCTTGAGAGTCAACCTCGGGTTGTATTAACATTGCATGCTGGCATCCCCTAACTGGACAGATATTCTCCCAAACTCCACATCTGTGTCTTCACACTCCCACGTATCCCCTCACGAGCCGCCGCAACAACTCGCAAATAACAAAACACACCCAAAAAACCAGAAAGGCGACCGCGTCTTCCTCCTCGATCTCACTCAGACATGCTTACCGACATTTCAGACATTATTTTATTCTCCGAGCACTTACTTTTCGTTCTCAGACCTATTCACGTATGTTTTGTTTCGTCCTCCCAAAAGGAGAGGTTTCATCCACACCCAATTTGAGGGGGCTCATTGTACCTTCTACACCACCTTCCAAGCTCTATGTTCTTATTCAAATCATGTCGCTTCCTGAACTCAGTGCAAGAATCTCTATTATTGTGTCCCCCAAGTGCCAAGAAAAGCGGAATTGACACACCCTACTTTTTACCTGTATGTCTTCGCTGTGCTTGACAAATTGAACCCAGTATGGACAGTCAAAATACATGCCATCAATTTGGTTTTCGATTTCAATTTTTGTGTTGTTTTTTTCCTCCCCAGCTTTCATTACTGTCATGTGATTTTGATTAATCTGCATTTGTCTCTGTGTGTTAACAGCTCAGTATGCATATGCTGCATAAAGTGTAATCATCCAAGCCTTTGTAGTACTACTACTTGGAACATTTTCCCCCACTGGGCTCATCAATGGTACATGTAATCTCGTCAGGGGCAACTGATTATTTAGCGTGTATTGTTTAGGTTAATACATCATATTCTTAACAGTCTGTCATACTTCCTATAAATGTGTTTTTTTTTTCCATTGCTTTTTTTTTTCTCTTTTCTCAATATGTCACTATTTCAGTATTTTCATAAATATCAAAGCATTTATTATACCATCAGGAGGCATATATGACCAACAGAGAATTATATTGCATTTTGTTGCTCTGGGTTTTTTTTTTTCTCTCTCTCTCATGTATAGCGAGTATTTCTATGAATAAATTTTAGATGAAATGACAAAAACAATACATGCATGTTGTTGACTCTGTATATTCACTTTTGTTTTTATCATTAGATCATGATTTCCTCGTATAAATGTTCTGGCTCACAGAAACAAAGCAGTTATTTCTCTTTTTTTTTCCCCCTCAGACATCTGTGTTCCATTAATATTTTGTTTTCTGCCCACTCTGTCAATCAGTTCTTTCTGTTGACTATCCTTCCAAACAGCATCAATGTAAGCTACATTAACTGTATACAGTCTCTCCCCTCATGTTTTTCACAAGTCATCGTCCTGCCTAATGAATTCTTCAGTACATTGATACGGTATTATATAGCACCTTGTAGTTGTCCATGATACGCACACACGTCTGCTTGACGACGGAAAACGCTCTCGTTATCCGGTGTCAAGAGAATGATCTACTGCTTGTGGCAATGGTACGCATATATGTGTTCATGCTTAATGCTTATTTCACGGTGCATGTACATGTCAATGTGTTGGATGCAAAGAGTTAACCAGTGAGGATATACCTTAGGATGCTCATGAAAAAAAAACCCGAACATGCCTAAAATGCCTCATTGAGTCTCATCTGTGTTTTGGCAAATTTGAGATTTGAATGATCCCAAAATGGAATGAAAAACAAGAAATACAGGAAAGGGAATCAGTGCAATTTCATCAAACAATGCAGCCTCCAAGAATTGTTGCTATCTGTGAAGAGTTTTTTTAAAAAAAACATTATGCTTTGTTCTTCATCTTTCTTTACATATTTTAACATTTCCTCTAAATGTTGGCACAAGGCAGCATTTATGAGACCGTGATCACTTCACCAGTGAACTGTAGGTACCTGGTAAATCTCATGACCAGTCTATGAGGAGCTCAGAAACTGACAGAGAAGGGGTTAAAAGCTATCTCATCCCGCCCCCTTTCCCCTCCCCTCTAGAAGCTTTAGTGTGTGCCTCACAAGAAGGTGGAATTCTTTGCATCCTTCACTGCCCAACTCTAGTTGCCGTAGCGAGGATAGGCGGTTGATTTCCGCGCACTTCATAAAGGATAATCGGTTACGTGGGCTTAATGAAAAACCTGTAAATGATCCACAGGGAGTGTGGGGTGAATCATTGACAGGCATTTTTGCTGAGTGTTGATGCTGTCCAGACCTGGGGGGTGTTTTTTTCCCCATGCTTTACCCTCCACCTTCAGTTTGTCTGACTGACGTTATAATGACCCTTTTTATGATGTGTTATCATATTGTCTTGTGTATCATGCACTTCCTATACTTCTTTTCTTCTTCTTTTTTTTTTTTGTGGATGCTTCTACATTACTAACCCATTTTCCCTCTCAATCTCATGTTGTATTGCTATGTTTTGCAAGAAAAAAAATGAGAACAGAAAAAGAGGGAGAGGCAAAAATCCTGCACCGCCATGTATTGACTAATGAGAACACCTTTGATTTTTTGTTTGTAACACACGTATACCAAAGTGAACATTTTTCGAGATGTTGGCAATCTTCCAAGAGTTATTGTATGTATAAAGAGAACCGTAGTCGTGAGAATCTTATAAGTATCTTCCAGGTGCCATCTTGTTTATTCTTTTGTGTTTTTTTGTTCCATAGATAAAAGTGACGGCAGACAGTGTCATGTGCTTAGAGCAATGTGTTACCTAGCTGTAGTGTCGTAGATCTTACTTGAAATACAATAGACACTAACATCAGATTGTTGCTTTTTTCTCTCGACATGCTCCTTATCCAGTATGCTTAGGAAAACTACTCATAGTAGCAAATCAAAGACGAGCATTTGACGGTTACGGATGAGAAAAGGGAACAGTGTGTTTTAGGGAATTTAGAATGCTGACAGGGCAAAGTTATCATGTGTGTCCTGCGAGAATTGGATATGGAGCCGTTAATTACGTGCGAACAATGTAGAGAGTTAAAGGTACTAATATGTGTCAGTGACGTGTCAAATCATTTCATATTGTCATGAATGGAGATGCGATTGGTGCATGATCATGATAATAACACTTCCTGAGGATTCCATTCAGTTACACTGCCTCCTCATATGTTAGAAAAATAGGGAGAAAAGACAAGGGAAGAAAAGGATACCAATTCAAGACTTGAAGACGAGTGTAATACTTGATTCTCACCTTGTTTTCAAAGAAAAATGAATTTCTTTGCTTTTTCTTTTCATTTTATGAGCCCTAAAGATACTGCAATTGTTTTGTTTTACAGCAGTGTAATTCAAGGGAGATCCGGTGTTGGGATTGTCGTGCTCTCTAAGATTATGCATCTTCATGTGTGCAACAGAGTATCCGAGTAAGTGTTTGACTTCGTATCAAGTGGAACAAGAGAAGAGAAAGCCAAGTGCCTATTTATTTTTTCTTTTCAAAATGTACTAGAAGTTTTAGAAGATTATGCTGAGTGAAAGCATGCACAGGCGTTTCACTTGTCAAATGATCCTGAATCAGTGTACTCGGGGTAAAATGATTTTTGTTAACCTCATGAACTTTTTTTCATTTACTGTTTGATGTGTGGTAGTAGGTACTTTTTGATCATGAGTGTTCAAATGGTGCAAGTGAGGTAAACTTCTTTTACCCAATCATGGAAAAACAATCCACCGATTTTGTCTCGAGGAGAGCTTATGAATTCACCTTTAATTTGTATCGTATAGATGACTGAGAAAACATTTTTATAACTAGCCAGAGATGAAGTTTTGTAATTTATACTTGTATGATGGTAACTTTGTGATTAAGATTATATCGTTTGTATCTTTGATGATAAGAGTAGGAAATATATTACGTCCAGGGGAGGTAATAAACAGCTTTCTTCAAGAAACTCATAAAAGATGAAAAAAAGATGGGTGCTATGACATTAAGAAAATTGAAGATAAATGGGATATTTTGTGACAAATTTTCAGAGTCGATTATTGTGTGTATACATGTATTAGAATTCTATCTTTAGTGGGATTGTCTTATAAAACATTGTATTTTGAAGTAAGATAGTAGTATCAAGATAATGAAAAAAAGAGTAAGTGGTTTATTATATATGTTATGTTTTAGTGTGTCAGCCATTTGCACATGGATATTGTATGAAGGTGATTATTTAGGTCTTTCTGTTAAGTCTCTCCATGTTATTTTTTTCCTTCTTTCAGTTACTTGTGAATTTAGATGAGCCCACTGGTGCTCCATTTTCAGAGACTAGTTGTGTTTGTTACAAAGTGAGGAAATGCAGTTCAGGAACGTTTGCTTTCATGCTTGGATTTACTACCAATTTCCATGTAGCTAGCACCGTTTCTAGCATTCAACTGCTAGCCAATCACCCATTGTTTAATTTTCCTTTTTGTTCTCTTGATTTTTTTTTCTGAGCACTTGTACATGAGCCATTTACCCATCATCTACATATGTTCTTTAAACCACATTGCATTTATAAAACATCGTTGCTCTCTTTTTTTCCTCAAATCCATCTTCATGTGTCTGTGTGTGTCATTTGACCTCTTCTCGCCGAGTTGTGTACATTTCTAGGCATTGCATGATATTTACACACAGGGTTGACTGTCCTGTTTTGACTCACATCTTACCACATTATTAAAATACACAAGTTCAATGCTGTGACTAAAACCTGATAAAAAAAGATACCCAACGGACTCAAAAGGAAAGGGTCTTTGTCAATGCAAGCCATCATGTTAATATAGTTTTTTTTTCTTCTTCCATCAGCTTGAAAATCATTTTTACCCCCAGATCTAATACGTGGTGAAGGTGTATTCCATAGTGGAAAGCAAATGTTTAACCACATGGTCTCTGTAGTACAAGATCCATGAATGATTATTCCATGGAATCATAACCGTTGTACTTCGCCCCCCTCTCCCAATTACCAGGCACTAATACCATCATGGTTTCCAACCAACCCCTTCACCTTTCAGCTGCTTGAACTGCACACTGTCATGTATGGCCCCGCCTGTCCCCCCACCCCCACCACCACCACTCTTCGTTATCTCATTTCATTGTCTAAAGACCAGTGCTTTTGCTTTATGCCCCCTCTCTCTTTGCCGGTGTTTCCTCTCACCTGGAACATTTACCCCTGTGGGATGAGCGGATGGGGGCACGAAGTAGCTGGGCGTGTACTAATTCGGTCCTGTCTTTCGGTGGCCCAGGAAAGAGAGGTAGGGAGAAGAGGTGGAGATGGTCAGGGGGCAGCAGTGGAGCCAACACTGAATAACTGGGTGGTATCCATTCCCTCAAAAAACAAAACAAAACAAAACAAAACAAACCAAACCAGAAGACAAGTGATGTGCTTCAAGCACAACATGTTTCCTTCTCATCCTCCTGTCCACATTTTGTTGGTTTTTTTTTTCTCCTTTGGAGAGTAGGGGTAGGGAGAAGGGAGCGACATATGTCTGGCTATGAAACCGTCAGGCGCTCAGATTTGGGAATTCTCAATTCATCACACATACCCCTTTGTAATCAGTACTCATCCCCGGCCTCCACTGATAAAACAAGGGGGATGGGTGGGGGTAGAGGATTCCTCGACTACCAGAAGTAAGGGGATACCGACCAGTTCAATGGAGCCGGAGTGATGCTGCATTTGAAATGTAGTTTTGAATGCCCAAGAATGGAGTAAAAGGAGAAGGGGAGGGGGTGGGTGCTTAGAAGCGCAGATGGACTTTCCTCATCTGCTTAGCTAATTAAAAGAAGAGTGTTCAATCTTGTACGTGCACATTCAGTGCTTGCTTAACCGGCATACCACATACCTTGTCCTGAATAAACCTGAAAGGATGGTGAGGTAATGAATGCAGAGGACAAGTTATGTTGATGTTGATTTGGTGGGGAGAGGGGTGGGCCGGGATGAAGGGGGCATGGAAGGAGGAGGAGGATTCAGATAACTGGTTAAACCTCTCAGTATCAACACCCTAAAATCTTATTGACTCTGTTGGTGTGACATGCTGCTGATGGAACTGAGAGGCTTAAATGGGAATGGCATCTGAGGATACCCCACCAGGTTCAGATTACCACCAGCTCCCCTACTCCCCTCACCTTCCTCCTACCAAGTCCAATTCTTACAGGCTGAGAACCAGTTCATCTCCTCAATGATGCCAAAGGGGGTGCAATGCAAGGGGGTGGGGGTAAATCTATCCATGACATTAAAGTGTGCAGTGGTAGGCCTGTTCCCCTGTGTGATCCACCCATACATGTTTCATACTAAGTGAGCCCAGAAGTTCTATCTTGTATCTGTTGAATCGAGTTTCTTCCGCATGACAACATATCACTCTAAATGTCAACAAAAAAAGAAATGCACATAATAGTGTACATGTCTGTCAATGGCCTAAATAACAACATGGCAGCTTTTACCCCCATTTTTTCTTTACTCCTGCTTTTTCATTAGACGTACTAGATATTCCAGCATTTCAGTCAAAATCAACAACTAATAATTCAATGGAAGATGACCATGATACTGTTGTGAGCAATAACTGTTTATGTGTTGGACTAGCAGTGAACACGCTGCACCTCTGCCATGCTTTTTGTGTATTTTTTTTTCATCACTCTTTTTTTTTTAATGTATATATTCTTTTCAGTTTGATTCCTCTCAATTTTCAGTTGCCTGCTCCACACACGTCTGTCACACAGGACATATCGAAACATGGTGTACTCACGTGTAACTAAACACACACACACACGAAAAAAAAAAAAGAATGGGAAAACATCCATGATTTGTTGGCCTGGTGTCTGTCACACGACGTGGTTGGTTATCATTGCTCTTGGCCCAACAACACAACATCACACCAGCACAAAACATTTCCTCTATTTTTATTTTTTTCCACTTTATTCATGTCTTCATCCGGGAATTGAGATGACGCACATGGAACCATACAGCTATCATATTCAGATGGTTTAAAAGTTTGTGGAAATGGAAACCTGAACACTGAGATTTTAGAAGAAAAAAAAAAAAAGCAGAAAAACAGCCAATGTGTTTCTCATCTGATATTCCCAAACTTTGACCTAACATGGTGTTGGTTCCAGCTTTTTTTTGGCAACTTCCTTCTTTATCAGTGATGTTGCATTTCTCCTATGTAGTTTTGAACATCAGAATTAACCAAAGTTGATCCGCTTGTCATCGTCTCGTGCCTAACCCAAGCTGTACTATCACCATTACTGCATGCTGGAATGACTGGTCAAGCGTCGTCGCTCACTCGCTGTGTCAACTCTCGGAAAAAAAAAAAAAACATACACATACACATACACATCCTTTGTTGTTGTTTTTTTTCCCCTCTCCCACCTCCCTTCCAAAATTAAAAAAAAAAGACAATGTGAGAGAGAAAGAGAGAGAGAGAAAAAAAGGGAAAACCCCATCCTTAATTAGAACTGCATTCACCTCCAGATATGCACTTTTTGCCATCCTAGTTGAGACCTGACACAAGACTACACATCCCACTGTCCATCGTTGTTGTTGTTGTTGTTGTCCCCAGTGTAGAAGGGGCCAGAGCAAGAGAGGGAAAGAGAGAGAGAGAGAGAGAGAGAGAGAGAGATAGGGAGAGCGACAGATAGAGAGAGGGGGAGGGGGACGGGATGTGAGAAAGAATCCTTGTAGGACATCAGCCCCGCTTCAAATTCCAAAACATGTTTTTTTTTTTATTTAGTTAAATCTACCTCAAGCACCAAATGTTGAAGCCAAAATGCATGGTGTGACATTGTAGAGCTCACTCACTGTAATTAGTTCATTTGCTTCTTTGTGTGCTTGTATTTATATATATTTACACAATTCTATGATTTTTTTTTTTTTTAAGATAACTCCGTCATATCCCTTCTTAGTCAGTTCCAGCCTTCTTTTTTTTTCTCCGATAGAAAGACAGGGCCAAGTCATGTCCAAAATACACATGTAGTGTGCTCCATTTTCTGTATACTGCTTCTATGTCATTGTGGAAGGGTGGAATATGGGGCCTCATTAATTTTGAAATATCAGCACTTCACACTGCTACCTTTACACTGTTATATGTTCCTCTGTTTTTCCCCCTTTGAAGGTTAGTCTCTGCAATCTGTCATACTAAGACATTCCTAATTCTAATCCATTTTCCACACCAAGAACAACACCCGCTATAAAATCAAACCTCCAGTCATTTTTTTTTATTATATATATATATTTTTTGCCTCTGTGTCGTTTTACATTCGCGACTTCCTACATCTCTTTGTACGCACTGAAGGATATTAATGCATGGTTCTTTGGACAATGAATTACCTTTATATCGGGAGCTGAAATCCATCGCCCAAGTCTCAAAAGTCATTTAGTTCAATCACTGTCCATTTATTATGCATGAATTTCTTCACCCAAACAACTGCTGCCTCCGTGGCTTATTACTGTTATTATTATTATTTCCTCTCTTTTTTTTCCTACCAGTTTTCTCCCACCATGATGTCCTCACCATTCAAATCAATGTTCCTATCGATTGGTTATGAAGAGAAACCCCTGCAGTAGCAATAAGAACAAAACGTTTCGTCCCATTTTATGTACTGATCTCTTTATGCAACTAGACTTGAGTCTGCTGCCGTTATTACTCGAATGAGAAGCCTCTTAATGTGTGTGTTAATGTGCGATGTCAGTATTTAAAGATATCTATATATTTTTTTACTTTAAAAAAAAAGAAAGAAAAGGACATATCTAGTTCCTTGGAGCTGGATGAAGCAACAGTGAAAATGTGCAATAAAGTATTTATTTTTTATATAAAACTGATACCAAAGAGAGGCTCTTTTTAGCCAGAGTGGATTGTATATGTGTGGAAAGTCTTCTTGCCTCTTTATTGCATTTTCATCCTACTTCTTACACAATACCATGTTTGTACACTTTTCTAATAACTATGTGAATTTTTTAATTATGTCCTAAGAAAGCCTCGTACTTATCATACATGCCAGAATGTTTGTGTTTTTATGCCTCCGCCACAAAGTGTCATTGGAGATATCATGTGTTTGGGTTGTGTATCCGTCCATTCATCCGTCCTTTCGTCCATCCGTAATCAATTTAATGGACAGTTGGGCCTATCAATTTAAGGGCACACTTGCTCAAGGTCAAAGGTCATAGGTCAATGTCAAATACTGATATTTCCCTACCCCCCCCCCCCCCCAATATCTCTAAAATGCCTGAAGTTGTTTTCATGAAACTTGGTGTATGATATCTATTAACAAGTAAAGATCCTCTAGAGAAAGTTTTTATGCCATGGGGTCAAAGGTCAAGTAAATTGCTAAAATTTCACCTTTTTCTTCATATCTAGGAAATGGCTTCAGGTATCTTCATGAAACTCAGTACATATACATGTACTTCCTGACAATGATTCTCTTTTGACGTTTGGGGTCATTAAAAGGTCAGAGGTCACATCTAAGTGCAAAATTACACCTCTTCATGGTGAAATTATACTATTTTCTCCATACAGAGATGAACCTTAGAAATTACTAAATGTGTGCACTCGATGAAACTTGAAGAGTGACGGTACAATGATTCAGTAGGGAAAGGTTTAGGTCAGTGGGTCTAAGGTCAAGAGAAAATGCTGAAATTTCACTATTTTTGTTCATACTTTGAAATGGCTCAAAGTATTGCCATGAAAATTGTGTATACAGATAGTGGTTATTTGCCAATCAGTTGTCTCACATCAGCAAGATGGTCTGTAGACCTGTTGGGAGAATAGTGACATTTCTAGTGTGTTTTTATATCTTTAGGCATAGGATATGAAGGGGATAACAGACAGTGTGAGTAAGAGAGCATAATGGCAACCTGTAGAGGAGCAATACAATGTCATAGATCGAGACTGTTGGTGAACACATTATCTTATTTGCTGGTCCCACGGAAGACATCAGTCGACAAGGTAGATCAAGTTAGGTGTGACTTGATTCCCCCCGAAACCCAGTTGAGTTCATCCTTGTCTGCCCTGCAGCGGGAATGTCAAATATGAAAGGAGGGGCTATTGTTGGTGGCATCCGCAACAGACGACCCGAGAGGGAAATTATGAATACAAATTTCAGTGGCCGTGAATGCTACTCTGCTTCATATACTTGCAGATGTGCAGACAGTGACATAACGTCATTACTAGTGATGGCAGAATCGTACGATTTGCAGTGGGTTTTCTTTTTTAATACAGTGCCATTCCCAATCGTTTGAAAGAAATGTATTGAAACCAACTTGAAACAACAAAAAAAAAGAAGTCTCTGAAAAACTGGAACAGCATCTGATTAGTTCATCTAATCATAATAATTCTGTCAGTATGAAGGAGGCTGGAAATAGAGAATATCAATAGTTATTGTACATATTGTCACTCGTTCACAGCTAGATGAGCATTAAGCACTATTTAGATGTCTTTGGAATGACAGCCTTATTCTTCTAAAAACTGATGAAAGAATTTGGTCAGATTTTTCCCTCCATGCACCTGTCACTTTAAAAAAAAGAAGGAAAAACAATGTTTAAAGCATTTCCAATTAGTGCTACAAAAAAGAAGAAAATACATATATCATTTGTTATGGGGTCGTGCTCTAATCTGGCTAATGTGTGTTTAAATGTCCCACTTACTTCAGCGTGGAAATCAAGGTGCTATCCCATTACCAAGTTACCCACAGTTTTTGCATCAATACACAATATACAGCTTCTCGTGACCAGAATAGCTCGAGCATGACAAGGCCTGCGACAACTGGGTGCAGCTTCTTTTCATCGTGGAACACGGAAATGGACGTTTGAATCCCGGCCCAACTCCAACATCCTTGGACAAGATGTTGTTTCCCCGAACAGTACTTCACTCCAGTCAACCTGGATGTAGGAAATGTATATAGCGTGCCAAGCAATGAAGGGGTAATAAGAAGACTGCAATGGGCCTTCTGGAAGAGTAGTGGTACTAGCACTAGCAAGGATATCCCAGGATAATGAGAGGCTTTTATCATAATTGTTGTTGATAACAATGATGGTGTTAGCAGTAGTAGTAGTATGAGCATAGCAGTGGTGGTAGTAGTAGTAGTAGTAGTAGTAGTAGCGGAAATAACAATGATAGTAACAATAAAAAATTATGTCGAATCTATTGGGACTTTAGGAAAAGTTTGGACCTTGATGAAAGTTTACTTTAGCATATGCAAAACTTATATAAATTGGAAGAAAATTTTACCCACAGCTGATTGCTTTCAGCCGCTAGCATGCAGTAGTGACCAGGTGCTGTGCCAATGTCATGGTAATATGAAAGTTCAGAGTTAAGAGCGAAAAGTCAAGGGGGGGAGGGGACATTTCAATTCCGTGGTGGTTTTGGAGGGAAGATGAAAATATGTATTAAGATCATCAACTGTTCCTTTTGGAACGCACCAATACAGCCAGGCAAATTACCAAAGGGAAGATGGAAGAATTGATACAGCAATATGCATGAAAGGCGTGCTTTGTAATGGGTATGTAGGTTTCATATTTCATAACCATTTCAAGTCCGAAGAAAATTACTGTTAATACCGTGAATGCAGTTTTTAGAATTGCGGCTTCTTTTTACCACATATTAAAATTCAGGAGATGTCTATAATCAATTTTGACAGACTGTGTATTGGTCTGTTGTTATTTTGTGGATTGGCACATTGAGGTTGTGAGTTGAATCCCTTCTAGTTCCTTTCAGTTTTCATTTTTTTTGAGGGTGGGGTTGTTTTGGCCTATCATTGACACAACAGTAGAAGCAAGAAATTAATGATTTATTGATAAAAGCAATTTTTTTTTTCTATCCGCTCAACAAGCGACATCACAGATATATACGCACTGCAATAACAGTACTGGTACAACACTATCATGTGCAATATATCCAATCCAGACATGTCATACTTGTGGGTAATTCAAACTCCAATTTAATCACTTGTTAGTATGCTACTATCGGATATGCCGTAGTGTTTTTTTTTTTTTTTTTTTTTTTTGGGGGGGGGGGGGGGGTTTCAGTATGGAGAAGTGGTAATATCACTGAAAAGTCTTAAAATGATGGTTTTAAACTAGTTATTTAGCATCTGGCCCCTTTTTAGCTCTACGTGATTATATCACTATCATTATCCTTTTCACTTATGGGATGATAACATAGATTGGCGTTTTCCAAAGTAAGCACAAATGCAATCAACTCAATATTATTATCATTCCCCTTTTTAGTTCTTTTTATTTTTACATTATATCCTGGGTAAATTACAGTATATCTTCGCATCATAATTCATTTTATAGGGTTAAACAATGTTGAATATTATTAATAACTGTGCTGTAAATCGGCAACGTCTTCTCTGTGGCCATGACAGCGACCAGTATACAGTAGCCACATATCCACCAGTACCCGTGGGCCATGGTGGTGAACATGATGTTAAATGTGTACTGCCGTCACACACTGCTGACTCAGTTCTGAGTTGAGTCCTCTTTTCCCACGTAATGAGTGTCTTTCCTTCCCAACCTGCGTTTCCAAATCTTACACAACGGGCTCGGATCTTTGGGCCAACCAAAACATCCACCAAGAATAAATACTCGGATCACCTAGTAAGTGAGAACATTACGGGAAGAACGAGTTTCTGTAACCCACACATTCCGAGACCCAGATTTAAAAATAGCAATATGTGACGGCGACGTGTCAATGTTCACGTTACGGTAACAACGTTAGCTCTTTTGTACAGTGCTGATTACGTGCCTGTCGAGGTCACTGTCTGGTTTTCCTCTACCCTAGTGGTCGCTCTACACAGGTCACTCTGTACAATGTATGTCTAGGTACCTGCGTGTGTTATGCGGTACAAGAGCGACTCTCGATTGAGGGATGTTGCGTCACCCTGTGAAGGTAATAATTAACCAGGCCACAGGAAGATGAGCACTCCAGGAGTCCTTGGGGACCAATATTTATCATCCCCCCACCCCCACAGCTTTTGGCACAACACACTGCATGAGTGGATGATCAAAAACACAAAGAGAGACAGACACACATATAGCCCAAACAACTACAAGTATGTTGAAAGTGTAATTACAGCCTTTAGTCCCCCCCCCCCCCCCCCCCATTTACGTGTATTTGCATTAATAGCACTAATACAATGTTAAGTGTCTGATATATGTATCATACATAATTTCAGATTTACAAGAGAATTTTCTATTTTTAACTTATAATCAGTTTGTTGTCACAGTTTTTGAATGTATATTGTTCGTACTGTTACTGATACTAGTATTAATATCTTCATTAGATTGTTACTACTGATATACAATCATGACGCGGCTTGCTTATCACAATGTATGAATTTTATTGATCAATAAGAAAGTGGGTGCTGATGCAATTATACAGACTACTTCTTCCAACACGACCACACTCTCGGAATTGACAACTTGTGACCATTTTATTTTGTTTGTTTCATCATCAAACCCTTGGACTGGAATATGAACAATAGTGATAAACTGCGGCGTGAGTCAATTTGCCTCTCCGATTTTGGTTGCTGCGTCTTCTTTGAAATTTATTCCAAGTGGGTGACATTAATGCTCATTCTTCAGTTCCTAACATCTTTTATAAATTTGATGCCTAGTTCCAAAAAAAAAAAAAAGAAGAGGAAAGTTATGATGTGCGTAGATAATGAAAATATATGCATATACATGCTCTTATAATCTCTGTAGCTGTGAAAACATTTGGCGTTCAGCTATTAACGAAGGAAATGAAGTCTTGACACATCGTGAAAGGCGTAACAAAGGAACGAAGATATCTCTAACTTAATCATTCTAACGTTAATCTTACTAGATCGAAACAAACATCGTGTATCTTTGGCAGATTCACTCCGTGACATTAAAAATCCGGTAACGTTGCGCTATCAAAGTGTAGACTCGCATAGAAGCATAATACGATTACATTAAGGCAGAGTCGCATAATAGTTTTTTAAAAGATACAAACTACACTATACATGAATGTTGTTCCACGAGTGCAGGCAATGAACATCTATATGTTGACTGCACAGGTCTGATGTGACGAAGCCGATGGCTACACCGTCGTGTTTTAAGCTATTATTGTTACATTTTTTTATTACTACATGTATATTCCAGGGGGATCCATATCGGGGAAATATTGTGCATGCCAGTACCAGCAGTGACATACTGCACTAGGTTCTCATGGACAATATGGTTTATTAAAACCCACATTGTGAACATCATGAACAACGTTACCGATGTGTTGCGAGTATTCCGGGTATAAAGATTATTTTGACGCAAAAAAAAAACCAACAACAACCACCAACAACATCCAATTATTTCACTTGCAATGGGCATTTATTTATCAACTCGTTTATTTGCACTTCATCATTTTATGATTGCCGATATCGATTTTACATAGAAATAGATTTTCAACTACTTATAGTTGATTTATATTACTTTAAACATTATGGTGCTACTATAGAGACATCGGAATGATTACTTGAATTGGTTTAGAAAGGGGGAGGGGTTACTCCACCTGTGTGGCCACAAAATTACAGCCTACAAAGCAGGCGCCAAGTTTAATTTCAGTGACTTTTACCTGCTGAAAGGAAAGTCTCGCTGCTTGGTAAGTGCTGGAAGAAACGTTCGCCACCAGAACATCCCAAGTGGCCTACATTTTTTCATCTTCTCCTAAAAATCAATGCTCCAACCGACAAAATTGGCCAATTTCTTCTCTTTCGTTCACATCGTTACAGTAGTCTAGAGAGTTCTCTTTTTTTTCTGCTATTGTGTATGTGTGTGAGTGTGTGTGTATGTGTGTGCGTGCGTGCTTGTGTGTGTGCGTGTGTATGTGCGTGCTTGTGTGTGTGTATTTGTGTGTGTATGTGTGTGAGTTTGTGTGTATGTGTGTGCGTGCGTGCTTGTGTGTGTGCGTGTGTATGTGCATGCTTGTGTGTGTGTATTTGTGTGTGTATGTGTGTGAGTTTGTGTCTGCATGGGAGAAGTTCAATGAAAGGAAGCATAGCTCGGAGGCCCCATTTCTGGGGGAGCGCAGCAGTAGCAGCAACGTTAACGGCGTGACGTCACAGGCTCGAAGAAGGATGTCTGCAAGTTATCGACCGGTTCGCCGAGGTGGACGATCACGAACACACAGAAGGCCGAGGAAGAGGAGGTGTTAGAAGAGGAGGAGGAGGAGGAGGATGGGGAGATGGTGATGAGGAGAATACGAAGAGAAAACTTCAATGCATCTGTGTTTTTCATGTTTCTCTTGTATGTTTCTCTTATTTCAAGGACGTGAGCAGTATATCTTCAGAAGTTTATGAAGCCAGAGATGCTCCATTGATGTCTCGACGCCAGATTCGATTCTGTTGTGGTCAATCGATCGGTATTATTTTTCATGGGAAATGAGTAGTGACCGGATTAAGTCCGCTTTCCGACAATATTGATAAGAGAGACAGATGCTAAGACGCGGCGGCATCACGAGAGTGATGTGTGAAATCGGACACTTAAGCAGTGGCAATAACCCTTCCGGAAAGACCAGTTTTACTCTAACGAATTTGTCGTATTTTAAGACAGCTTGGTCAATACAGGTATTTGCAATTTGTAACAAAAGAGATCAATAGCGACAGGGAGGGGGATGTGATTTTTAAAAAGGCTTTATTTACTGAAAGATAAAATGAGATATGAAACAGGTAATAGCATTTAAAAAAGGTTTATGTCAAATAATACAGTACTATGCATGCGCATATACTTCGATTTGTTAGGCAGGTTTTTTTTTTCAATTTTGTTTTAGGTTTTCATTATTTTGTTCGAGGGATTTCCCATGTAAAAGTGTATTTCATACCTCATTTTATTGTTGTTCTTGTTGGAGGAGGAAGAGAATAAGTAAAACCAGGGAGTCGTTCGGGCGTGATGTGGGAACGTTTCAGTGCTGATTTAGATTGTCTGCGATTCACCCAAACCGTCGACCTCTTGATTTTGCGTCCATATCTGGAGAGGGTGTACAAAAGCACAATTTTATCTGACTTTGCTTTGTGTTAACATTTATCCACGTTGAAGATGATAGTAATGTGTCATTTCCACCGAATTATCAAGGTTATCTTGGTCAGATGAATCAGTTATAAAGAGTCGAGTTTACGATTTTTTTTCTTATTTACGTTTGGAGAGTTGCAAGCGTCACGATTAAAATGGGGTTTTTGATTAAACTGCTTCGGAAACTTCAAAGAATACACATTATATCCTAAAATCTCTATCTATAATATACAGTAGGTACAATGCTTTTACTGTTTGTGAGATTACCGTATACCCTACAAAAATCCACTCGAACATGTGTGTGAAGTAAAGTCGAATTTGACGACGAATTTGTTCTCGACCACGTCGAATAACTTCTCTGTATATATGAGATATTGATGGTAAGACACTCCTCTTTTTCTTCTTCTTCTTTTTCATGTTCTCTTCCTCCTCTTCCTCCTCTTCCTCCTCTCTTTTGCTCGTCGTCCACTCCTCCTCCAACTCCTCCTCGTCGCCCTCTTCTTTCTTTCCCCCTCTTCTTCCTTGTCCCCTCCCCGTCCTCCTGTTCTTTCCTTCCCTTCTCTTCTATCTCTTCGCCTCATCTCATTCCCTTCTTCCTTCTCTCCCCCCCCCCCCCCTCCTCTTCATCTTCATTCTGTTCTCCTGCTTCCTTGACCGTGTCTGTGTATGCCACTGGCGTCGTTCCTCGTGCTATACTCGACATCAAACCGACAACCCGTTAGCGGTTTTTTGTTCTTGTTTTTGTTTTTTGTTCTTCCTCCCCCATAACAGCGTTATTTTTGACCGCTTGAACTGTCAAGATCGAGTGCAAGCCGTAAACAGGTCTTTTGCGAACTGTTTTATGCGCAGATGGATATACATGTGACGTACATATCGTACATTTTTCCCTTAGTGTTAGTTTCGATAGAAATTTAGGCGTTAATAGGAGCGGAGCTCTGTGTTGCCAGGGAAGTGGAAAGAGAATGTATAAATACGTCGGAGTGTCGGAGTGTATCTATCCGTACGAGGGAGATGAACTGAACACCGACTTGTGTGCCCACACGCCTTTAGAAATATAGTGTAATTAACAACTGCGTTGACAACTGCAATTTAAATTACACTTGCTACGCGACTGCTGTAAGGATATAGGCCGACGTGGTCGTTGTATTTCGATCATATTATTCTCACCATCTTTTTTTCTTCTTTAATTATACACTTTCTATTCTTCCATCTATTACGCGGGCGTTCTGATATTATACTACTTGGCTTCCACTCTTATGATAGATTACAATATCAATCATTCATGTTCATGAAATGAACTAAAGAGTGAAAGTGAAATCTGTAACTAACCGATTAGCCAATTTTAGAATGACACTGGCATGGTTCTGCGGATACGAACTGGGTGATTGAAGACGGTCAGAACTGACTATCGCGATTGAAGGAGTTGAGTTGAGTTGAGTTTATTAACAACATACATGTGAATATGGTAACATGAAATTACAAAGGGTAAGATACAATAACATGAAAATCTTTTATGAGAATACAATGATATACAAGGTTCCTACATCTATGCATGCATATATTATACATACTTATATTTTTATCTTACATAAGAATACAATTATATGTGGTATAATTGATTTAGTTTCATTGTGACATATTCATCACTGAAAAGGCGAAAAGAATGAATAAGTATGTAATATAGACATATATGCGTAGACAAAGGTTCTGAACAAAACAAAACAAAACAAAAAACAACAGAAAACAGAAGATAATGTTGTTAAACGGGGAACCAAAAGTTAGCACAAGTGCTAGTCGAGAATGGTTCTCCCATTATAGCTACATGTATATTTAAGCTGCTTATTGCAAGGTCTACCCTTCTAAAGTAACTGTACTATAAAAGTACATTAAACTAAACATCTAAATATCATTTTCATCACTAAACTTTATTTAACAAGTGATTTTTTTAGATTTCTTCGAAATGAAGATCTTGTTCTTTCCTCTTGAATATTTTTGGGCAAACTATTCCAGAACTTTGACCCGACAAAAGATATAGAAAATGTACCATGTGTCGTTTTACATTTCGGGAGTCTAAGCATGGAATGATCTTTGCCTCTAGTCCTGTATGCATGATTCATTAGCTCATAATATTGTGTTAAAGAATGTGGTAAATGTCCCTTGTGTAGGTCATATACAAAGGTTGACATTGCAAGCTTATGCAGGTCAAAAACATCTAACACTCCTATAGACCGGTGAATAATGGCCTAGAACTTGTTCTTAAGGAGGAAAATGTAATTGCTCTCACGGCCATTTTTTGTGCTAAAAATATACAATTTAAGTGGCTTCTGTAGGTACTTTCCCAGACTTCAATTCCATAAAGTATATGTGATTGTATAAAGAAGTTATATAAAAGCATGAGAACATGCCTTGGAACAAAGTATCTTAGGCCAATTTTGCGCCTAATGCATTTGTTGATAGGCCTACATTGAATCTGATCCTTTCACATCAAGGTCTCATCAATTTAGATTCCTACAAAAGATACTACATGTACTCTTTCTATAACCGTTTCAGAGACTGTTAACACATTAATTGCAATTGGTTGTTTTGGTTCTTTAATAATCATATAATTTGTTTTCTTCAAGTTAATAGTTAATCTATTCACAATACACCATTTTTGTACCTCATTCAATTTTCCATTTACTTCATTCATATCAATTTCTTTTGTACCTTTGGGAAATGTATGAAAAATGTTTGAATCGTCAGCGAATAGTCTGAACTGAAAATAGTTAGATGAGCTAGGTAAATCATTGATGTATAATAGAAACAGTGTGGGTCCCAGCACTGATCCTTGTGGTACTCCACATGTTATCGTTCTACTACTGGATATTTCTTCCTTGTAGCACAATACCTGCGATCGGTTTGAGAGGTAATTTTGGAACCACTGCAACACAATGCCTCTTATGCCATAATATTCTAATTTCGCTGAGAGGATGCGATGATTGATTGTGTTAAACGCCTTTTTGAAATCTATAAACAAAGTAGTTATTGAGTTCTTCGGCTATTTCATTTTCAGAAGATACAACTTTATCAATTCCACCTTGATTAATGATTAACTTTTCTATATCCAAATGTTTATTCTTACCCTTTCTACCAATTAACTCATTAATAGTATCCCAGGTCTTTGTCATGTCACTTTTGTTACGATTAAAAGAATTGCAATGATACAATCTCTCAGCATTTTTAATAACTGTTACCAAAGTGTTTTGATACCTCTTACACTTGTTTCCGTATTCGTCACTAAAATTTGATGACCTTTAGTTTTTGTGTAAAGGAAAACCGTATTCTATTAATTTTTTTATTATTATTATATTCATTATTATCATTTTACTCTCTTTTTTTTTTTTTTTTTTTTTTTGGTGACCAGCGTAGGCATGCTGCATAATGTGTTGGCAGGCCGGATGTAAAATGTCACTGAACTTTGGCTAAAAAGTACATCAAGGAGTGTCCATTGGTCATACACTGTGGTGTCATGTAGAAAATATAATTAGACACTAATATGCTTGATACATGATTTTGCTGAAACGTGTATATTGTCAAGGTGAAAGGTCACTGTACAGCTTTTTAAAAATGACAATTTTTTGACAAGAGATGATTTACATTAACCCGATAGGTCACAATATAAGGTCAAATGTCACCAGGAATGTCCAGAGCTTATGTGGCAAAAAGAGTGTAGATGCTGCAGGATAAACAATCGCCTGCATGGCAGCGGCTAATTATTAAATCAAAGGCCATGGGTCACCATGCATGCTTAAGCTAAATTGTCATCTTCTGCGGCCCGTATAAGTCCCACTAAAATAAGTCCAATGATAACGTTATTTCATGTGAAAGACATGAGTAGATTTGAAAATATTTCCTCTGTTTAAAAAGGGATAAGGTCAATCTTTGGTCAGCGATCAAGATCAATGAACTATACATCAAGATGTGTAATTAGGGGCCGTAATACATTATGTACCCGCATATGGCAGATAGTGATTGCGTGAGAAACGGAAGCGGGAAATGGACTGCTCGAGTCTCTCTCTGCTTTTTCCGCCACCCCCTCCCCCCACCCCCCAGTCGCGGAAGTAGCCGGACAATGATTATCGATAGACCATCGAGCTATACCAGGGAGGTGAGTTTCACCTCCCTGGCTATACTAAACATTCTCCATGGAGAGACGAATCAGAGCTTGCTTTCACCTGACCATCTTTCTCTCGCTCCCCTCATTGCAGTGTAATGGATAGCGAGAACTCCAGCGATATCCAGAAAAGCAGGAACATCATTCTTTGCAGTCGCAATAAAAACAAACAAACAAAAAGACAATGCGAAGAGAGATTAAAAAAAAAAAAACTGGCGGATGTGATCAGAGAGGAAGGAACTAGGCAGACATGTACAGGGTCAAGATTAGACAATGTGTTGCTAATCTAATGATTATACCATTAAGAAGTTGAGCACCGTTCCCTGTAAAAGGCAATCGAGGTCATTACACACGATGATCACCTATAAAGCCCCTTTGGCAAAGGTAGCAAAGTATACGAGGCATATAGCAATTGTCGCAGACTACTTGTAGGCCTACCAGTGCCAATTGTTCTATACCACTCGGTTTAATTTTACTCTCGGCAAAGTCAACCTTATATTTTATACCTATAGACTGGCATTTCAATCTGATATCACGCACGCACACACACATGCACAACACATAATCATAATACATGTACCATATACTGGTACAATATTGGGTATGTTACTCTAGTACATCTATGTATATACATTGTAGATCTACCATTCATCTTCCCCGGCAGGATGTGTTAATGCAAGTTTAGGTTTTTATCGCGCGCGCGCGCACACACACACACACACAGATTATATTATATATGTATGTTATATACATATGTCTACGTACGTCCATTCACTTATTTCATTCATTTCGCTTATTTCATTTCCAACAAATATAATCATAACATATGAATACACAATAATAACACAACAATGTACTGAAACAAAACTACATAAATATACAACTTTTTTTTTAAGGATATCTCGGCCATTTCAAAACTGATTTTCAGCCAATAAACTTTGTGGGGAATCATTTCTCAGTATCGGAGAGTATGTGAGAATATCATGTCGACAGTCGCAGTGAGTGAAAATGAGACGCCGTTCTGCTTCACGGTTATCGCATTGTGCTCGGAGTTTGCACTGATACATTGCTCGCGTCTTTCATAATCACTCAAAAAGGGGAGGAACTCTTGCCGACGCACTCCTCCCCTCTCCCCCTCCCCTCCCATAAAAACAAAAACAGTCGTTTTAAGCGTCATGCGCCAGGCAGAGAAGAATACATTGTGGCTTCATGACCTTTGACTTGACCCTGGCGGTGCCCATTGAATGCAAATTCAGGGGTAAAGTTTCAACGATAGACAACAATTTTGACTGCACTATCTTATCTGGCATTAGAAGCGGGTTGGATATTTAACACCGATGTTATTTCCGAAAAAACAAAAATAAAGCAAAAGCTTACTTGCACTATACGTTAGTACAGCGAAGAGTACAAGTTGTGAGGTCAGGCACCTCCCGCGTTCGGAGAGCAGTTTCCCCTTTTGGCAGACACAAAGGATGCGAAACAAACCTGGTACTTATTATTAGTTCGGAAACAACGTATTTCTACTAAATAATGCTGATTATTCGCCCAGTACAGGGATCAACAACTACGGCTGTGCAGAGAAAAGAATGTGCTGTGTAAATTTCATGGACTGAGTAGGAATATGCCGCCTCCGTTGTGAGTTAGGTGTAAGATGTCTCTTTAATTGACGGACTGCCACAAAAACCAAAGCCTATATGAGAAGAGGAGAAAAAAAATCAACGTTGTATACATTTTCATAGTCGCAGCCAAAACAGATACTTGGATTCATGTCATTTTTAATGATATCATATAGGCCCTAAAATCTTTGCGCCTAGAAGTGCGGTTTATGAATTGAGCCTCGCATTGCACTATAAATACAGTTTTGTAATAGAATAGTGAGTGGGCTAGGGTCAATGTGAGAACTGGCAAAACTATTTGAAGATCGTGAAACAGAAACTACACGTGCTAAACATCGGGTATCGGCGCAGTCATATCCGACCCACAGTAGCGCTTATTTCTCAACCACTTCCACTCAAACCATTCATAGGCCAATTCCGTCTTACCAATATCGCATTCCTCCAAGAGTTGCTATTTTGGTAATCGACGAACCAACTGGGAAGGAATTCAATTTTTGTGATAAAATACTAAACAGAAAATGTACTCTTGGCCAAGAATAAAATACCCACATCTCTCTTTAGCCCCCCACCCCACCCCCACCCCCCCCCCACCCCCGTCACCTAAAGATTGTTGCTCGAATCACAAAACAGAAGAGCGAGATTTAGCTGTTGCTAAATAGTCAGAAGCGCACCTGTTGTCATTCATTGATACAGAACAGGAATTGCAATCGTAAACATCACTGAAGAGCTCAAGAGGCAGAAGGCTGTAAGAATACATGAGACCATGTTGACCTTCCAACATAACCCTTTTCAGACAGACTTCACCCATAGCTGACCCGTTGAAATCTCGCTGATCCAAAGGATTTACTCCACTCGGCAGCAGCAATGAAAGCTGATGAATTTCTCCATCTTAATACGTTTGAGGTTCTACCTCCCTGGTTTGAGCCGATGAAGCCCACTGGAAAATCATAAGAATTAAAAGTCCCACCGTATCTAGTTTTGTACGAACGTCCTACGCAGTAAGTAATACACTCAGCAAAAAAAGAAAGTAAACACTTTTTCAAGTTTATCTTTCTCATAGACTATCCGACTAAAAATGGTGTTTCACATACCATGTTAAAGGTAATTTAATTAGCTATCAACCTAGTAGGTCAATGAAAATGTTAACTTAACGCATGAGTGAACACATTCGTTTTTCTCTTCCAAGGCACAAAAGTAAAAACTGCAAAATGGACAAGTTGTTATTCAAGCGTATTTGCTCTTCCATATGATAATGAGAACAAAAAAGACAAATTCAACACAATAGAAATGCAAATTAATTTGAAAACATCAACCTATGATCTCAATAATGTTTCTGCAACCCTCCAAAGATAAAAAAGGCAAAAAAATAATGGAGGAAAATGAAGAATCTTCTGTCAAATCCGCAGTCAAAAGACATAAAAGAGAAAAATTATGGCAACAAAGAAGGTTAAATTTGAAACGTTATTCCAATTTAAGAAAATTTGAAATGATATTTGGTTCTTAAATTTGTCTCGTGCATTCTTAAATTCCTTAATTGATAGGTAAAATGAAGAAATTCTGTCGATTTTATCACCTTTACGGCTTACTCCCTATGTCATTTAAAGTTTGAATTGATGAAAAATGCTTATGTTCCACCTTTAGTTTCCGCACTATGTTTTTGTTCTGAATATAAAGGGAAACAAGGGAACGGAAACTTATTTCTGCTGTTTCATTCATGTCTCTCATTGCGTTAATTTGGTCTTTTGTTATCATTGCTATCTTGGAGGGCATTTGCAAATGAATTTCAATATGTCCAATTCTGCAATTTTTACTTTTCTACCTTGGAGGGGACAAAAACGAATGTGTTCACTCATGCGTAAAATTTCCCTTTGTATAAACCTACCAGGTTGATAGCCAATTAAATAATCTTTGATATGGTATATGACACATTAATTTTTATCAAAATCTTCTATGAAAAATATTAACTGGAAAAAGTGTTTACTTTCTTTTTTTGCTGAGTGTATATGATTTATACTTTGATTATGTCATTGGTGTTCTAGGTATAAGGTGGCATTTCATCGGGATTCTGGGTATTAACGAGGAACTGCCAATGAATGAGTATAACACTGCGGCGATAGGAGGTAACTATTGCTCCCATTTTCATCGTATTACTTCAGTGTATACATCCGGCATTCATATCAGAAAGATTGTTTCTTTTAGCCCGAAGAGTTTCAGTGGGGATATCCGGTTGAACTTTGTGAACATAGCTTACTTTGGTCTGGATACGACCATCAGGGTGTCGTCACACTGTATACCAAACTTGATACAAGAAGGCAGCACGAAGATGACATTTTCAATTCCGTGCGAAGTTGGCCCTGAACATGCATGGTCAAAAGCCAATCAACAGCCGAAGCAAGTGCGATGCCTCTACAGAAGGTCACACGATGGTACCCGAACCACACGAGAAAGCTTCACGAAGATGCCATGTGAATCTTTTTGACGAAGCTTACCATAATTATAGGGACACAAAAAGGAAACGCAATAGCTAAACACATGAAGGTTTGGACATGAAGCTGCTGCAGCAGCAGCCTGAGAAATTCCATCGGCAGTCTTTTTATAACGATGGCTCAAGATGCCCTCATGAATGACCAGATGATTAAACGATCAGAGCCCAACTTGAACATTTCCTCTATCGTGTGTCCACTATGCCTTTGCTCAATTTCGGGACAGTGTGACGCCATCTTGATGGAACATCATAAAGCCAGGTGTATCTCTGCCTTTACAACGGAATGCTCCTGTAATACATAGAATCATGGGGAGAATTCACTGTGCTTTGTATTGCCATAAGATATTGACCATACGCGTCGCGAGGATAAAAATTATATTATATAAAAAATACAGTACTGAGACGATTTGCAAGAAGTGATGAGGATTTAAGTTACACGATGTCGTTTGTGATCTGCAGTACACGTATGAAATCTGAAGCTCGCTTATCGCAAAATAAAGAAAATATGTAACTGCTCGAACTTTGAACACTATACAAACAATAACGAGAATTTGAAGTGTTTCCTGTATTTCCTTCAATTCTCCTTAAAAAAATATATCTTAGGTCTTCACCTCAAAATTCCTCTTGGGTCTTCATCGTTGCCTTCACACTAGCTGAGGTTTAATGAATGAGCTCTGCACGTCGTGTGCCAATCTGCACGTCATGACCCAGATTTTATCAAGTCTTATGTTTTGTTTGTTTTGTTTTTATATTTGGGTTCGTAATGATAATGTTTTGTTTCAATACATTATATAGACAGCCAGAGGTGCCACAAAAAGCAACACGAAAGCGAAAATTTGAATTAGATTAGACTATCCAATTGCAACTAGATTTGGGGTTTTTTTTTAGCACTTTGACCATAATTTTCACCATCATGGATATCAATATCATCCCTTCTGGTATAACAATGACATCTACTTTTATAAAATCATCAACAAAGATAATCATCAAAACAGTACAATCCTTTACGCAGTTAGGGTCGGATTGATTAGTGGGTTAAGGTGGCGTTTGTCCAAAATCGTGTAAAATTTCTTTTAAAAATAATTTCTTTAATTTCCGTTTTCTCCTAATGTATTATTACTTTCGGTTTTTGTGCTATCTTACCATAGTACTTGGTGACTGACATTAAAAGGTAATTCTATACCCTGTGTTCAGCTTAACTGCGATGAAGTCGGAGGAGTAAATTTAAGTCTTAACAAGACTGTAAAAAGTTCCTTTGAATCATACACAGATGAAGAAAGCTGTGGAATGATAAAAAGTTAACTCTGAGTAAATTTAAGCCAAACAAGGCTTAAAAAGTTCATTTAAACCATACATAAATTATAGGTGAAGAAAGTTATGCATGGAATATTGAAGTTTCAGATGTTTTCAAAAGAGTATGATACCATTTTGATAAAAAAACGATAATTAAATTAAGTTAGTAATATTCGATTGGATTAAACAATTTTGTCGTAATTTCGCACTTCTTTCTTTCTCCTTCAGAAAGAAGTCATCACAGATTGCACAACTCTAAAACAGTTTGATGTACATGGGTCTTTTTTCCATCTGAAAGGGATAGTATAGTTTTGGTTGAGGTGGATGGGTTCCAGCTTTATAGGACCACTTTGTTTTTGGATATCTCCGCCATTTCAAAAATCGATTTTCATCAAATTAACTTTGCATTCCTCATGAAATTGTATGCTGTTTCATGTTTTATAAATGGTTTATTCGATGAAAATCCTCCGCTTTGAAATGGCTGTATGTCCAAAAACAAAGTGGTCCTAATAAAAAGGTGGGTCCCACTCACCCCAACAACACCACACACACACACAAAAAAAAACTATACCATCATCCCTTTAAATCCATGTCAATGAAGGGACTACAGTGAAGACTAAAGTTAACTTGACTTCCAAGTTGATTTTCTTTTAGAATGTATTGAATGAATAGGGAGATATAAGGCGATTTTTTTTTTCATAGTGACCATGCTCATTTGTGAGAGAGAGAGCAATGTGTATTAGATTGTTTTAGTGTTTTTTGTTTTGTTTTTGTTTTGTTTTGTTGTTTGTTTTGTTTGTTTTTTTTTTGTTTGTTTTTTTTTTTTGCCGACGAAGGTTCCTCAGATCTTATAACTGCGGAGAGCAGTTACCCGTCCCAGCATAGCCGCCTGTGGAAAATTACAACGGTAATTCCTTCTTCAAGGTTCAAGCTCATGTATGTGACGACACTGTCGACTCCAATGCTATACCTAAATTGTGTTCATGCGGTATCTTGGGATGAACATTCAGATCGATGCGCGCAAAGCGGATTGGACGTGTTGCCACACAACATTGGACAGGGAGGGGAGGTACGGTTCACGGCTAGGGTCACCCCGAATTGTCATTGCCCGTCCAAACAATTTTGCTAGCCGACTTCTACAAAATGTTCCCCTATAAAAACCGCTTGCCAGTAGCACCGCTGCCACTGCGAAGTAGTCAGGCAACGATAACTCGTTCATTTTCTCTGAAAATACAGCTACTTCCTGATCCAAACACATCAGACGAAGTGGATGGTATCAGATATAATTATTTGCATTAGTCTGCCTCCCAGACTCTTCTGATTTTTATTTTGTTTTCGAAATTAATTTCGATTGAAAAGGGATGTGCCCTACAGTTACAGAGACACTATCCAATATCAAGTTTTTATACCTCGCTTTCATTAATGAATTTTCGGGGACTTCCATAACAGGAGAGAAATACGCCACCGCAAGTTCCACGCGCACAAAGTGGCATTTTACACATTGTACTGACAATGATTATGCTCATATATACCGATGGCGTTCTATCACAGGAAAAAAAAACCAAAACGAATGGTTCGTCCTCTTTCGAGAAAAAAAAAAATCGACTCCAAAATGCTGAATGTCCTTTGTATCCTGAAGCATGCAAAATTTTCTGCAAACAAGAACTTGTGTGGTGTGACAAGCAAGCTATCTAATGATGAAAGCAAGCTCAAGAGCTGTTATGCGAACAGTTCACATGACATTGTACGTAAGATTGTCCTCTGTGTGTGTGTATATATATATATGTGTGAGGTGTGATATGTTGTGTGTGTGTGTGTGTGTGTTTGTGTGTGTGTTTGTGTGTGTGGTGTGTTATGTGTCTGTGTGTGTGTGTTTGCGTGCGTGCGTGTGTGTGTGTGTGTGTGTGCGTGTATACGTGTGTGTAGAATCTCGAGAGCAGTGTACTTTAGACCGTGAATTACCGGCCTAGATAAAGGATCGGCTATACGTCGTGTGTCATATTTAATGTCCAGCAATATCAATATAAAAACTGTGGACACAATCAATATGCGACATACATTGTATATGAACTAGGACAAAAAAGGACGTGTCCTTGCAAGGTATCAGCCGAAGTAAGTCAATAAATGAAGCTCGCATGCATGGACACACTTCGCTCTAATGGACCAAAATAATATCAACGCGGTCAGAGGCAGGACAATGGGGGTTTCTCGCTTCTCGATGAACATCAGTCCATAATAGTCCCATCCGTTTCACAAGTCATTTCGAAAAATCATTTCATCAATGCTAACTATCAAACGCAGTTGTTTTCATTACACCACAAATTAAGAATGAATTTAATACATTTGTTTTATCTATTCTTTTTTTCCCCTGAAACATTCATGGCGGAAAATTTTGCAGCTCAAGCTCAACTTAAATATAAAAGAACCAATATTTTTAGAAGCTATTCGGCTAATTTTAAAGTTGTTCATCTCATTAACATGGATTAAAGATAGTAGGTAAAAGACAAGTGGAGGTAAAAGACAAGTGGATGTAATAAAGAAATATGAGACAAAAAAAATGATGATTAAAATTCTTTACATATACAGAGTGCAGAAATATATGAATAGGCCCTGATATAGTTTTGAAAGTTGTTAAGAAACAACGCAATGCACCATGATGAATTTAAAAAAAGCTTAAGAAAGATGTATATGGGTGAGCTTATACGTTATGATACCAGAATCAGTGTGAGACTGTTCTTTATTCAGATTGTACTTTATTTACTTCAAATCATCTATAATCGTCAGTAGCTTGTTTGTGATCTTCAAAAAGAAAGAAGAAGAAAATAGGCATGCATGTTGAAGGATAATCATTGGTAATACTTACTCATACTAACAAAACAGTTTTTTTTTTTTGGTGGGGGGGGCATTGATGTTGACATCGAACGCATCTTATAAAGAGTTCTTGGTATACTGAGGTTCTACCTCTATTTCGGATACTCATCTGCTATACAAACCTCACGTTTGGCAGTTTCGCTGCTTTGAGTTGCCTTTGGCATATGGCTGCATACTTATTTGGTTGTATAGCTCCATGGTTGCTGGTGGTGTTCAATCTCTTCTTCCTTTGCTTGGGTGACAAGTCTCGCGCACCTGTAAATCGATGCGTAACCAAAGTCTTCCGCATCATCATTTGAATGCGCGTTCCTCCCAAATGGTACTTATCCTCTCCCTCCACCCCCCCCCCCCCCCCCTCCCTCTCTCTCTCTCTCTCTCTCCCTCAGCTCCACGTGAAAAACACCCTTCCCTCGAAGGATACCGTGGACAATTTAGATGTGAATCCGCGGCGACGTGATGGGAATTACAGCAAAGTGCGTCACACTCGGTCGAGATCCCAGAACGTGCGGGAGAAAGTGGCGCCACAAATCTTTTCCTCGGTTAGTATAGGAATAGCAGATTTACCCAGTTTTCTTTCTTTCTTTTGTCAAAGGGACCAAGATACAGTATTTTGTTTCAGTTTACCATATTAGATCTCTTTAGCTTCCCTCTGTGAGTATTTATTCGTAAATGTGTGTGTGTGTTGGGGGAGGGGGGCTTTTATAATGTTTGCTTCTTTTTCTCCATTTCTTTTTTTTTTACTTTTTTTTAATTCATACGTATAGGTATATGCTTCATTTTAAACCCTACGCATTAATGATCTTATGATATCATAACTTTCAGGTTAACATTGTGTAGAAAAGACGATATATTCAAACTTGAAATTACTATGAAAGCTAGATGAATTGTCTTAGTTTGTTTGTTTGTTTGTCTGTTTTGCGCGGATCAGATGTAACAAAAAAATTATCATTTGCATCAAACTTTTTTTAGAGTCACAGCAATGTTGCAGTGATGGTTAAAAAGTGAACTAAATGCGGCTACTGAAGTACTGTCAAACAAATATTTTTACAATGTTAATTTTTTTTTTCGTCTTCACGAACCATTTAGCAACACCAATTTAATCATGAATGGAGCACTTCATAGGAATAAACAGGGTCCAAAAACAAGATCGGGATATAAAAGTTCTCTTTTCTCTCTCTCTCTCTCTCTCTCTCTCTGCCAACCCACACTACACTTTTTTTCTCTGCCATCCCATCAAGATACACTTTTTTGTTATTGTTGTTCACACATGATTATTTTGATCACCGTGGACAACGTGCCAACAAACATTTTTGATAGCCATGATGTCACACTTACTTGCATGAGTTGTCTGACATTTGTAATCCCGTATCGATACAGTATGCAGAAACATAAACGGGAGCAGCCGGGAAATAGTGTCCAAAAAAAAAATCCACCCACTTATATTAAGTAGGTCACAGTCCGCGTAAAAAAAAAAAAATGCCCTCTAATTAGTTGAAACTTTTTCAAAGTGAGTCAACTATTCACGTTTCACCACCACGAATAAGTTCACCTCCTTTGTCCCCACAGATGTTCTTAATTATCGACATCAAGAGAATCTTCTCTTGAGGGAAAGGATGTAGCCAGACGACTCACCACAGGCTCAAAGGAACTAAGCACAGCCACAATTACTCGCTCCTTGTTGCAGGCCGCCCCATTGCGGTAAAACTCACGATCTATTTCTGAGCGAACATCATTTTGAGAAAAAATAATGATATATAATCGGTAAGATGTCTTTCGAGTCCATACCAAAATAATGTAATGTGTCATATAGCGTTTGTGTCGAAAGACAACATTTAAAAGAACGCTATATGGTGTCTGTCACATGGAAAAAGCATGAAGCCCGTGATAACTCTCTAAAAAATTGTATTTTCTTCGTCCCTGAATTGCCCGATCAAATATAAGTATATAGGCAACACCGGAAAATAAAAGCATAAAATTTGAAGCTATGTGAAATTGAGTCACATTACTTGTCATGATTTCCCTTAAACATATCACACACATTATCACGTATGAGACCAACTATAATTTTTTTTTTTTTTGGCGGCTAATTAATCATGTATTGAATTCACTCTGGAATATCGAACAATCAGTCCGAAAAGCTGTGTTTACAAATTTAAAAAAACACCTCAAAATCATGCAATAATGCATGTTATGTATTGTTTTCGAATGGAAACCATGCAACGCTGAGGAAACTCCGGGGATTTATAACCCATAATTCCTCAGATTCCTCTACCCACTCCCCCCCTCCCCCACCCCCGTGACACATGAGACTAATCCACACCCTAACGCATATTCATGATAAGCGTCGAGTGTTACTGTATTATTTTCTGTTTCTTATATTTTTTATTGATGGCTTGGAGTAGTTGTTCTTCCAGCTGTGATGGTTTTTCGCACCTTCCAGCAGATCACACTGAGCTTGTATCTGCACGTGGGGGAATACTACATACACCGAATACCACGCGTGGGACAGTTACAATTAACCAGAGTCAAAACGACTTGATGCAGACACCTTCTTGGTGCGGAGGACCGTGATGCAGACTGTTGTTGCACTTTTCAAAAAAAATGTACTTGTTTTACAAGTGCTTCTAGCAGGGAAAATAATATATATTATATTATATATATATATATATATATATATATATATATATATATATATATATATATATATGCTAACCAAAGACTTAAAAAAAAACCACCTGGCAATATCTAACATATTGCAAACACATAAATCTGAATTTCCAGGATTCTACATACCCGAAATGCCCTACCCCTTCCCCAAAAACTTTATCGGGAATAGTGAGACACCCCGCCACACACACGCACACACACATCACGTGCCTATAGCCCCTGTGTGACATATCGCAATATGTTTTCATTATTACTTGTATAGTGGTTTTGTTTTGTTTTCTTTTGTTTGTTGTTGTTGGGGTTTGGGGGGCATTTTATGCAAAACACATGTGACATTAAGTTTATTTGATAACGAGCCAAACGTTGGCATAATTTTTTGGAAAAACGATTGAAAAAGGAAGCCGAATTTGCCAACGAGATGAAATTGAGGACAACCACAACATTTTAGCTACCAAGTAGGCCTATTAACAGCAGCCGTGAAAATTTATTACTCACACTGTTGACGCTGTAGATTCGACATTTGTGTAGTGACGACGATACCAACACATATTTTTATCCCAGTTTCCAAACTAAATTCATAGCAAAACCTGCTAATAATGGAGACAACCCAATCTACAACATCCTTGTCAGCCTAGTGGCGTCATTGACTCCATCACCTATTAAAGTCTGGCCTATAAAAAGAATAAAATGAAATAGAAATAACTGAAATAGTGAAGATTTGGAAAGTATGAAGCTCTCCTTGTTTTCAGGTATTCCAATTAGATGAGCCCAATTACAGCCATCTCCTCAACATTGTGCCCAGGATAGTACTGTTCACCGATTGAAAAAGAAATATGTGAGAGAGAGGCCAACGGATCTGCATTACGTAATTAAATCCAGTTCGACCACCTGTTCGAGTTGGCTTTTCTACCCTTTTGCTCATCCTTCAGAACATCCAGGGCACTCGACAGTTTAGACCGAACAGGCATACTAGCTGCGGCCATTTTGCCATTACAGTATATGATATCAGTAGGTGCAGCAGGACTTTCTACATTAAACACACACACACACACACACACACACACACATACACACGCAGAAATTAAATTAAATTAAAATCAAAGTTTCAACGCTAATGGTATACCAGCGAAATCAGAATTCCTATAGTTCCCAGTAACATTTCGAGGATCCGATTTAAACACAAAGAAACAGACAAGCGAACGATTGAAAGAAGAAAAGACAAGAATACACTGTAGTAGATAGATGACTGATCAAGAAATTACTGCAAAAATAGCCATGTGCATACACAAGATTAAGAAATAACATCAATTAAATGATGGGCGCGGGTGTTGAAATCCATTACAAAATACATCGAGTGCCTGTTCAAGCAATTTTGGTTGAGACCTGGCTTCAGTTTTCAAACTTTTTTTGGGTGAGATAATGAGAAACATCTTATGAAATATGAAAGAACATGTAATTCCAAGAGGGATTCAAAGTTTATTTGATGAAAATTAGTTTTGAAATGAGTGAGATATACACAACAATCGATACTAATAAAAGGTAGGACCCACCTCTTTTTAGAATCTTTGTTTTACTTTGTTTTTGAATATCTCAGCCATTTCATAACAGATTTTCATCAAATAAACTTTGAATTCCTCTTAGAATGGTATGCTCTGTCACATTTCATAAATAGTTTCTCAGTATCTTGCAAAAAGTTACAAGATCAACCCTCACCCCCACCAATACTACCACCCCTTTAATATGATTTTATTAAGTGCATAATGTCCCATAGACCAGCACATGACATTCTTCAATCGACCTGCATCTATCACAACAACCCATTCACCCTCTGGTTTAGAATTTCACAGGATTAAAAGATTTCCGAGATTATTCTCGTCAAGACAGAGGCATGGCAAATGATATTCGATCCAACCCGTGCCTATTTTCTGAATTTTACAAAGTTTGTGAATATTATTATATGTGTGTGTGTATTTATGCATTGATGGGTTCATCATGCCGAACTGACCTCAAAGTCGCACTGGACTAATTTACTTCGGAAATTTTGCCATGTGTTCGATTGACCGTGCAATTTTCCTTTTGCTGTTGCTATAATAATAATGATGATAATAATTGCATTTATAAGGCGCTTTATACTGATGTTTCTAAGCGCACAAATGACTAATATATATATATATATATATATATATATATATATATATATATATATATTGTCCATAATTACCGTAGTTTCATGATTAATGTAGTTTACTGAAAAGGGGGGAAATACAGTATACATTATGCAGTTCGTTGGACACACATAGACAACGTATCTCGCTGAAAGGGCCTTGTATGAGCAGGGAGGTGGCTCTTTCCACCTCCCTGGTGTAAGCGAATGCAAGATAAGGCGTAGATACATAGTAAATAGGCAAGTGAAGAGATTAATTATGAAATAGCGAATGTAAATAGCCGCTTATCTAAAATGATCTGAACTGCCACCCAAAACATTTTCGAGTATAGTTCGACACTGACTTTCAGAAAGAAAGTACGTAATTAAGTGTAGATATACAATATACAAATTTACACACCAGAGAGGAACCTTCGATCAAAAAGTAAAGATTTATTTCTTATTCCAACCAGAAGAACCAAATTTTACGGAGAACGAACGTTTGTTTTTAATGCCTCTACCTTATGGAATAATTTACCTCAGAAATTAAGACAAATTACTGATATAAATAGATTCAAGTCTGCTTTGAAAACGCATTTGTTTACAGTGTAAGCAAGCATGAAGCTCGGTACCATCACTGTAAGTGGAATTGTATGTTTTTGTATAGTCTTTTTATTTTTTTATTTCTTGAGCGCATAGGGACATTATCACTTTGTTTTATGCGCTATATAAGCACTGTCAATTATTATTATTATTAATGAGAAGAAGAGGAATTATAATCTCTGCAGTGTAATTTTGATAAACAGACATTGTAAAAAAAAGAAAAAAGAAAGCAATCCACCATGTATAAGGGATATGAGTCTTTCCAGAAATGATTAATTTTTGGATAGATACCTATACATAGTCATCACCGGTAGAAATGTTTCAGGACACTTTGTTGTTGTTGTTGTTGTTGTTGTTGTTGTTGTTGTTGTTGTTGTTGTTGTTGTTGTTGTTGTTGTTGTTGTTGTTGTTGTTGTCGTCGTCGTCGTCGTTGTTGTTGGGGTTTTTTTTTGTATGAAATACTCCAATGAACTCGTGTGACATTGTCCCGCACATCTCTGCAACTTGACGAAGATTATGTCAATCCTCCAAAAGCTAGCTAGATACAGGGAGGTGGGCCCACCTCTCTGCTGTATAGATATTTGAACCGGCTGTGGGGAGGTGTGAACAATTTGCTGGATAGTGATTCCAACCGTACGAAGAGGAGAGGGTGCCAGATTGATGGGAGAGGAGAGGGGTGTACGTGGATGAGGGACAGTGAACTTGCTGCTGCGATATCTGATTCCACCTAAGATGTTTGTGCTAGATTCAATTTTATTGGAGAGAAATTCAATTTGATTGGAAATGTTCAATGAATGTAGGTGTGATTGGGGGTCGGACCGTATGAGAAGGACAGGGCTGGGAGCCCCGTATCTGCAAGCCAGAGCTTTGTTGGTTTTGTTTTTCTCCTTCTTCTTCTAGTTTACTCGTTCCCAGGCTGAGCCCATGTGCTGGAATCCAGCTACATATATAGCTGTACGTTCTATTCCTGATATGAATGAATCTCGGTGTGGTAATCAGACCAAAAAAAAAAAAAAAAAAATGGTTTCTCGCCGTCGGTTATTTTCCAACCAAACACACGAGTTTTTCTCTCCGAAAGGAAACAGGAGTGATGAGGAGGGGAATAGAGAGGACGAAGAGCCGAGAAAAGTTGGAAATTAACCCCAATAAATGCACACTCGCGGCACACTTTGGAAGACAAATGAGGAAGAATTGCGTTCCGTGAGAGAGGTTAATGGCTTTGACAGGTTGTCGCTCCACGGGGTTCGAGTCTGCTGCCGAGACCCGTTCACACGTGAAAATACATGCTCTTCAACAGTCAAAAACCTTCCTTCAAACACCACGCCCATTTGACGTTGAGAAGAAGAATGGAAACAAAACAACGGAACAGTGAAGGCTTCGTTGCCATCGTACCTAAGTTAGATGAGAAAGGGAAGGAATATCAAAGTTTTGCATGACTATACGCCTTCCAAGAAGAATGATATCGGGTGAAATATTTATGCAAATTAGATGAGATGACGATACCATCACCCCACGAGTCTTCCATTTCCCTTCATACAATTTTAAAGATGTCATTTCTTTTTTGTACATGAATTTAAGAAAAGACAGTTCTTCACTCAAGTTCTTTTTTTTTGCGAGTTGTAGTGATGGGTGATGTTCGTTATTCCGAAGGTTCGTTAATCCGAAAATGAAATAAGGTTCCGAATTTTTCCGTATTTTCGGATTAACGAACCTTCGGAATAAACGAATCTTATATCGTTTCACAGTAACGAACCTTCGGAATAACGAAACTTCGGATTAAAAAGCCATTTTGAATAACGAACCTTCGGAAAAACGGAACTTACGATTAACGAATTCTTGGAATAACGAACATTCGGAATGACGAACTGTAACCGAAGGGATTGAATCATGCTGACCAGTTGCTGAATTGAAATATTGAAATATCTACATACAAACCAAAAAGAGAGTATTTGTGAATTGGTAATAATCAATATCTTCCTCTTTTGTAATTTGCGTATAGGGTATGACTTTGTCTCACCTCCCTGCTTTGATCTATGCCGCTGTTCGCGAAAACATGTTCCAAAAAAAAAGGTCCGTAAATCTGCTATCACGGTCAGAGTTCTGTTTCAGTTCGTCGCATATTCCTCTCTCTTGGAAAATGAGCTTGAACGCAGAGCAAAACCTTGGCTGTAAGTTATTGTATGCCCAAGAAATATGTAAGTGCTTACCTAATATATCGAAATGCTGTATATATACGAGGGGTTTTGTTTTCCCAGTAGCTCAGCTTCGCCCCTTGATATCGAGTCTGATTAGTGCAGACTGATGGGCAGGTGGTTGAGAGAAGCGTTTTCGACACGATAATGGAATCTCGTTTTCTGTTTACATTTACGAAAGAGAATCATAATCATACATGTTGTCAGCATAGTATAGATCATCAATCTGTCATTTTGCAGTTTAGGAATCAAGTTCATCGGATCGCATGTTCAGCTGCAGAGATGAAAAAAAAAAAAAATCATCCGAGAGCCGAGACCGCTGCCCTGCTTATAAGACATTTCATCGTTATCCTTGATATATCCTGATTCGTATGGTACAAGACATGCGTAGGATGATTCAAATCCCTAAGGATATTGTCATAATTCACTTTAAGTCGACAGTGATTGCAACATGTTTACATTTAAGTTTCTGCAAACTTCTGTGACAAAAGGAGATCAGGGTAAAAACTGAATGACATTACATGGCTGACATTCTCGTCACAGTTTTCTTCAAAAACTTCTGCATAACTGCGAATAAAGCCAGAATGATCTTGAAATACTTCGCCAGCCGAGCGAAACCCGTCCCAGTGTTTTGAAACGCGACCCCTTTCAGTCGTGAACTTCGAGATGATCGTGACCCCGATGATCCCTGAAAATACCAACGAGCGGGACGCTCGAGCGCCGCTGTGTCGCTCTGCGGTAACCATGGTCACTGGCCTCGCTGAGGAGGGCATCATTCTCGGAATAGCCCAACTAGTTCGGGGTCACTTGCGTACGCAGACGCGCGCAACTAAAGCGAAAGATCGAGGCCTTGCAGTGAGAATTGTCATGAACGCATCTTCTGCTGAAACTTTCTGGTTTTCTCTTGTCCCTGTGGACGAATTAAAGACAAAGACACTTTGCAATGGTTTCACGATGACGGAAGGCAGTTCTGAAATAAGCGGGCCGTGCGATGAATGTGTCATGTCTAATTGCGTCATCAGACACTGCGATTCGTGCGTTTAACTTGCGGTCAACTGCCATCTTGCTTCGATTGTGGCTCTGAGATGTTGTTGTTTTTTTTACCCTTGCTTGAGGTTATCAAGGCATCTATTTCTTTACTCCTCCAAATAAATGTCGGACACTTGTCCGCGGGTGACATTTTGATGTTCTTGCTCGCAAAATTGCTTGACTTTGTTCTTGATTAGTGAGAGGGTAAATACTTGCGCAAGCTCTAGCAAGGAGCTCCTTGGTTCTCTGCGATTGAAAAGTGAACTTATCAGCGGGTCGCCATCTTGAAAGTGCGCTGCCCGAAAAGTATAGCAGCTATAGCGCTCTCGGCTGATCAGTGATAGCGTCTCGACTCACCCGAGTGATGGGACGGATTCGGTCAGCCTTTGGTTTCTTCATGATTTAGTGTCAATTGAAGTAGCCTCATCACATGAATGATGGCACCATACACATACTCACCTGTGTCCATTTTTTTTTTCTTTCGGGCAGCTTAATTGGTATGGAATGGTTAATTTTGTAGGAATGTCCTTATCAGAGTCAGGATATACCCTACCTTTCTACTCCATGCTCTCACAGCACGCATCTTCGATACTGAATACAGCTGTACCAGCGTCACTGGACACTTGTGGAGGATTACTGCTGGGGTGGAAATGCCACGGTGCGTGTGTTCGTTAGAATCTCTCTTTCTTGTAATTCCCCGGAAAAACATTTCATTGCGTGATACCTTCGGAAACCACGAAAATGACACTTTACCCTTTTGAACCCTCTCCACTTCCCTTCACTTCTCTGACTATGAATGCAGGATGTCAGTAGTACCAGCTGGAAGTTGGACTTTTGTGCCACAAACACAGACGCACATACACACACACACACACACACACACACACACACACACACACACAGTCGCTTACGCACTACACACACACACACTCACCCACACACCATGGAGCTCCATGCCCATAGGCCTACATATACACAACCACACCATTCTACTAAAAAAAGACATACACCACATAATTATGGCCATACACGCACAAAGAAAGTATATGCACGCGTACAAGCTCGAAGTCAAACAGCTTCTCTATCCACAAATCTAGCTGAACCTAGACGTAACGAAGAAATCCATTCCAAAATTTATCAATGTCATAAGAACAAAAAAAAAAAAAAACCTGCAGGACAGTGCAAGAATGATCAAAATCGGATAAGAAATAAGGAAGTTATGGCATTCTGAAATTTCAAAATTTTTCGGAATACACTTCTTGACAAGTTTATGTATATAGTTATGAATATTCAAATCAACAAGCAAGTTGGTGATGTCATGCTCTCACAGCTTATTCATTTCGTATACAGAAATGACAAAAAAAACCCCTCATATTTCAGCTGTATAAATGTAAAACTTGCCTTAAAACCACCCAAAATAAAAAAGAACAAAAGTCACCTCTAATATATTTTAGTATGGGAATATGTTTTAACCCGTATTACCTAGAAATACGTGTTTTTTCCGAATTTTACATATACCATACATGAAAAATTGTCATTGGATCACCAGCTTGCTTATTTGAATATTCATAAGGACTGGTCATGAATTAATGTTTTCCGAAAATATATGAAATCATAAGGGCTTTTTACACTTGTAAAATTTTGCTTAGCCCCGGACCAACGGTGGGGCTAAGGGGGGGGGGGGGGGGGGGCCTTAGCCCCACCGTTGGTATCCTTAGCCCACTTTCTGTGTACACTCGTTTTTGCCAAAGTGGGCTAGCCCCACCGATAGTACGGTACTATCTGGCCCTGCAAAATAGCAGGGGTTAGCACCGCAATTGCGGTGCCAAGCAAGTGAGTGTAAACAGAACGAAATTATGATCCTGGGCTAAGCGACGGAGACGAAGTCCGACCCTCACTGACCAATCAGAAACGAGGTAATCAAGTGCTGCCGGTGCGTGCGTAAGAGTTCTGTGGTACGTGTACAGTACACAGCGTAATTATGAATATTCATGTGGTTTGGAAAGTCCGGGGCTAAGAAATACGAGTGTAAAAAGGTCAGTTTTCTCCTTAGCCCCGGACAAGAGATAGTACGGGACTAATTGGCGAGTGTAAAAAGCTGAAAAAATTGGTACGGGACTAACGATAGTCCTGGGTCAGAGAAAGTCCGGGGTTAAGAAACACAAGTGTAAAAAGCCCTTAAAGGGCTTTTTACACTTGTAAATTTTTACTTAGCCCCGGACCAACGGTGGGGCTAAGGGGGGGGGGGGGGCCTTAGCCCCACCGTTGGTACGGGACTATCCTTAGCCCACTTTCTGTTTACACTCGTTTTTGCCAAAGTGGGCTAGCCCCACCGATAGTACGGTACTATCTGGCCCTGCAAAATAGCAGGGGTTAGCACCGCAATTGCGGTGCCAAGCAAGTGAGTGTAAACAGAACGAAAAAATAATCCTGGGCTAAGCAACGGAGACGAAGTCCGACCCTCACTGACCAATCAGAAACGAGGTAATCAAGTGCTGCCAGTGCGTGCGTGTACGTGTACAGTACACAGCGTAATTATGAACATCATGTGGTTTGGAAAGTCCGGGGCTAAGAAATACGAGTGTAAAAAGGTCAGTTTTCTCCTTAGCCCCGGACAAGAGATAGTACGGGACTAATTGGCGAGTGTAAAAAGCTGAAAAAATTGGTACGGGACTAACGATAGTCCTGGGTCAGAGAAAGTCCGGGGTTAAGAAACGCAAGTGTAAAAAGCCCTTAAAAGTGTCGTATCTTCCTTATGAATTTTCTTATCCGATTTTGGTCATTTTTGGAACGTTGTGTAGGTAATTTTTTCTCTTTCTTTTGGAATTTATTTTTTTTTAGGGTGGATTTCCTCTTTAGGATTAATTCGTTTACCGAGAGAAAAATAGTATTGACACCCGGTGTAGCCATCACAGATGTTTTATCTCTATTTCTATATTTCTAAGTAAGGGGATATAACAATATACATGGTGCCACATAATGTGGTGTTTAAATGTATTGCAACAAAAAACAAGGAAAATGTACGGAAAAGGTAGTTACGCCATTGCGAATGACGTTAGGACCTATATTTTTGTTGATGTGACATCAATTTCGTGAGATGCAGAATGAGCACTTTGGTGCGTTTAACTCCAAGTAAAGCATTGATTGCTCGTCAAATAGTGATTCAGTGAGAAGCTTAGTGTCATCTCTCAATTTTTCGTCAGACAGTGCTTCATAACGTGTTTGTCCCGTAAATGGCGGGAGTCATTATTTTGTCGTCTGCGTGAGTCTTGTTGAAGAGATAATGCCGCAATTAATAAGTCATCAATTACTGAACTCATAAGCGTATTTGTACAACGCTGCAATCAAGGGAAGCCAGCCGGACCCATCAGCTGAAATATCCAAAGGTTTTTGAAAGAATATTAAATAAATTACTTTATCCCGCGCATAATCATGGTCAAAGATGGTATCTCTTTAGAAATATATCAGATGATTTGAAGATTTGTAGTTCGACTACAGGGGCGGATCCAGGAATTCCGTAAAGGGGAGGCGCCATTGCAAAATTAAAGGGGGCGCACGTGTCCCCCTTTTTTTCTTTTTATTTCTTTTGTTTTAACAAAAAATAAAAAGGGGCGCCCGGTGCGCCCCCCCCCCCCCCCCCCCCCCCCCTCTGGATCCGCCACTGGATTATATCTACATCTACTCTGGACTCGCCGTTGGAGTCAAGAAAAAGTAGTATATGCTTGCTGCATAGGATTCGTATACATTCCAGCATGTCCAGGGCAGATGGAAAAAAGCCACTTTTCTCTCTACTTCCAAATTTGATAAGCTATTTCACGATATTTAAATCATTCGTTTATCTATTCATTCATTTAGCTATTTGTAGACTTCACCATTCTTGTGTATCTATTTATTCATTCGTTTACTCCTGGGGGGGGGGATTCATTTATTCATTCATTCATCAATATTCTTCTGTCATATAGTGATTTATTTGTCATTTCTCTGTATTGTCTTTCTATCTATCCATTATATATATATATATATATATATATATATATATATATATATATATATATATACATGAACGTATATCTTCCAGAATTGTTGATCCAGGGTAGATAAACAAGCATACATGGACACTATTTTTTTTTCATTGTGGAGTCTGTGAACTTGTAGGTGTACCTTGTTTCTTTTTTTTCTTCTTTTCAATTCTTCTTTTGTGTGTGTGTATGTGTGTGTATGTACATAATTCTTGTACAAATTGCATTCACACTGTTTTATTGTATCATGGCATCCCAACACAAGTTACCTGTTAGTGTAACTTCTCGGGACATGTCTTCATCAGATCTCTGAATGGAATAAATGTACAAGTGGTGTATTTGAATTAACTGCCTTTCTGTCTGTCTGTCTGTCTGTCTGTCTGTCTCTGCTGACCTACCAACATTCCCACCTACAACATTATTATGTATCTCTACCTACCTTTAAATTATGTTTGCAGCGTACCCTGTACTTTCCGGGATACAGTCGGACAGTGCTGCTGCCCGTCTTCCGTAGAGATTTGTGAACCGTCATGAAATCGACGAATGAGTTTTGCTTATCCCCTTAAATAAATATGAAACTTGTCGTCTCTCATCTTCTCAGTAGACCGTGTTTGAGTTTGTCGTTTACGTGTTTCTCTAAGGTAATTCGCGGGGGTCAAGAAAAAAAAATACTTATATCGTAGTTTATATATTTTTTTAACATCTCTTTATGGTCTGCATAGTGCTACAGTCTGTTTTGACCTCGTATGACCTAACCCGAATTAAATCTGATAACAATTTCTCGATGTCGACGAGTGGACATCAGCTCACCAAACGTTGAAGATCGGCTTTTGAGGGCCTGTTTCTCGAGACAAGGTAATTTTTGCACCACGTGCAGCCCTGCGGGCGGTAAAGGAGGTGGAGGGGGAGGGGGACCCATACCGGAACTGGCCCTGCGGCCACCATACCTGGCATATCCCATGGTCATTATCGCAGCGTGAAAGTGTTAACCAATACAACGAGGGGCAACGCCATGAGCTCTGCAAGCTCCATGGCAACGCGCGGGAACGCGGTTTGATGGACGTTGCCGCGTGTGAAGCGATCGTCTGCTCGTTCGCGATAGCGCAGCCGAGGAACAGGTGAAATTGCCCGCGGCAAACTCCCCAGGCAGGCAGTCACGATAGTCGTGTCGCAGTCGCATAGGCGACAGCGTACGTTCACAGGGACTGCAGGATGAATGACAACTACGAGGTTTCTGGTTACTTTTATGTCATTTTTCTGGTATTTTGATAATGCCCACGCAGGTACGCGTGTGTGGGCATGTGTGTGTGTGTGTGTGTGTGTGTGTGCGCGTGTGTGTGTGTGGGGGTGTGTGTGTGTGTGTGTGTATGTGTGCGTGTAAGAGGATGCCAGGGGTGCGTCAATATTCAGGAATTGGGAGGAAAAGGAGAAGATATTATGTCTATGTCTGTGTGAGTTTTCTCCCAGTCAGTCTGTCTGTTCTCGTCTGTGTCTGTGCCTAGGCCTATAAAGTGTGTGCGTTGAATTTGAAAAGTTCAATTGCAACCAGTCAATGATACAAATCCATTGCAAACTTTGCGCATGCCCCCCCCCCCAAAAAAAAAAAACACAAAAAACACAAAAACAAAAACAAAACAAAACAAAAAAACAAAAAACCCTGATAATTACTTAATTTCCCGGCTTAATTTGCAATTAATATGGCAAGACTTGTTCTTGATATTTTGTGCTTGTAAGTTGATATCAAGCACAATTGCTTATTGCAACAGTACAGCACGACGGTTGATTTGGGGGATTTGCAATTGATTGCAACTTTCATGCAACGCCTGCCAAGGATGGATGTGTGTCAAGAGTAACATCGCAGCGGGTCCGCCTGGATTATACCCTTACACGACGTAGGGCCTACATGTAGGCCTATATACAAATTGGTGCATTGATTAATGGATATACCATGATGGAAATATATCTCCGTGGATATACTCATTTTACTTCAGGTGTATAGTGCGTGACTTCTGGATCCTCGCGGAGGGATGAATGTCGGAGTGTAAAATCTTGCGCTGAGACTGGCAGATTTATCGACTTAGATCTTGCAGGTGCAACGACTTGAAGTTGCGATGTGTGTCTATTTTCATACGGGCTCCTCGTAAAAGAGAGGGGAAAAAAGTAAGAAAGAAAAGAAAGACAGAAAACTTACATGTTGTCCATACAAACGTTGTAAATTATCCCATGACGTAAATCCGAGTCCGAAATTAGAATCGTGAAGATGTACTTGAGATAAAAAGAAAAAAATGTCTAAACGGAATTCTTACGATGACATTCATTACAGTGGGGTCAAAGGCTGCATGAGGCGCTTATAGTGCAGACGGTATTCAATACCATCTCATATATCGTGTTTCAGTTTTTGTCCGTGTCGAATATCACAAATCCGTATGCAATATACCATTCGATTACAAGGAGGCCAGAAACTGACACAATCGTAATGTTTCCTATTTTTTGAATTTTCAACGTGCACGTACTCCTCCATAAAATGTGTCGAACCTCAGTCTTTGTTCGTGTCGGATCTCACAAATCCGTATAGTCTTATGCAATACCATTCGATTAGAACGAGGCACGATCATAATGTTTCTTATTTTTGTATTTTCAACGTGCGCGTATTCCTCTATAAGATTATGTACACACTCTATTTAGGGGGAACCTTGCTTTTCAGGGCTTTGTAGATCACGGAAAGAATATGGCCTGAGGCACGGTCGCTGTGTACAAAATATTGGCTTCTGCAGTGTCTATATGAGGGTCAGAGTTCGAGTTCAACTCGTTGTCCCCGCGGGTTCTTCTTACCGATGTGTGAAGTGGGAATGACCTCAAGTGAAACCATGATTATTCTTAAGTTCTATTACGGCAGGTCATTGACTGCATTCTTGTAAGCAAGAAAGTTGATTTTTAATTGACATTAAATGACCGAAAATGAATGGTAATTTGGTAATTGTGAGCCTCTTGAATGAAAGTAATCAATGCGCAAAACATAAACGAGTATATACATTGAATGGTGTAACATTTCCAGGCATGCGAAAATAGGACCCCAACAGCAACAACATTAATTGGTTAAAAATGCAAAACGTACTACGAAATAATTGCCCCAGTAATAAAAACACACACAAACACACATCCACACACCACATAGCTCTATATGCTCATACACTCACACGCTCAGACAAGTGGCAGAGGGTGACATAATCCCCCCTCTCTATCAAATATGTATACCGTATATGCATCCATCTGTGCTCCCTCTGCTTTCTCTCCCCTCCTCCACCCCAATAGAACCTAGCCCTACTTCTTATCTGGAAGGTTTTAGCTGTCAGACTGTTCCAAGGGGGCATCCGGTGATATGAACCTCAACAATTTCCCCCTTCCTTCTTCCCAATCTTCCCTTTCTCGAGTTCAAATATAGAAAGTCTCCTGAGACGTCCAATCATTCTTTCTTTCTTTTTTTTTTTTTTTTTTTTTTGGTAGTCTGGTAGAGAAATAGAAGATAAAAGGGGCCTGGGGTGACAGTTGTTTCTGTCACGATAAGCAAGTTCAATATTGCTGTTATTACATGCAATCTCGGATGCTCCATTCTATACAAGAGTCTGCTTCATGGTTTTATTTATTTTATTTATTTATTCTGTCTTCTTTAAAAACAGGGTAGTCTTTTCAGAGCCAAAAGGCCTGCTTTTAAAAAGAGTCCTGTTAACATACATATCAGAACTTATATTTGCACAGTGTTAAAAAAAAAGTTATTACGACAAAACCAAATTATACTAAGCCAAACACAATAACAACTAAACAGGAAAAACAAGCAAACAAACAAACAGAAACAATTAAATTAAGCTCATAACAGAACAAGATACACATAACAAGACGGGTAACCAACGTGCCCCATAACAGTCTATATAAAACTATAGAAGAACAAACCAGAATTTGCGTTAAGTCTGCACTGAGAAGTTAAATGATGAGAGATGTGTGTTGTTGCCGTTCGAATATGGGTTGGGAGTTTGTTGTAAATACTGGGTGCTATGAAAGAAAAGGATTTTTTTTTTTAATTCGGTGTTGGGCTTTGGAATGAACAGTGGATTTACAGTAGAATGACGGGTGACATAACTATATAGGACATTTTAGGCAAGATCATTCAGGTCTAGTACGGTGCTAAGTCATTGAGTATCTTGAAAACAGAAATACAATACTGATAGTCAATTCTACTGTCAACACAAGTCATGATGATTAATAATTTCTGAACACTGTTTACGAACACTTTTCGATAGTTTGATTCACACTGTTTTGCAACAAACCTGCAAATCTTATACTTTTCATGTGAGTATTATCTTTTTCTGTCTACTTTTGAACTTATTCTTCCAACTTGTTATCCTAGTCCTACCTATATATTTATTCATATCCCGTGTCATTTGTAAGCATTGATATTTCTATCACCATTCTGATGCCTTTATACTCCTCCTCCTCCTCCTCCCTTTTTTTTTTCATAGCAGTCACTTGTTTAGAAACAGGGAGCCAGCATTATTTTTGGGTAAATAAAAATCAGAGGCTAGATGCATGTATAAACTTTTTATTTCTTTGTTAGACATTTTATATTTACAGGTGAAAATTCCAACAAGTAAATTTAGTTTTTGAACATTTTAGCCTTGGTAGAATGTAAGCAAAAAACAGAATACTGGATAGCCCAAAAGAGGGGGAAATTGGGAACCCACCTTGAAAAATGGTCCGTGTTCTCTATAGATTAATCCCCTGTATGAGAATTACAATTACTTTAGACAAATTTACAAGATGTACTTTTGTTAATCTGTTTTGTGATTGATAGATGTATACATGTTTAAAATCACAACATGTATAGTTGTACATGTACATGTATGCCCCATGATCTTGTACTGCAATCTTTTGTATGTTTATATACATTGTATATACGTTTCAATACATACAGAAAGAGAAAAAAAAATTACCAACGACTTGAAGCCATTGGACGTTGATTTCGAAATGAGTCTGCTCATAGCGGTTGCCATCTTCTCCTTTTATTGCTAGGTTTCTTGCTCTGCGTTTCCTCACCCTAGGTCTCCCCGCCCCTTGCCCCCTTTTCTATTTTATTCTACTCTGGCATGTTACCTTTTTACCTCATCACCCCCCCCCCCCTCCTCCTCGCGCCTCATCCTCATCCCTCCTCCGTCTCCTCCAGTTTGTTCTTATCCTCTACCTCAGCCATGTCACATCTTCCTTCATATTTGATACTCCAGCCCATTACAGTTTCAAAATCTCACATGTCCAAGAAAAATGGAAATGAATGAATACAAAATAACTATTAAATACTCAGATATAAATCCCGAACTGGTTCCTTGAGGTTACTACCTATATCTTTATGTTCAGACTACTGGTAGATAAGATGGCGGGGGAGAGCGCGACTGCATACCATGCACCTTTCCCAGGGTGAAGATCCGTGAGCTGCAGCAGTGAATGATTGCGTGTGACGTTGTTATTACAGATAAGACGTAGACAAATATATTCTGTTTATCTGTGTCACAAGCAAGTCGTAAATCATGCATTGCAGAGGAAGCGTAATACCGTCTGTTATGCTTTTTTGTTCCTCTTCTAATATCGAGGCTTTAAGGCAGCGCAGAACAGTGACGAATATTATTTCAAAAGAATCTGTATGCCTATCACAGTTCGCCTTACTTGGATGGTTATAGCAACGTCTATAATACCATTATTATATACTATATGTAATACAGTGCATGTATAAATATTTGTGTGTGTTTATGTGTGTGTGTGTGTGTGTGTGTGTGTGTGTGTGTGATATAGGTACCTGTTAACAAAGAAATAATGAAACAACTTAATTGTCAAAGGGATCTCTGTCAGAAACACTTTTTATTCATCGACTTATTATTATTTTTATCCCTAAATAAATAATTGTGTGCTAAAGGCCTGACAGTTCTATAACCGACTGACTTGAAATCCAAGTATCTTTAAAGGGTCCATGCATAGAACTGTATTCAATAATGCTTGCGTTCGAAATTTTTTCGTTGCTCGTTGGTCAACTACTTCTGTGTATAGAGATGGTGTTCAGCTTTTAACTTTTTGTGAGATAATCAGAAACGAGTCGTATAAAATATTGAAGAGCATACAATTTTAAGAGGAATCAAAAGTTTATATAATGAAAATCAGTTTTGAAATGGCTGAGGTATCCGAAAAAAACAAAGCAAAATAAATTGGTCTTAATGAAAGTTGGAATACATCTCTAAAACTGAATATCATCTAATACCCTTTTAATTCCTCCTAGAATTGTATGCTCTTTATTATTCACATACAGTAAGTGATTTCTAATTATCTTGTAATAAGTTAAAACCCGAATCCCCACCTTACCCAAAACTATATAATCTCTTCAAAGGGAAATCATACTGCACAGTAACCACAAATCTCATGAAAAAAAAGGAAAACCGCAAAATGATAATTTGTCACATCATTTCGCGAAACAATTACAATCGGACATAACACATTCTGTATATAAGATGAGCCGGTGATGTATTAGGCGCTCTCTCTCTCTCTCTGTCTTATAACATATCATCTTCACTTTATTGTTTCCTTCTTTCGTTTTCTTCCATTATTTAGTAAATTGAACATGAAGAATTAAGTGACTTGCTTCATAATTTTCGAAAATTGTATTGATGAAGCAATCACGACCTTATTAAGAGCAATTGAATCTGTCACTGCTTAATGTCTGCCGAAAGTGATTTTATCATAATGTGTACAATATTTAACCGATGAAGGCATGGTCACGCGCTGTCATAATGTCTTAATTACACTAAATTTCATAATTGCCATCTTCGGAAGTAAAACGTGTCACTGATCATTAGCTGTGATGTTTTGCAGTGTTTAGGCCATCTCACCTGGATTTTGTTTCACACTCATACACATATATGTTTATGTAATTATATCATAGGTGTATTTCATCGGACACGTTCATTATAGGTACTAACAGAGAAAGGTTTTAAATGAATGGGAAGTTTTCGATCGATTGCAAATCTCGTAGTGCAGGCTGCTACCACAAGCCTTCTTTGTCACTGGAGGCGCAAGGCATGTTGAGTAATACCGTCGATTTATTGATCTCACGTCAAATAGGGATTGACTGATTAAGTTTATACTCATCATCATGATCGAGACACAGTGAAAGAGAGAGAGGGATATGCGTGTGTGTGTGTGTGTGTGTGTGTGTGTGTGTGTGTGTGTGTGTGTGTGTGTGCGTGTGTCCGTGTGTGTTCATATTTTTCAGTAATCTTGTATCTATGGAGAACAGATCGTGCAGGGGTATAGAGAAAGAGAAAGGGAGAGCGAAGAAAGAGAGAGAGAGAGAGGGGAGACGGAGGAATCGAGAATGATGAAGACAAAACGGAAATTGCGTTTCCTGACGTACCTTGGTATACTAATACTGCACAAATAGATATCTACAGCAAGAGATGGAGATATACAGTCTACTTTTGTTATTGTTGTTGTTGTTCAGTTCAATTCAAGTTTTATTTTCCACTCGCGGGGTGGAATGTCCTCGTCAGCTAAAGGCTGCATGGTTTTCAGACGAGTACACATAGGTTTAAAATACAAGCATTGTACATACAGTATCACAAACATATAACATATGCAAAGGACAGAAAAAGAGATGTAAACACCGTGGTAAGCTTGTTTTAGACACAAAAGAAAAAAAAAGTTAAGAAAATAACGACAAGGCCTTAAAATACAACAAAACAAAAACACAGGCATGTGAGAATGAATTTCAAATACGGAAGTAAATCGGTTATTGTTGTTGCTATTCAAGGCGGTGGATAAGGAAGGGGAAAGCTGTGACAAATAAAGTTAGGAATCACAGAACAATTAAGACAGGCTGGAGAGATAAAGAGAATTTTGATCTGTTCGTGTCCACAATACAGGTCTTCGAGACACGGAACTCTCAAAATCACGTAATGCCGAGAAGAAATTTGGCCTAGTATTCATGGGATTGGGAAGTAAAACAAAAACAAAAACAAAACAAAAACACCATCTTCCGAGTAACATTCTACTTATAGTATATCATTCACATCTGACCTTCATACAGCTCATCAAACTGATTCACCGAATCATCATATTGATAAATGATACCATGCAGTATTGTGAGGTATAGATCTTGTGCTTCAGAGTTATGGCAGGGCTCGACACTAACTTTTTTGTTTGGTGGCCCAATGGGGCCACCAAAATCCTCAATTTCAAATTTTCGGTGGCCCGAAGCCCGAAAGAAAAATTTGGTGGCCCCGAAAAAAAAACAATGAAAAAAACATTAAAAGTCCTGTTTTTTTAATGAGTCAAATATCTAAGTTTTATCCAGTCATAGTAAGAATTGGAAGTTGGACATACATCTACTCATAAATAAACCTCAACAAACTCGCAACACTCACTCTCAGGCACTCATTCAGTCCTTTTCATACATATATCCTTTAAACAAATATAACTGCTAATTTCCGGCGCAAAAAGTACGAATTAATTGACGTACTTTTCAAAAAATTTTGGTGGCCCGAGGCGGGATACCAAATTTGCCCTTCTTTAAAATTTGGTGGCCCGACTTTCAATTTTGGTGGCCCCGGGCCACCGGGCCACCGTTAGTGTCGAGCCCTGGTTATGGTAATACCCCACAGAGTGTATAAAGCATGAAACATCCGCATTCCAATAGGCGATGGGTCAAAAGCAAGGGGGACTCGTGCTGAAACTTCCAGTTCTGAGAATGATGAATTAACATGAGTGAGGGTTCATTGACATGATATTATATACATGTACATGCACTGCTTTCATAGCATTCTAGTGTCTGCTATTGTTGTTATTGTTATTGTTATTCTTATCGTTTCATATATCGCAGTTCTGTTTCCGTCACAGAAATGGCTTGCCGAGTTTTAAACAACTGGCAGCAACTACTGCATCAAACTGAATTCCAGGAATTGAGATGCAGGAATACAGGGCCGGCGGTGCGTTTTCAAAAGGTGTGGGAGCCCATTTCCATTTTCGGGTTTTTCTCCAGCTGACAAGCAAAAAAAAAAAAAAAAAAAAAAAAAAAAGGTCTTCATTGGAAAAACGTAACTTACTGCGCTCACACTTCAAGATCTCTATCTATTTCTATTTAGTTCCACTTACGTACTTCCGGTTTAAAAAAAGTGTGGTGGCCCAAAGTGATGACACCTTATGTATTCCTTTGTAATAAATGTGCACAAAAAGTGTGGGGGCCCGAGCCCCCATGGCCCCCACGGCTCCGCCGGCCATGGGAATAGGTACATAGAATACATAGTTAAAATAGCGCCTCATCACAAACATAAAACAAAAGAAAGAAAACAAACATATCATAAACATGTATACACCAGTAAACAGGTAAATAAATGGGATGTTTTTCATCTTTGGGTCCACATAGCCATATTGAAAACCCGTAGCACATTACATATCATTCCTGTTATGTTGCCACCTCTATGACATTACATTATCATTCCTGCTGCCAACTCTATACTGCATAAGACGCCGATGGAATTAAATCACACGGAGATTCTGAGCCGTGCACATCTCCATAAATGGTTTGAAAACAAAAACAAACAGAAACGTCCTCTTCAGACGTATCCTCGGCTATAAACCCTGGATGTTAATTCTTGTTCTGTGGCAATTTCTCTCCTTCGATCCCCCCCCCCCTCTTCGATCTCCCTTACCCCCCCCCCCCTTTTCCCGCGCTCCCCTCTCTCTAAATTTTCGTAGTTGAGATGCGAAAAGCTGGCAACACTCGAGAAAAGAGAGAGAGAGATATAAAGGACAGAAACGAAACGAGGGAAAAATCCATTGAGGTGAGGATGTCATAAATACGAACATTTCATCGTGTTTGCTGAGCACTTCTCACCGTCGGGGTTTTGTCCCGACGTATTAATTTTGCAGCGTCGCCGCTCTGCGATCAGCCAGCGAGAAATCATACTTTTTCTCCAGTATTCCGGGATTAAATTGAATGTTCAGGGCAGCGATGATTGCAGATTGGTAGTTGTGTGAGAGGATGAAGGGAGCGGTTGAGGAAATACAGTATGAGAAACAGGAGAGCGGGCCAGGCAGGCAGGTTTATCATGAGGTTTCAAGTGTGTGCTCAAAAAAAGAAGGGGCGGGGGGTGGTTTAAACTGGGGAATGGTGCATAGACTTGGCGTGGCCTCAAGAAGAATCGAGACAAAACGAGCAACAAAGAAAATTAACCAATTTTTTCGAATTCGCGCAGTGCAGCAGCAACGACAATAATGAAAGATTGTGGTAGAAATATTAGAATGAGAATACTTCCCCATAAATCATCGACTTTTATTCTAGCTCATACACGTTGCATCGACTAAGCTATTAATATCAGCATGATACACAGGAAGAAACTGTCGCTGGGGGAAAGGGGGAAAGGGGGGGGGAGGTAGAATAGAAGTGAAAGGGGCAAGGGGGGCAAAAGAGGGGCAAATAGTGCACCGACAAGCATTTAAACGTCGTAGACTCAAAACTCAAAACTATTCGTATGCATTATGTACTTACATATCTCTAGACGGAGAAACTGATATACATGGATGAGGACAGAGTAAAACATACACAGCGATCGATCATAACAATATACTTGAAAATATGCGTGCATATAATTATGTACATCATTTGAATAGATTGTGAGATTAGAAGCAGATCGGAAAGCCTTACAAACATGACTGATTTCAGAATGTCGGACCGTACACAAATGTACAGATTATTTGATTACAGAAGCAAATTTATGAGCAGACTGACAGACATACAGACGAACTTGCAGATTTTTTTTTCTTTGATTAAAGTCAGTGCATAAGGCTATCGATGAACCGAAAATATAAAAACTGAAGTCAAAACTGTAAGAATAAGTAAAACGTGTTGTTTGGAAAGAGAATAACGTCGAAATGTTAGACGTCATTCGGTTGATTATAACGTCGAAAAGTGCTGCCGCTTGAGTACGCAGTTCTTCAGGACCGAAGAAAGAGGCATATGATTAAGAGAAAAGTGATACCGAGGGGCGTGGTCACGTCGATTGCTTCTGGACAAGAAGAACATGATGATGGACGTTTAGCGGTTATGTCTCTTACGCATATCAAGTGAGCCCCGCCGCTCATACTGTGCGCATATCAAATTAGCATAACCAGTCACAACCCCCCAACGCTGTGTTTACGTGCTAGGCTCACGACCTTTCGACGTCTATTGACACTGCATATCTAGTTATTGCCGACCTAGTAGGCAAACATGGATCAGCTTCTTGTGTGGATGGTACCTACATGGCACACTGCCTTCATCCGAAGAACTTCAGCTCGCTCCCCTGTTTACCATACTAGACGAAAATAGTTCCAGCGTCACCATATATTTCAAACTTCAGTCGTTAATTAACACGCAGCTATCGGAGAACGGTGTTGCTGGTAGTATCATTGGAGCTCTATGCTCTTATCATTGAACTGTCTCACGCTTCCTCATACTGGGATACACTCATCATAAAGTAACTACTTACTGTTTTTGGAGCATCAAGGCACAATATCATCAACATTTGTCGCCTGATACTTACAGATACTAGCTATATCAATGGTACCATCACAGAGCTATACCTATCGGTATATAACACAATCATGTGAAGTAGCTCCATAGTCATGTACCATCATGAAGCTACTACCTCTGTAGTAGCTCCAACGTATCATCATCCGGAGCGTACTTAGTAATATGTTATGCTGGGAGAACATTACCAGTCATTAGCATTATTATGCCGCCTATTGTGAACCTACTACGTAAACAAACATCACGATGATTGAACAATGTTCATCTCTCCTACCCTCTCTAGCTGCAGAAAGCTTCATTTACAACGATTCGACAAAATCGACAATGTTGTTATTACGCGACTTGCAATTCGCATGTATCATTTCTATCTCTTTCGTACGGGCTGTTATCAATTTCTGGTCTTCAAATGGCCACATTTCTGGACACTTCGAAAGAGAGAGAACTAGCCCTAAATTGTTATGATGATATCGTATTGAATCATATTGCAAGATTCTTTAGACTCAACTCTTGTTGGTCACCTGATTGAAACGAATTGTTCTGGTTGGCATTTGGAAATTAGGCTTCTGTTACCCGTCCATTGGTCATCTTTGGATAAGTCCCATTTATCCTTTCACAACGATACCTCTCATGGCCGTGAGTCTACGAGTAGGGAATCTTAAAGCAATTAATATGGGCATTTCAGCCCCTTTTTGTGTGTGGGGAAGTATATTCTTACTGAAGGAAGCTCTATAAAACATAGTTTCATTTGTAACGGAGAAACAAGTCGTAGCGGCGAGTTGAGGAACCAGTTAGTTTCTATAAAATTGAAAAAAAGAACAAATCACATCACTTGTTCAAATTCATGAAATTCTTCCGTCGAGATGTTTATTTCTTGCAACTGATTGACAAAATTGCCCTACATCATTTTATCATGGCTACTATTAAAATCACATCACTTGTTGTTTTAGATGTCTACCAAGATTCAGGTTCGTATCGGTCAATTTACTCTCCTTAGTTTGCGTAATGATAAAGTAAACAAACAAACAGCGCCACCAGTACGTCAGTCCGGTGAATTTCATTGGAATGTCTGAATAAGCGCATGATGATGGCGCTATCTCAGATTATTCTTCACGTTTGGGGGGGAACGCACTGGTATTTACATATACAGTAGTATAGCATGCTTGGGTTTGAATTATCCGTCTGGAAATTTTTTTTTTTTGCTTGTTTGTTTGTTTGTTTTTTTCCGCTCCTCTTGTTCTGCTTGTGCTTGTTCTGCGTTTGTTTCTCTTATTCATTTGCTACTTTTTCTCAATTTTGCTGAGGTTATTTTTTCCTCTCTCTTCTTGTCTATTTCTATTTCTATTTGTTTTCCTCTTCCTTCTCTTTATACGGGCACACATACGCACACTCATCACCGTCCTATTTTTTTTTTTGTCATACAGCATTTTTCTAACTAAGATTGTCACGTCCAAATTTTCTCTTCAAATTAAGTGCGAATTACATTTGTAGGCCTGTAGCTAAATATGCTACGTCAATTGAGGAATAAGGTCAACAAATCATGAAGAGTACCAGGAAAACTATTTATATTATACGGAGAAAGAAATAAGAATGATTTATTATATCAGTACGAAGTAAACAAAACAGATGATAGACATCACTATGGAGGTATATATAACAACTAATAGTATCAACACAAACTGAGAGATGGCAGCATTATCAATGTGCAGAGAAAACATACTCGAACAATATGTTATCTCTGACTTATCATCCACGGCCGAGTAAAAGTGGCGGCGACAGTATTTATTCAAGCAACCCAATTACAGATCTAAGTCATCCAGGGTTGGTTAGTCCCTATATATAAACCCCCTTCCCCTAACTTTCGAAGATTTACCCTCCATGGAGAATCGAAGGGAACAGACCACGATTGATGGGCATCGTATTGCAATCGTAATCTGGGTGCGATTTGGGGTCGTCATGAGGCACATGATTCATTTTCGAATGCGGTATAGCCAGCGATATTTTGCCTGATCGAGTTTTTGCGTCCTGCGTGAAGTCATGTGCAAATAACAACCGTCGATATTAATGCATAGATCCAGCCCAGTTACTACGAATGATACGTAATTTCTCCCCCCCCCCCCTCCACGTTGGGTTCATTTCCACAGAAAGTTGTGACTAGTGACTACATTCACTTGAGAAATAGGGCAATCATTCGAACATAATTATTAATTCAGCCTTCTGAGGACGTGTTGCTATCCACAGTGAGCAGACGTTTTTGCAGATCAACGTACGTGCAATCAGCAGCAGCAGTAAAGATTCCCTTCCAAGTCACATCTAACCAGCCCACCGGCGACAGAACTCGAATTAAAAAAAAAAAAGTATAATAGCTGCCAATTCAGATCCCGACTTCTGCATTATTTTTGTTAAGATATAGGCCTACTAGTATCCCTCTCCTGTCTCATGTGGTTGTAGCTTGGAGGGCAGGAAGTGGGAAGGGGGGATGCTCGATTCCGATGACTGAAGTGAAGGTGATACTGGGGCGAATCTTCAAATCTGCTGCCATAAGAGAGGATTGATCGATAGGATTTAGGACAAATTATAGCATTTTGGTAGGTACTGATTATTCCGCCGTCTGTATGCGGCATATTTGTCCCCAGATCATTTCTAGCACTGTGATGATAATGGTAATGATATTGATGATGATGAAAAAGAAATACTGACGATAATGACAACAGTTAATGAAAGCAACTTAACATCATCGTTGCTATCATTATCAGTATATAGTATGAAGAAGTTTTCGAAGATAAACATAATCATCAAATCTTGGTGATGAGCAACAATACATTGACCTGTATTCATTCAATTAACCATTTTATACAGTGTACATAATAAATACGTTGATAACGGAGGGTGCATCGTGTTATTGTTCCTTAAACAATTTTAGACAATATTTTGCGAGCTTCATCATTCGCATAAACAGACAAGGATTGCGCATGCGCACACGACCTACAAACAACAAGGTTCCTGCCGTAACGCACTGCTGAGCAACATCAGGATGCAGGGAAATCATCCAGCGGTTCGGAGCTTCCTTAGAGTTCGGTTGCCCGTGGCAACAGGCAACAGTGACGCGGATGCAGCTCCAAGTACTCACGGACGCTTCTCTCATCATATCTCAAAGTCCTTTACTTGTACAGAGTCTCTCCTCTTACCGCTCTTTTTTCGTAGTTTCTCTACCCCCCCCCCCACACACACACACGCTTTCTTATTTTCCCTTTCCCCCCTTTTCAGTTCCATCATCGTGGTCAAGGAGGAATCACTCTATGCAGGAAAACCAGTTTAGTCATATACCGAGGCGTTCCCAGATTTCGAGACTGATATGGGATATAGATAGGACAGATCCAGGCAAGTTTGATGCCATCTCACGAATGACTTTTGAATGTTTACAAATATTTTCGCTCTCGTTTTCTGCGCACTGCACAGCCGGAATTTTGTCCATATAAGACTATCATGGGTCCAAAGACAAGAAAGTGGTTACTACTTTGTAACTGCCCGGGTAACTGCTCCTTCCCGATGTATCTTAAACTGTTTTGTTCTGTCTACGTCTATGTTTCCCCCATCGTTTGTGTGTGTGTGTGTGTGTGTGTGTGTGTGCGTGTGTGTGTGCGTGCTTCTGTGTGCTTCCATTACTTTACTTTTTTTTTTTTTGGAAGTCCAGTTTATCGAGTGGACCACATCTTCTCTGCAGGCTTGTATTTTATACCTGGGCCTCTCTTTTAAAACAAAAACCCAAACAAACAAACAAACAAACAAACAAACAAACAAACAAAACCACACACAATAATTTTGAACAAATGGTTTCGTAATAGGTTATATATGCATTTGCTCATTATCTCTTTGGCTTTCAAAATATTTGTTTATATTTTTGTATCACATCAGTTTGTTGTATCTGTTGTATCTCAAAGAACTTTTAAATATTGCAGACAGAATTTGATTACACTCGATGTGATTTGATTTAATAATTCTTGAGAAGCATGATTTTTTTTCACTATTTAATCTTAAATGAGCATGAGTAGGATTCAAAGACGAACAAGAACCTCGTCCGTGGTGGTTATAAACTCTCTCCTCCTCCAACGAATGCAATGGGTGACAAATATACTTCTGCATGCGCCTTATCTGAATTGTATTGTTTGTCAATGAGTAACAGGGTTATTTGTTGTCATGGCAACGATGAGCAGACGTAATTTGAAATCAACGTGGCTTCAAGTCGTTAGTGATGCCAGCTCCCTGTGTTTGGACAGTTGACTGGAGTGAAAACGAAGGAGATCGAGGAGGAGGAGAGGGAGAAGAGAAAGAGATGAAGAAGAAGAAGAAGAAGAAGAAGAAGAAGAAGAAGAAGAAGAAGAAGAAGAAGAAGAAGAAGAAGAAGTAGTAGTAGTAGTAGTAGTAGTAGTAGTAGTAGAATGAGGAGGAGGAGGAGGAGGAGGAGGAGAAGGAGTAGGAGGAGGAAGAGGAGGAGGAGGAGAAGGAGAAGAACAAGTATACTCATCATTAATTAGATGGCTTCTTCCCGCCAGGATTAGCGCGCTTTCTCCCACACAGCCTTAATTGCAGACGAAATGGGTGGCAAGGGAATATCGCATCTACAAAAGACTCGTAATCCACGAAAGAAACAAAAATGTGAGTGAAGGGATACAAGGCCTGTCGAGCAATAAAGGTGAAAAACAAAGATCACAACTAATAACGAAACACAAATACAATATAGATCATTTGACATCAATTCGCTTCATTTTATCTGTAGTACGTTTCCATATAGTCTTACAATGCTTAGAGAGTTGTAGATGTTGATATCTGTTGTGGCAGACCCATTGACAACGCTGCACAATCCCTATCCATTATTATCACTTGGATGCCATCTCTCATAATAAGTTTATTCCATGAGACTACACCAGTGGTTTGCAACGTATATATAGTGGCTCTGTGTTCGCAAAGGAGACCTCTAGACGATTTCTAAGCCTGTCATGTGAATGAATAAAATATAAAACATTAATACTGTGTTTCTATCTTAAAAAAAAAAAAAACGAGCAAGAGAAGTTCCTTTTGTTCATGGTTATAAACACGTATTCGTCGCTGGTCTCATGGCGGCATCACCAATTTCTCAAACCGACCTCAAGTCATGGGCATAAATCTCAAGTACTGGTTTGTTATACACGTGTGAGGCACACACATTTGGCAATCTTGCCAAAAGACGTAAGAGATAAGGGATAAGGCAAGATGCCAGTCCTACGTATATGTACATGTGATGATAAAAAGACCCTCCCGAGGACGGATCTCTGTTTGGAAGTGATGCTTGTGACAAAATCAGATGAGGTTTTCCATACTCAAAATAAATGCGCTGGAATCGTTCTCAGTTTTGATGAGATGTGGCGCTCCCCGTTCCTGGGTCTGTCTGTTTCATTTTCATCGTCAGGGGTAAATCATTAAACTGGAACCACCTGAATCAAGACTTTAACATCTCTCTACGAAATAGTTCCTTGTGAGAGTCAGCTTTTATCATACGGTGTACTTATACAAGGGATTAATACAAGAACTGCGGACAAACAACAACACACAATTTGATACCCATGACGTACTTCTACCTATACAATACGAAGGAACACACAATAGGATCAAAGGTTTATTATCGGTTACGCTGTTAATGCGGAATCTTCGCAACGTTTTTACGGCGGTCGAGCTCATCAAACTAAAAGCGGAATTACCGTTTGCTCAGACCTTTTAATTGGGGTCTAAAATCAGCCAGCGGCTTGGTCTGAGAGAGGGAATGTACACAGATCGCGAGTTAAAGTTTAACCAAGGTTTACCAAACTCGGGTCAACACAAGATTGTTTCTCGGCAGCCGTTGCGAGATTGATCTTGCTCTAGCAGCGGCCAGCCTTTTCGTCCCGAGCCTGTTGACATGGCTATCAATTTATACCCACGGTCTTAACGTATAGCTGAGTCTTAGTGCCGTAAACTATAACATCTTATGGACGAAGAGAACAAAATGAGGCCTTCGTTCGTTGTTTTAGGGTGAGGTCGGAGCAAGCTGACCAGCAATTATAGAGTGATTAAAGTTAAAATACCGAAGGACGGACGGAAGTAAACACATGTATATCTCTTTCTGGCTGCCTTTCTCTTATCATACACCACATACACATACAAGAACACCCGCACAAATATTAATGGAGATAGCTGGTAATACATAATCTATCTCTAAAATCCTTTATCCTGGACGAAGATAATAATTATATCCATCTAGTTTTCCATTGGTACGCATGTATGCATGCGTAGGTATACATACACACGGCACCTTCTATATGTAGAGGTAAACTAGGGGCATAAACTCCTAGTCTGTTATAACCACAACCCAGCAAAATGTACAAACATTGTATGGTCATCGTCACTGTGCAACATTCATTATTATAAACAACATGCACGACTTATTTTTCCAATATATCCCATAGTTATTATCACATCTCTGTTCATCCTCACTTCACAGTCAGGAGTGAACTATAAAGTCATGTTTTCCAGTGGCCTCACAAGCACAACAGAGAAGTATATCTTGAGTAGACAAAGATTTGGTCTTTCCTCACTTCCTTGATGTAGGCCTAGATGTAGTCTCGTCTCACCTCCCTGATCATGCATAGTATATACTCAAGGAGCTTCAGCTCCTTGATTTTACTGAAGCCAGTCTCTACAATAGCACGTCAACGGTTGTATAATGGCGAGTGAGGGCGCTAAACCTCATGAAACTTGAGAAACCTGGGTATTGTGCATCATCTGGAGATGACGAGGTCAAAGTCCGCGAACATTTTTTTCTTCTCTCTCTCTACATAATCATAATATTATTAACATAATGGTTGGAAACCTAGTGCAACTTCAAGCAGTCCCATCATCAATCAACATTTAATGCTTGCAGTCAGCTGTGCTCATCTGATACACATATCTAGCCACCTAACCATCTATTTATAATAATATTATAATGTGATAAAAACCTAAAAATGGCATTAAAACACTCCATCCTGCCGGGAAAATGCATGTTTCATGAAACAAAGCTTTCAACAATGTAGTTTATAAAAGTGAAATTCACCCAATCAACATTTAACACGAAAGGGTATCCAGTTTCTCTCGAAGTGGAGATTCCTACGACCAAAGCTGCATTTCAGACACGTATTCGTGAAAGAAAAGAAAATAAGCGTGGGATGGTTATCCCGTATGTTCAGTTTTGTTGAATTAGACTATCAATTATCTTCATGTTACATCAGGTACAGGCAGTATACAGCGATACTCTACAGCTCCATTTCCTCCATTGCTGTAATATTCTGAAATTACTTTGGGTTCCTCCCAAAGGAGGCCGATTATTTTATTTTTATGGGGATATCTAATGGACAAGCATGAAAAAAACACAGCTAAAATGTGAAATTTACCACTAATGATTAAAACGGATATTACCTGCGGTGATAATGGGCAATTCGTTATGTCACTTTATACGCAATTAGAGCGACACAATTTGCTACGAACGTGGCTTTTGCTTGAAAATATATTCCAGACTTTGCCCTGTACGTGTAAAACGCGTGGCGTGTGCGATTAATATGTATAAAACGCGTGTGCGATTAATATGTACCAGCAAACATGAAATTTTCGACATGGACACCCAGCGTGTGGTATGAGGAGCTGACGGGCGGGCGGATATCTCTCCCGAACGAGGTCGGTAGCAGGAAGAGTTTAAGTGTTCCTTTTGAATACTTAAAAAGCAAAACACGTTGTTTAGAGACAAGAGAAAAAAAAGAGGGAAAAAAAATACCCCAAACACATAAAAAAACAACAACACACACACACACACACAACAGCAACAACAAGAGTGCATCCGGGATACTAGCACCTCTAACGTCCTCAGATGATTTCCGCCAATCACAATGCCTACCTCTGTGTTGTCAATGCGACAAGTACAAGAAGTGCACGGCATTACACACGAATATTGACACCATGACAAGCACATAAGAAACAGAGTATACATGAATAGAGGACTTATACATACACACCACAACCAAACACACAATGACGTGCGTGTGTGCAATTAACACTAAACCATTCTTGACATAATAATTCATATAAATGTAACGTATATGCACAAATTGGCTAATTGGCTTCAGGATATCGCAGATCACCATCAACGACACCTTCAACGTCTCTTGATCAGTTGCGAAGTTGTAAGTCAGTTGTCATCTCTGCTCATGGAAGGTGCCATGTCACGCGCTGGAACATGTACGAGAATTAAGGAAACATCTACTCTTTGTTCGGCTAATTGTGAGACTTACTGTAGCCATTAAGGTGTGAATGATATGTAGGACCTAATAGTTGTGAGAACGCCTGACTAGCTCTCGAAATAATTTATGCGTCTCAATATGCAAAAACATTAATGTGAAGCGTGAAAGACAGTACACGGTCAATTAACAATAGTTAGCGCAAGGAGATACCGCGATAGCGTACCTCGATCCTTGGGTTAGCGTGAGCCTATTTCTCCACAGAAAATATTACATTAAATTGCTGTCTGTGTAATAAGTAATCTAGCTACGATTTCAAGGGGAACGATTCTTTAGCAAAACAACTCGAGCGTCCCTTGGACGATTTTCAGTCACGTGACCGTTTGATACCGTGATCACAGGAAGTTCCCGTGAGACGCCATTAAACTGCTATCCAGCAGATCTTGAGCAACATCAATGTCACAATTAGTCTCTACAGTCCACTTTTTCCCATTGATGTGGCGAGGTGTCTGATAGTAATATGTGGTCTCCGCTTTACCAGTTGTACTTTAAAAATGTCCACTCTTGGCCATATCTCCGAACATCTTGAAGATATTTTAGGATGAAAACGCATCATGGTGAAACCAATTGTCTACTTTCACTAATCTTCACTAAATTCTGCCCATTTTCCCCCAAAGAATTAACTAATCAAAACAAATGATGTCACTTGCTTTGAAATTGTTCCGCAATTGTTATGCTGACAATGATTTTATGATAGAAATGAATTTCGAAGGGGGGGGGGTTCAAATTTGCTAAAAGGATAATGGACAAACGCTTGATATGAATCGATTCTATACTCCATTTGGAATTTGTGAAGAGATGACTCCTTAGCTAATCTGCGTATGAGATTTCTAGGCTTTTTTTTTTTGTTTGCAAACAAATGTTAAACGTTAAAAACTGTTCTTTGAAATCCATATTGATGATTCATTTCTCATTAGACTGATGGAAGAGGAACTCGAACATGGAGCAAAGTTTCACGTCAAGGCCAAATGAAGCTTTCATTTCAACAACTTTTACGCGAACACTGTATTAGCTTTCATCGGGAAAAAGAGCCCGTCATCAGTCAACAATATACACGTCGAAACATAAATTATATTGAGAGATAGGACATTATTACAAACTGATTGTTTCCATGGATACAGATGGAAGCAGCACCGAGTAGGCCTATAAATTATGAACATCCCTCTGTCACTTGCAGGCAGTTAGTAGACAGGAGTTCATCGGGCTGAAGCAGACAATAGCCAGACATCGTGGACATGGTTCCTGGAACAAATTGTACTTATGTTTCTTTTCCGAGCAAGAGCATGGACGTATGTCAACCCATCGGATATTACGTAGTTCCCTTCACAACCTGCAAAGTCTACAGGTTTCCAGACCCAGATTGAAAAATGAAATATTACTATCTTAACCATGTGCTTTCATAATTCAAAAAAAATCAAAGCTTGCGATGAACAAGGCATTTTGCATTATGTAGGGTCGTCATAAAATTCCTCTATAGCATATACTTTTCATTTGAATCGTGGTAAGGTGGACGGACTTCAAAATAATGATTAGAACAAGTAGCTACGAACAAGCGACACACTCTAACATTAGTGCACAACGAAATCCTGTTAATCGGTGATACGCCGGCTTCTACATGAATTTCGTTAAATTTACGTAGGCCTACTTCATTATGTTATCATGTAGAGCTCTTATAGTTGGGGGGGGGGGGGGGGGGTCGATTTGTTATTACTGGAGGCAAAATAGCATTGACCGTGACATAGGCTTTTCGTAATTGCCTTAATTGACGGTTTTTCTGTTTTTATATTTTGAAACTTTCAAATTCATAATTCAAGAAGAAAGGATGTTGTTATAGAATTTATCTGCATTTTTCATGATTGTTCTTTGGACATTTTATCACGGTGAGAAGAAAAATCTAATGGCCCCAAAAGAATCAATTCTCTTCTTGAGGAGGATGATGATGACGATAATGATGATGATGATGATGATGATGATGACGATCATGATCATGATCATCATCATGATCATCATCATTATAATAATCATTAGCATTAAAACGTTTCCTTTCATAACACGTTTCAGACTGCACTCCAGTATGCACATAGTATGTAACTCACACAAAAATCAACCATCTAGTACACCAACCAACCAAGCAACCAAACAACAGATGTTTAGACAGAATGAAGAGATATTTGCACTCTTCAAATTTGTGTATAATTGATTGCACTTTAGAAAACTCTATTCGTCTTTAATGGATCACGTACTTGCCATAATATCCGCAGATTGCGTACACATTTTACTCTATTCTCTCTCTCACCCCCTCTCTCCCTCTATTTGTCTCTTTCTCTCACTCCAGATGCAATCTTAGCAAACTGGACACGCAGGTAACAGTCAAAAGGATACATTGTACAAACTTTGAGGACCGGAATACACTTTGTGGAACGATCCTTTTGATAACAAGCGCTAACACAATGAAAGGAAGGTTGAAGGGGATGGTACACAAACTTACAGATAAACATTACACAGTCAGTTTCCCATTCGACTTAAAGGGATTGTACAGTTTTGGTTGAGATGGGGTTTGAGGTTTCCCACTTTTTTTTTTGATGATGATTTTTGAGATAATGAGAAACCTCGTATGAAATATGAAAGAGCATATAATTCTACAAGGAGTTCAAAGTTTATTTGATGAAAATTGGTTTTGAAATAGCTGAGATATCCAAAACAAAATGATCCTAATAAAAGGTGGGACCTACCTTTCATTAGGATTTCTTTGTTTTACTTTTGTTTTTAGATATCCCAGCCATTTCAAAATCCATTTTCATCAAATAAACTTTGAAATCCTCTTAGAATTGTATGCTTTTTTAAAATTTGATAAAGTGGTTTCTAAGTATCTCGCAAAAAGTTAAAAGCTAAATTTTCACCTCAACCAATACTATACCATCCCTTCAATGTCTGACCCACCCAGGATTGTAACCTAGGAACTCGATGACACTCTTCGATTACAATCGGATAGAAAACAATAGCTTGATTCGAAAACACTTTGAAGAGAAGAGAGTAGGTTTGATATGTTTTGTGATAGGTATAATGCCACTTATTGTGCTTGTGTGTCAAGGCGTCATCAATACAATACGTTGATTACGACTTGTGGGTATACCTGCAAACTTGTGCATGTGTGCCCGTGTGTAGGTGGGTACGTATGCATGGATATACATTCACTCTTGATGTAGAAATACAGGAGACATTTTGACACACTGTTTAAAAGCCCAGTGAAAATTCAGAAGAGAAGCTCAACCATCTTACAGGTATACATGTGTACTAAGTAAGAATCACAGTGATAGTTCTCTTTCTCTCTCTTTATCAATCCAGCTATACATTGCAGTGCCATGGTCTTTAATACACAGAAAGTTTTGATCACAAAGTAATCATGACTTACAGAAAACACAGAAAAATCACTGTTGTTGTTGTTGTTGCCATGATTGCCACAACTTTCAGTCTTGGCTTCTGCCTTTCCTGTTTGTTTGTTTGTTTGTTTGTTTTTTTGACGAGTAATTTTGTTTTTTCCTCATTGTAATGCTACCGACATTACACAGGCATGTCATCACAAATATCAAGTGTAGATATAGAAAATTGCAGTCGCACTACCTATGAACGCTCTCTGGGTGTGATAGCATTGAAATATCTGTTCTGATCACATAACATTTCTTCTCCATTTCCATGTCAAACATTTTCCGTCCTCATGGAGGCATGGTGTACACATTACTCTGTGCTAGAATGACATTCTCTTCACATAGAAACACGAATATCATAAGAGCATCTATGATAAATATGCAGTATATACAACATGTTTAAATGCAAAACAAAAGCAAAATCACAATACTCCTCCATGAGAAAAGAAGAAATAATATATATACTTCAGTGGAATTGGCTTACATTACTATCAATAAACATATCGTCTTTCCTGCTTGTTGTATAAAAATATGTGTCTGACAGATGCATTCATCTCATATATAATTATGTACCCTTAAGATATGTCAACATACAAACACCAGCACACCATCATGCATACACACGACACACACATATGCACACATAAAAAACATATTATGCTTCCATATGCTCTGCGCTGCTGGATGACACACATAAATAAAAGTTTGAAAAAATATAACCCCCACCCTCCAAACTGACAAGTGAGTCATATTCAGTAACATGTCCAATAACCTCTGCTCATTAAACAACACCCCTGACCTTCATCAAATAGACTCAACTCACTAGAACTAGTTGTTCTTTTTTCTGTCTATTACCCCCTGGAACCCCTCCCCTCCAACAAACATGGCCCTTTCCAAGCTAGCCTTTGTTACCAGTCCTTGGTGTAAAATGTCATGCTGTCTTCCTGCTTAAAAGGAACAAAAAATCTCTCCTCATTGCCATATTTCACATCAATGTGCCAAAAACAGATCAAATGGCTGTTTATGGCATTCATACAAGTTGTCACACATCTTCAACATGGGCTTGCTAGCAAGGGGATATTGTGTTGGTTCTAAACACATATGTCTCATCACATTCCTACACTATACTGTACCTCACTGCTGAATTTTGAGGCAGGGAAAACTTCCACTTCATTTCATGCAAAACTTTGTGAAGGTGCCAGAATTTCTCATAACTTAACAGAATTCTGCTTTCAAAATCTCAAACTGATAGGACATTAAACCTTTTTCCCATCATAAGTTTTCTCTTTTTTTTTTCTTCCTTGAAGCTGATAATCAAGAGTCAGATAAGGCAATGCCAGCATTAATTCAAAAGTCATCAAACAAAACTAAAATGAACTACAGCAAACTTATTTTTGACGGAAACCACTGTCATTCTCATGAGTAATTACACAGCCTCTGTAATAGGCACAATGACTGTCTGAAGAATGTCATCTCAACTGATTTACATAATTGTTTTCTTTTGAAATATAATTCATCACCTAAACACACACCTTAAATTGTATTGTCCCTTAGCACAATCATATTGACCTTGTTCAGATCTTATTTGGACATTGCTTGGACATTCTTACACACAAAAAAAAAAAAATAAAGGAAAGGAAGAGAGAACTGTTTTGAGACTGTAGCCTGATAATTCTCCCCTTTTTGTAGCTGTACACTCTATCCAGGCATTCTTTTATATGCAAGTACTGTTGGCATGAGGACAACTTAATCATTTGCAAACCATTCTAAATCAAATCTATTCTCTGGCATGGAAGGAAGCATGAATGATGAAATATTTCTGGAATGTCCCTGCTCTACCCCCTACACACCAAAGTTATCGCTTTGTCCCCTCTATTGACAGTGTATAAAAGAGGATGACAAACTTCTCCTATTACTATCTGACACTATGACTGTTGTAGGAGTATAATGTTGCAATGCATTTTGCTGGATTAAGCAATCAGATCAAGCTATATGTAGCAACAATCTTAGTTAAAGCACCCCTCCTACCACCCCCCCCCCCCCCCCTTCGTTCCACCTCACAATGCTTCCCGACATCAGGGTAGACTGCTTGGAAAGATTAGAGACAGGAAAAGCAGGCCACACATAGATATGTAGGCTGTCAGTCAGAGTGCGTCGACCCCCACTAGTCTATCAGCCAGGGTACCAACCACTCCACACTGTATAAAACTGTTGCTGCACTATCCACTATCAGGAAATAATACTGTAAAATGAGGAATGTTCGCGTGCATTTTAATTTTGCGAATTCCGCAAGAGCCGAGTTTCACAAAATTAAAATGTACGCTAAAGATCTTGTCTACACTATATGCATTGAATGTTAGAGGCAACTCGCGAAAATTTCATGCTGCGAATAAGGCTGTTGGCTCACATTCGCAAAAATTTCATGCCGCAAAAATTTCATGCCGCGAAAATATCATGTTTTACAGTAATACTCTGTAGAGGTGATGTTACGTCCCTGGTGTCCAACAACATAATTATGTACTGGAGTGTGCGTCAGATGAAGCATATGATCGTGACTGGTCACTCTGAAGTGGGGCAGTAACATTCTTCATTTCAAAACATCCTCTGAAATTCTTAAGGGACACCAGTCAAGACACCAAACTTCCGATCGATTACTGAGATATCCAACTTACACTTTTCCACCCAAGTCCCAAAATCAGCTCATTTTGCAGTTTTCTTGGCTTTAATGTCTGCAAATTTCTGAGTGCATAGAGATGACACAGGTCGTCTATGAATTCTCTGGACTGACAGGCCACAACCTCACACTCTGCCTCAAGAAAAGGGGAATTTGATGCAGAATATGCGATGGCAATAGCACTGCGCCATTGAAAATGATTTTTACCGAATGAAATGAGAAATAGGAACAGATTGCTGCACCCTTCAAAAAGACACAATACTCGGACAAAGTGGAAACCCTGCACAAAGGTCAACTGGAGAAAGAAGACAGCACCAGCACACAAACACACACATACACACAGTCTTCATGCACAAATGCACACATACAAAGAATGACAGTAACATAAAGATAGAGGAAAGAGAGAGAGGGGGAGAGCATGATGACACAGTGAAATTAAAATTACCATAAGAGATTGCTAAAAAACAATATAAACCCATATAGTCTACACAGCATACAAAAAAAAAAAAGGCTTTGAAACTGTATATAGACATAAATATAGAGCTAGGAATGTTAGGTTAGTAATACATGTACATTGTTAAACAGGATATTCTACAGGTTACTAGTAACATCAAAGTTGTGAGCAATAGACTGCAAGTTTAGCCAAAATACCCCTAATAATGCCAGTACATGTATTGAGGAGGCCAAAACAGTTGATAAACAAGTCTAGAGACGTCCACTATCTGAAGGATGGGAATTGAGGATGATGACCATCTTCTATGGCTTCATCATGGTGAAAGTCATGTCTTGGAAGGACAGTTGGCATGTTGAACATGAACATGTTGATAATGAATTCATCAGAATCGTGCAAAAGTTTGAGCGAAGCTGGAGAAGCATTGTTATACAAGTCGCTTCTGTGTCGCTCTTGAATGGCAGTAAATTGCAGGATATGGCTTCCTATGGGAACCCTGAAGTAGCTGTTTGTCTGGTCACATGACTCTGGAGCGGCACACGTAAAGAAATCCTCACCTGGCTGCTTTCATACAAATAAATACTGATGAGTGATTTGTATCAAATATTTGGGAAGAAATGCACGTAAGGGATGCGCGATGCATTATTTTCAATGGATTGTAACTTGAGCAAAGGCAAGACTTATCCCTCTAACTTATTACCAAGTAAAATCAGTCAGGTGACCTTAGCAACTCTTTTGAGGTGCCTGGTGAACACTGCATTGCATGACTTGATATCGTATTGAAAAAAACAAAGGTTGCTGATTTATGATATTTGTTCCATTTTGTTAAAATTGTTCACTGCTCAGTCCTTCATGTTTCAGTGAATCTATAAAAGAAAAGAAAAAAGAAAGAAAGAGAAATCCATTCCACTGTACTTTATCCCCATAGATCTCAACCCATAACAGTTCTAAGGCTCACAATTTGTGACTTTTCCTATTGGTGACACAACAGCATGAAATGTACAATATTGGGTAGAACATGTCTCTGGGGGGGAATATCATCTTTTGCAGTGAAATGGCAATATGATAAATGAGTCACTCTTCAAAAACTGTGACTGCTGTCTCATGGATCACATCATAACATTTTTCTTCAACTATGGCTTCTACTAGTGAAGGAGACATCCTCATAATGCTTCTCCTTGCCATTTTTTTTTTCTCTGTCGTTCAGGACTTCTAATTAGTGAGAAAGCAAGCTGGGATCGCAAACTGAGTGAAAGATGCTACCGATGAAAAATCATCGGTTATACAAAACAGAAAGAAGAAAATAATGCTGCAGGACAGGCACTACTTGTGAGAGTGTATCTGATGCCATATAAATGGATATGTTGACTCCTTGAGAGAAGGGTCTTTGTGGATGAAATACTGCGGGGGAGTCCCATTATAGTGAGGACAGATACACAAATCCACTTTCAACTAGGTAAATCATAAGTTTCCAACTAACTTGTCTTCCTGCAAGATGAATTATTGGCCAACAAACAAAGGAAAATTTGTGCAGATTTAACAAGAAAATTTTTTGGTCCCGAACAAAACAGTGGGCGAAATAATGTGCTGTGTCAAAACTAGGAAACTAATGTGGAATAACCACTCTCTATACTTGCCTGTATTATCACAGTAAGTGACTACCCCCGTGACGAGTGCTACATAAATGAGTGCTCCGCATAATCTGAACTCCAAATAGCTTTGAGGAAAAGAACGTAAAGAAAGGTAGGTTCCATCTATAATATGATTATTGTTAAATCCAAGACTTTTGAGAGCATTCATCAAGAATACAAGCTTTTTTTTTTTTCATGAGAATACTCTAACCATTTCTCCGTCACATTTCATGGCTTTGTGTGCATCAAGACTACATTGTACTATGTATGTAATATGATCGTAGCAGAAACACGTTCATAAGGTGTATGTTTGTGGGTGTGTTTTAAGTGTACGGATACAGGGAGGGTCCGGATATATTGAGGCAAATTAACCAGACATGATGACCCTGTAATAATAGGATTCCCCTGTATTCATATATACAGAAGTTATGTGATTGGACGACAAGCATGAATACTTAAATTTAGCATGCATGCTTTATAAGCACCATCTGTTACATACACAGAGCAGAGAATCTGATCTGCTCTTACGTAATATCTCCGCTCTCAAGTCATTGACAATTCAAATCCTGCTAAAATCCAACAGGATCTAGGCAATTAATGCAAATGCTGCAAAAGAAATCATGAAGATAACATATACTGATACCTTACAATTACAAAAATGATGAATATGACCATGGCATCTCTTTACTACAATTATCTGCTTTTCATTTGTTTGGTTTTTTCACTTTCAAACTCTTATGTTTTGATTCTCATATTTTTTTTGGTATACAAATATGCGGCATACTGTCACACAAGGCAAGACTGCACAACTGAACTCTGGAGATTAATCAAATTTGATGACAATGTTCATGGTGTCAGGACGGTATCAACTCCTCTCACATAATTCATCACTCAGTTGTTGAATGTATGCTGTCAGAAGCAAGCCAAAAAAAACCAACTATTTTCCATGATAGACCACATGTGCAAGCAAGTACTACTGTAAAAGCTGCTATTTCCACAAACAGATATTTTCATGAGTGAGGAGGTCACAAACATTTTCACGGGATGCTGTTTTCGCGATTTGACATCGAGGCTATTGTAAGTGCAGTAGCGGTTGTCTGTTCGTGATAATTTCATGTGTTGTTCAATTCATGGCCCAGCAGTGATTCTGGAAATTTGTGAAAATGAATCCCTTGGGGAAAATACCAGCTTATACTGCATGTCCCCCCCCCCCCCCCCCCCCAAAAAAAAAAAAAAAAAAAAAAAATTACCATGGGATCTTCCACAATAACTTCAAAAATAGTGAATCAATCAAAATACAATTTCAGGGTATGAAACTATAACTTATATTACCCAAATCTTACAGAAAACCCCATCCAATTTGCTTCAGTGGTTGAAGAGAAATGAGGAGTTTTGTAGAGCATGTCAGGAATCCCTTCTCTCCAAGTTCTGTCCATTGTGTTCACACATTGTGCAGTTCCCAGAGCATCCATGTGCTAAACATGGAAGATTCAGACCTATGACATGCTTTACAACCATCCACATTTCTCTGTGACCACTTCACCAAATTGAATGGGGTTTTCTGCAAATATAGCCAAGATGTTATATTCTAAGACCCTGAAGTAGCATCTAGACAGTTTAATCATGCTGGAATTATCAATGAAAAAATCTCATTGTAATTTTTTTTGGGGGGGGGGACATAGTGTACAGTACATCTTGGTAGACAATGCACACCATGGTCAAAGGGTTCATTCATGCTTTCAACACCCATTCTACTTCATCTGACCACACAGTCTGTCCTCTCTGCTGCATAACTTTATAATTCTCTGAAACTTTCTCTTCCTGGACCTCTGATTAAAGTGATCACTCACTGGTTGGTAGACACGCTACTTCCTTTGACTTGGAATATCGAGAAAAGGTTCTCTTGTGATACCATCAGGACAAAAAAAAAAAGAGCAAAACAAAACAAAAACAAAAACACAGGAGCACTTTGTCTGTGGAGCACAGTCCACGAGGATGTCGGCGCCTTCCTATGCAAACAGTACATTTCTGCCTGCATAAGGCCCTTTATCTATTCATTGTTCTGAATCTCTGACTGTAAGGATTAACCATGGCTTCCTTTGTGAAAGGAAAACATTTACCTATTTCCAACTGGGAAACAGATTGCATTCCCATCGGACGTAGGCAAATGATGGTGTCCATCAAGTTTTGTGTCTCACATACTTGACTGTCTCAATTCTTTTTAGGTTGCACTGGTTTGCGCATGATTTTGTTACTCTTGCCATGTTTCAACTGACTGTACTGACAACGTTTTGATTACAAGGCATTATATCTCCACAAAATCACAGGTTTTGTTTTTACACTAACAATAGTACTCACTGTATTGTAGACATGGAAAGATAAACATTCTCCTGCATTGTGCCCTCCACTCATACATTCATATTCTAATGTCCTCTGAATGAGGATAATGTTGGTACCAATCAAGAGAATTTCTGCAAATTATGTTCCCATATATTCCTTTCACTGATGTCCCACACATAGAGAGTAATGTTTGTCGAGATGCTAACTTCTTGTTGTCAGCCACCAATCTAAACTCATCAATCCTAGTGCAGTGATGCTACAAGAACTGGGAGGTGATGGGTGGGTGAGTGGCAAATGGGCATTGCTTCGCAGCTTTGATTCACAGAGTACAGCTATACCTGACAAAAATCTTGAGATCTCTTCACCCCAACTGGTCTCTCAAAAGGCGGCATGAGGGCAGGACAATCAGTGGGATGAAACCTCACAAACTGAACACTGATCCAAACTGTGTAATCATGACACTGACAGGAAGAGGGACACTCGAAGCCTCTCCGATCTCGGGCTCCAGTTTTCTCCTTGTCCCTCCTGGGAGTCCCATCTCACTTTCCCAACTGCCTTCACTTCATGTTCTTCTTCCAAGGGGAAAGTCCCAACTCCATCCGCTTGCTGGAAGATTTAGTGACTAGCTCTGCTGGCTCTCCTCCAGGACCCGTAGTATCGTGTGCTACCTCCATGACCAGATGTCCTCCATATCATCGACGATGTCGCCCAGACCATCCAACGACTTGATGAACTCCGAGTAGAACACAAGGTCAGAGGTCACAAGCCTGGAAATGAAGGTAAATAAAGTCCAGAGGACAAAACAGGATTAGTTTACATTTGAATTATTCCTAGTCCTAGTCTTGGTCCTAGTTTATGCTTTAATAATTCTTAGTCCTAGTGAGAGAGGTTTTGCTACATTCTTCACTCCCACAGGGGAAACTCACTATTGTCAACTGTAACAGAAGTAGGATTATGTATTTTAACACCAGGATATATAGCATGGATAAAAGTCTTTGAAGCTCTTGGGATAACTTACACAACATGATTACTAATGTGTCCAAGAGATTTTAAACATGAATTAACCTTCGTACAGCCAATAAAAGCAGTCTTACGCATTGTTCTTCTTCTTCTCCTCACTATCTATAGTATCACGAGAATCTGTCATCCTCTTTACAAACTCTCATCCAGAGGGGAAACACATGTTACATCAATTACTCCAGTGAGATGATGTTGAGATGCTGAGAAATGCAGCTTAATCATGCAGGGCTGCCAAAATTGACTTATCAAAATCAGGAGGTGTTACAGAGCAATCAGAGAGATACTTGTATGCTACATGCATCTCCACAGGCAAAATAACTCCCCAAATCATATATTCAATATATTCCATATCCTCTTGTCAGCACATGAAGGAATATCAAAGTTTGCAGGGAGCCTCCCAAAGAATCAGGTAGACTTGGAGGCTGTTGATGCATCAATTTCAGTTCACACCTGGCTATACTCCTCCATCACCTCAGAATATATTTCACACTTCAAGGATAGTCCATCAAACACAGGCTTGCCAAGAACCACTTACATGGTCCACTGGACTCTTGTACTGGATTACAGAAATATGGCAGGGTTGAAGGGTTCATTTACTTCCACATGTAAAAGAAATCTGTATGTCATGAATATTCATGAACAATATTTATACACAGTTACTACAGAGTGCACACAATCATGATATTGCAGCCATACATACCCGTGCTTGGGTCCCCCATTGTTCTCTACATTGAGGTGTATAAGCTGTTCCTTCAGTCTGGTCTTGAATGATGCATTCAATCTTGTGAAGAGGACCTGTGGCGAATATAGATATGAATTGTGTGTCAGTAGAAAGTAAATATCAAAGTCATGATTTTTATTACTTATATTCCCCAAATCTGTCTGAGGTATCTTTCGGTCTGTTTGCAATCAATTGATTAAAATTGAGATGCAGTGATTGTTAAAGCATTCTTCACTTGTAATACTGACCCATGCTTGCTTGGAAGGAGAGGGTTATGTATGGGTTTTGGAAAGCTTTTGTAAAGCTTCTCTAGCAGACCTTACACTATCCTATGACAATTTTCCGTTATCCCTCCTTTCTACCTGCATAAAGTAAAGATTTACTGAGGAACAAGTTTTGGGGCAAGAGCACTAGCTCATATCAGTCCTTCAGTGATATTCCCCCTCCCACACAAACAAGCACACGAGGGAATGAGAAAAGGGCGTGGCAATATGTAAAGGAGTGGCTGAATGCAGCTCCTGAATCTCAGGCTGACCTTAACCCAAGCTACGGCAATTTCTACTCATGTCTGGACTTTTGGTCAGTCACCAAAAAACAGTTTAAAAAAACAAAACAAACAAACATGGTAGAGAGATTTGGTTGGATTTCAGCTAATGAATCCCCAGCCCTCACTACTGTTTCTGTCACTATTGACATAATTCCCCCCACCATTCCACAAGATACTCAGGAAAGGGTCCCACCCACACTGATTTGCTTGCAAAGAAGAAGATTAGAGATGGCTTCAATAAGCTTCCACATGCTCTTGCTGACCTCACACATGACCTGAAGCAATTTTCTTTCACATCCATTCATTTCCAACAAACACCAAAACTATAAGTTGTGGTGTTGTTGAATTTCAGGTCAAATATTGCCAACTCAAAATTTAATGTTTTGCTCATTATTACAAAATTACTGCCACCAACACCACCACCCCCCCCCCCCCCCAACACACACATACACACACTAACACAAACACACAAGTGAAATACAGCAGAAAGCAGTATGCCTCAAAACTGTGGGCAAAACATTACTGTATACACCATATATTTCACAAGGTTTTTATTTTCATTAATTTTGTGAGTCGGGTGCCATTCGCTAATTCAACAACATGCAAAAATATGAACTCTGGTCCCGACATGAATGTGACGTGCACGCATATATTCTCCATTCAATACTGTACTCCCTGAACACAAATTTAAACACTCATGAAACTGTCGGGAAGTCCCGACTTGCGAAAAAACAGACTCGCTAAATAAATGGCATATACAGTAAATCTGACAGACAGGTTTGCCCCACCTTGATTTGTTCAGGAGGAAGGAGGTCGGCGATGGCCTCGTACAGCTTTCGGATCCTCTTGCAGATCTCTCTAAAGCAGGACGAAGGGACAGGGGCTTTGACTTCCCACTGTGGGGGTGGAGAGACATGGAAAAGTAATCAAGAGTCTTTAAAAAGAAGAGAGAAGCATTCCTTGAAATTCAAAGACGTCTTTGGAATTACTGAAGCATAACTCACATCAACATTTAACCATAACTGAGTTGAGGCTAAGTCTAGATTCTAAACCCATGCGGAGGTACATACTGCCAAGACCGCGCTTGGATCAAGCAGCAACAAATCATAAACAGAGCCAGATCAAGCCCAAATTGAGTGACAATAAGACTGAAGTTCATGAAACTTATCACTTCATAGGTTTGGTGTGCATACTCACCATCGAGAGGCACGACCGAAACGAGTCATCCATTATGGCAACAAGCTTGCTGGAAATCTCTTGCACATGGTCATTGTAGTCCTGTCAGGGAATTGAAAAAAAAAAAACATCAACAAGGATGAGGTCATGTCCAACTTCAAGTGATACACTAAAGTCATGGAAATTGGCTGAAATATTCCAACAGAGAACTAAAACAAAACAAGCCAAGAACAAATTAAAAACACAAAACAAAAGGGCAGGTGATCTTGCTGTAAGAATCTACTGTTTGACAAACCATCCTGCAGGGTTGCACACTAACCAATTTTTTCTACTGATCTGACCTGTCTCTGGGACCAGTAGGAACCTAGTTTTTTTCCATTTTTTATAGGTCCATTCCTGAAAAAAAATTACTGGATCGACAGTGATCTTTACTGGTCCTGGACCGTAGGACCAGTGCCAGTGTGCAGCGATGCATTCTGGAATGACTTCTTGAGGAAATTGCATGTGAGAATGAAATGGAAGCTTAACATATTGCCATGACACAAAAGTGGATATGCACCAGATGGCAAGCCCAAGATGCATTGCTTTTACCCCAAATTTTTTTACACCTACAGCAATAAAATCTGGAAAACAATTGATGTGGTGCACGATGATTTTATACACTGGGCCAATATTCATGCTTAGTGCCGGCGTGACTACACATGAAAACACTTCACTATCACTTGATAGCATTCACAATTGTGCTTTCTCTGTCAGAAAACCACTGCTGGAAGTCCCTAATAAGGGCTGGCTTCACATCCCCATTACCATTCACACTACACTTCAGGTTGGCCTAAAGCTTGCTGTGAAGTGGGTTGTTGAAACTGCATTGAATACCTCACATGAGAATTCAATTAATCACATCATTACAGTTCTGCTGGACATTGCCGTTATTCAGAGGCAAAGTACAAACCTTGTAGATTTTGTCAAAGCTCTTCAGAAGAGTCTGCTGCTTGAGAGACAGACGGTCAGCGAAGAACTCCTTGACGATTGGAATGTAGAGTGCCACCAATTGCAGACAGCGAGATGTGAGTGCTATGAGGAGACAAAGTATAGAGTACATACCAACAATAGTCTCCTAATATTCTGTACAGATCTTACAAGTAGAGGAGATTCTGGTTTCTGAATTTAGGTATATGAAGTTTACGGGATATGAAATAAAGCTGGGACAATGTGGTTCAGTATGTTTATTTACTAATTTTAAACGGCTTTGTATGATTAAACATTTTCAATCAATTGAGAAACCCGTGCCAGTTACCTTACTTGTAAGTGACTCAGAAAATATGTATTGGCAAAGCACATGGAACAATGAATATTTCACAAAATCTGACATATAACATGAAATTTGAAGACCTGAGCAGAGTGTGGCAGTACCAGGACACATATTTCTGGTTCTGGTTCTGAGCTGGCAGTAGTTGACGACTGCAACATTTCATCATTTTATCCAGCACGCTGAATGTCTCAATATTTCATCAAGGTAGCTAAAGCAACGTCATGGATAGTTATATGTGGACAGACAGAGGTCAGGGATTGCTCTATGCCTTACCAAGGTTCTTTGTCGTGATTGTCTTGAGTCCAACAAGTTTGAGTGCTCCTGCGCCCAAGATGAGCTGACATGACCTGGAATTGAACATCTGCAGAAGAAAAAAAAAAGAGGCAAAAACATGGAAGAAGGTATTCACAACTGCTGACATTTCACAATCACTGGATAACAATGAGTAGTGTGCCTTGATTATCATGAAAAATAGCATCCCAAACCCTCTGTCTTTTTGGTGTCTTTTCTGCCTTTCTCTGACTAATTCAAAAATATTTTTGGATTTGACATCTTTGTTGAATGAATGAATAGTTTGTCACGTAAATTAAGGCCACCATGTGGAGAGCAAGGAACCCAAAAGGTATGCATGCAAAGCACAGAAGACTGAGAAATTTACCCAAAGGATTGTATTTTAGGCTACTTTTTCCCCTTTCTTGTTAAACATGAAGATTCCTTCAAATTGCCATTATGGTTGCTAATTGGCTTCAACTCAGCCTGAGTCAAGAGGGAGACAGCTGCCTAACCTGTAAGAGCTCCACCACCCTGGTGAGGAGATCAGCCGTAGCTGTGGGCACATCCCGCGCACACTGGCAGTATTCTGCAATCATCTTCAGCAGCAGGAGTACAGTCCTGGAAACACAGAGTGATGGAGGCGAGAATGAAAATGATGTTGAGGATGATCACGATGCTGCTGCAACTATCACTACTACTACTACTACTACTGCTACTACAATGACTACTGCAGCTACCTTCTACCACTATTGCTGCTGCTACTACTGCTAATTCTACAGCTTCTACTTTTTTATTATCACTACTGTTACTTCTGCCTCCACTTCTGCTTATGAGAATGTGATAGCATCATAATGTTAGTACATAATGACAACAATCAACAGATTATCAATTCTATGAATTAGAAAAACAAATATAGACATAGAAGAGGAGGAGAAACAAGTACAGGAAGGAGAAAAAGAAGAAGATGCAGAAGAAGAAAAAGAAGCCTATTTCATACACACAACATTACACAGATAATTGAGAAGCATTTGAATTAATCATCTCGCCTGAATTATTTCTCCTTTCTATCACCAATAGTCCCAAATTCATCACTTCAATAATGTGAAGACAACTTACTGTATGTTATAACCCTATCCAATACCCTTAGCTATCGTCAAGCAAGAAACAAAAAGAAGACCAGGAGTGTAGAAATTAAGATGTAGACACAAAGCTAAACAATTTTATTCCTGGCACGTAAGAAAAAATTTCAAGAATATTGTAAAACCAAAAACATTCGCAGTAAGAAACTTTCTCAAATTGAAGCCAACGGCCTTTTTCACGGCATGAAACTTTTACGAATTGCTGCTGGCATTCAATGCATTGTGTAGACAAACACTTTTGCATGCAAGAAACTTTCATGAATCTTTGCTTCTTGCGAAAATCACAAAAAGTTCACCCAAATGAAAATTTCTGGTTTTACTGTAGGAGGACCTTTTAAATGCCTCCCCCCCCCCCCCCCCCAACACACACGCACACTCCTTTCAGAGACAGCTTTATGAGGATCAAATGCCTCGCCTAATGGCACAACCACTGCTGCCAGGGGACTTGAACCAGGGACCTTGTGATTGAGTGACAGCCATTTTCTCAAATGAGCCACAATAGCTTTACATTATTAACCCATAGGCTAACATAATCGCATGTTTTACTCACCCAACAACAGCATACTTTGAGCCTTTAACATCTACACAGTCCACTGCCTTCCTTTCACCACCATTACCTGGAAAGGGAGGGATTCAGGAAAGTGAAAAATTGGAAGGAAAATGTTAATCTCCAAGAGTATTTTTACCATGTTTCCATGACTGGATGTGTCCATCTGTTATATCTACCTCAGTCTTAATTTAAGTCTATTAGAGTCCCAGTTCTTTCTTCTATTATCGAAGGTGTGTTTGCTAACTTCTTGCGAAAATCACAAAAAGTTCACCCAAATGAAAATTTCTGGTTTTACTGTAGGAGGACCTTTTAAATGCCTCCCCCCCCCCCCAACACACACGCACACTCCTTTCAGAGACAGCTTTATGAGGATCACTGTCACCTTTGCTAACGTTCCCTTATATCTGACAGCATAGTACTCTAAATGGGTGGAAGAAAGAAATAAGGTCAAACTGTTAGACAAAATCAGTCTGAGGTTTTCTCATCAAGTGTTAGCATCTGCATTACTCTGAGCATCTTTCTTTCTTTTTTTTTTGTTAAAAAACCAAACAAACTCTGTTTGAACACTATATTTTCACTAGCTTTATGTATGTATGAATCATTAGTGATGACTTCAAACATTTCAGCAAATTACACCTCCACTGAAAGCATTCGAGGGTCCAGCTTTGCTTTGATAATGACACCTAATCTATCAAAACCAGCATCTTATCTTACTACTGCTATCTTTCTCATACAATGGTGCACTTACCCATATCTGTCTTTGCAAGAAGGTCCAGAGAAATTTGTCCTAAAATCAACAAAACACAAAGCAGACAAAAATATATTTGACAATTTTCACCAGAGGAAACATGGGCTGATATGTCAGAGAAATTTCAATGTGGAGAAGGACACAAAGTGCAAATATGAGGTTCCTATTTCACTCCCAACACATGATGATTACTGAAATGAGCTTGTACAAATATGGGCTGAGAAGTCTCTAATAGCTTGCTTGAGAACACAAACACTACATAAGTCTCGGTCGCATCTACATGTTCCCAGCTCTTAGAGCAAGTTTGAACATGTTATACCATGTTACAAGCTCAAACTCTCTATCCCAACTCCGAGAATGTGATCAGACAAGAAACAGGACAATACACACACTATGCACCTTTTGAAAAATAGAAAAAAGAATACAGATAACAAATTTGGCCTGTTCCATATCACTGGATGGAATAACACTGACACTAAATGCATAGGTATAAAAATAATGCATAAGTAGTGAGGAGCATCTCAGTTCTTACCAGCAGAGAAAGCTGTGAGGAGCTCTTGTAGCTCAAACGGAACTTCTGCCTGCTTCCACCTTTCACTGTCAAGAATTAAGCTGCACCAAAAATATTCACAGCAAAAGATGATATCTTTGTCAAAGATTAAGTAAGTTTAAAAGAAAACTGTGCTGTCACTGACATAATGTATGTAGCTTTTGATAAGGAGATTTTAGGAAGATGTCAAGATACTGATTTTCATTTGAACAATGATCGACTTGTTTTCATCTGCGATTGCAGTAGCAAACTAGAGAGGGGCCGTCAAAGGCGGCAGACCCACGCCTAAGTACAAAGTCGGGGTAAACATAATGTGCATTCGGTCATCTACCAGAATTCGGCCACTTAATTGCCAGTGTGCTTTATCACCAGCCAGTGAGTTCTACCAAAGATCGTACACTGAAGTGTACGATCTTTGGTTCTACAGTCACATCACACGCAAATCACATAATTACACATACGGTATTAACACTCATTCACGTACAGGAAAGTCCTTAAGTCTCCTCCAAAAATCCATCGAAAATCCCAAATTCCACCGTCAAAAGTGCAGAATCGGAACTTTTCCAAGCGCGCGCGAATTAAGTCCAGTTTTAAGAGTATTGTCTACGCGACGGGTCGCGGAAAAAGCGCTAAAAATCGAGAAATACGCCGTTTTCTTGCGGGATATTTTGATTATAGCAAGCCGAGAGTGTGATGATATCAAAGGTCGTATGAGTGTACGATCTTTGATGGTATCCACAAAAGCAAAAAAGAAAAACAAAATTTACGTACCCCCTAGGCAATTACCCCTATGATTAGTGTCTACGGGAATTATTCAATGCAAGGGTTGAATGCAAATGTCTACTGCACCAGTATTCGGCCACCAACGAGCGCCGCAACGTCCCCGGTGCAATTTTGCACCAACAGTGTAGAGCGCGATGCATTTTCAGCGGCCTTGCACACGCATTGACATTGAGCACGCATATCGTGCAGTGTGACTGCGACCGAGCAAAATGCTCCTCCAACGAAAAAAACAATCAATGTTAATTTGAAAAATCATCAAAATACGGGCCAGTTTGTGATGACGGAGAACGAACTTTCATAAATCTAGAAGGACATAGTCCCTCAAATAGGCCTAAACGTAAATTTCGGAATTCTTACGAACATTTGAGCAGCGAAGTCGGATCGTTGGGGAGTTTATGTCTTCGTATGGTAGCGGAAAATCGCAAAGTGAGAAACGGGAAATTTTCGGAATGGTCACTATACCATGGGGTCAAAACTTCAAGGTCACACAGAATTTGCAAGGGTCAACCGATTATCACCAAAATCTAATCGATTCTTTCCTGTCATTATCCAAACATTCCCTGAACATTTCGTGCAAATCCGTTTACCCGTTCTCTTGTTATCTTGTACACAAACAAACAAACAAACAAACAAACAAACAAACAAACATACAAACAAACAAACAAACAAACAAACAAACAAACAAACAAAAAAACAAACAAAAAAACAAACAAACAAACAAACAAACAAACAAACATACGGAACCCTTTACATAACCCCCTGCCGATTTTCATCGGCGTGGGTAATAATCACGAAGTACACATAACTTCTGAGTTTATGATTGTTACAAAAAAAAAGTCATCAAATATCATCAGCATTATTTTTTTCCTGTTTAACAAGGAAAAGTAGAAATTACGCGGTGCGTAAAATATGTCCCCGCCGGAAGTAGCATTTAGTAGCAAAATGTACAATATCGGTAAAAAATCAAGGTCAAAGGTCAAAGAAGTCAAAGGTCAAAATTCTGTGTAGAAGTTTTGAAGCCCTCACCTAGTGCCATCACAAAAAGCAAACGGAATCGAAATCGGGTTAGAAATGGCGAAGGAGTAGCATTTTGTAGCCAATGTACAATATAGGTCAAAAATCAAGGTCAAAGGTCAAAGAAGTCAAAGGTCAAAATTCTGTGTAGAAGTTTTGAAGCCCTCACCTAGTGCCATCACATAAAGCAAACGGAATCGAAATCGGGTTAGAAATGGCGAAGGAGTAGCATTTTGTAGCCAATGTACAATATAGGTCAAAAATCAAGGTCAAAGGTCAAAGAAGTCAAAGGTCAAAATTCTGTGTAGAAGTTTTGAAGCCCTCACCTAGTGCCATCACATAAAGCAAACGGAATCGAAATCGGGTTAGAAATGGCGAAGGAGTAGCATTTTGTAGCCAATGTACAATATAGGTCAAAAATCAAGGTCAAAGGTCAAATAAGTCAAAGGTCAAAATTCTGTGAAGAAGTTTTGAAGCGCTCACCTAGTGCCATCACATAAAGCAAACGGAATCGAAATCGGGTTAGAAATGGCGAAGGAGTAGCATTTTGTAGCCAATGTACAATATAGGTCAAAAATCAAGGTCAAAGGTCAAAGAAGTCAAAGGTCAAAATTCTGTGTAGAAGTTTTGAAGCCCTCACCTAGTGCCATCACATAAAGCAAACGGAATCGAAATCGGGTTAGAAATGGCGAAGGAGTAGCATTTTGAAGCAAAATGTACAATATAGGTCAAAGGTCAAGGTCAAAGGTCACAACTGAAATTCTGTGTAGAAGTTTCAAAGCTCCCATGTAGTGCTATCATATAAAGCAAACAGAATTAAAATTGGCTCATAAATGACAGAGAAGTAGCAAATTGAACATTTTGATCACACACGGACGCACAGACAGACAGACGGACGGACGGACAGACAGACACACGGACACACACACGTACGGAGCCCGTTTCATAGTCCCCTGCTCGAACTCGTTCGGCGGGGACAATAAGTGAAGACAAGTCCAATAAACTCTTATTCTACAGCCACAAAAACTTGATGTAATGACTGACACAGAAACAACAAAGGATATGTCATAATATATGTAAAGGCAAGTACATGCTGAATAACTTCAGCAAATTCAAGTCCTAAATACAAAGTCACATTTTCCCTAGCTTGCTGAAAGTCACTCATGAAGAAACTTTAGACAGACCCACTGATATACTAAGATCATGGTCACAGAGGTAGCCACACTGCTTGAGATGGCAACACATCTATATGGACTAGGGATCACACTAAAAATGTATCGCAACATTCGCTGCTTTTACAATCTTACCTGAGCTTTGTTTTCCGTTCCTCGTGGAATCTACTGACAAATTTCACTGCCTGCAGGGTCAACAAAAAAGGAGAATGGAATAGTCATATGGGTCTGTGTCATTTCATTCTAGTGTTGCTTAACCCATTCTGTGACAGGGACTCTGATCAGTGTATACAACACTATGAGGTTTTCTGTGTCAATCAGCACTGAAAGCACACAAAGGGTTTACCTACACTCAAAATCACTCCCAAGGTTCCCTGGTTACTACAACAGCAGCCACAATAACAATGGAAAAGACATGTATGGTAATTGAGAAACTGTCTCCCAAATTGCAAATGCCCTGTCATAAACTGACATCACATCAGAATTACATTTCCTTGTCCAGTACTGCACAATATTTCTCAAAAATATGTAACAATAAGCTTTTGGAAAAGTCATGCTGATCAATGCACCGATAGGTAAATGGTATTACAATTTCCCAAAGCATGAATGATTTTTTTTTAAATAGTGTGTACGAGTGTGCATGCCTTAATCTGCTTACTATAGCACTGGCAAATATGGTTCTGGTGACAGTTAAAAAGGACAGAAGTTGGGTACATGTTTTCTATTATGAATACACTTCACTGACCAGGGATATTTATGCAACTACCTTTGTAAAGGAAGAAAAGCTAGTTTACTTCCAAGACTCGTTGCCCACCATACTTGGATTTCTGACTTTGGAAAAGTTTCTCAAGCAAATCAGGGCATATCATGTGATTGACAGATACCTTATAATCTCACCACAAAATGAATGACAAACATCAAAAACATATCTCACGTTTTTGGGATGCGACATTTATGCATGGTAGAAAGCTTGAGAAAAATTCTTGACATCGATCAAGCAGTTCATTAAAACTTTACTTTCCACTTTTACTAATGGAAATTGAATACACAGACAGTCAACTGCACGTTGTTTGTTGCTTTCATTTTTTCCTAATTTTTTTGTTCTCCGCAGATGACTACAAAGATCCCACCGATGAGCTGCAAGGCAAGCCTCACCTGATTCTGCAGGCCTCCGATGAGGGAGATGCTCCGCCGGCCGCACATCTCCTCACAGTTGCCGACAAAGACCTTCACAGTGCGGGAGAGCGTCAGGAACTCACTGGAGCTTAGTCTCTCGAGAAAGCCATCCTGAACAAAAAAAACCCCAAACAAACAAACAAACGGTTTGTAGGCAACAAATGGCACAATACAAAACATCTATGGGTAGTGATTTGGCATTTAATGCTTGCTTTTCTGCCATTCAAATATACATGATGATGTCATAAATTCACAACAGCTCCACATGCATACATATTACTAATTTCTTCAACAACAGCTTCTTCAAGTCCCCCGTTTCAGTACTCAGTACTACAGCTCAAGTTCCTTCTCCGCCATGGCACCCACCCTCTGGAACACTTTACCTATTATATTATTATTTACTACATTATCATTATTATTATTGTTATTATTTACAAATTTGGAATAAATGCAACAAATCATTTTCTGGGTCCACGTTTTCACGGCAGCTGCTTCTGGCATCTAGAGAACTTGCCTGGGTCTTGCCTGACACGCTGATACCTGATGTATGCAGCCAGAATTCTGAGCCCTGACATTTAGTGGAAATCAGCAACTCGATTAGCTTTTTACCAGGTAATCTGTGATGAATATATATAAAAATTTGATTCTGATTACACCTGAAGTCTAGTAAAATCTTCAATCACTGGCAGTTTCAGCCCTAATCAAACAAATGTACTCAAATTCATGGATACTTTGATGACCAAGAAGAAGAGTGAAATAGTCCCGGGGGGGGGGGGGGGGGGGGGGTAGATTGACTCACCTTTCCTCTGGCAATGAGGAGTTTGAGACAGCGGTCATGCATGTAGTCACACACTAGCCCCAACATGTCCTGTAGACCAGTCATCAGCTTGGCATGCTCATTGGGTGCAATGAGGTAGTCACCTTGAGGCAGCCTGGACATAAGGGCGGATGGGGGAGGGGAGATGGGGGGGGGGGGGGGGAGGTGGGAGAGGAAGAAGAAACAAAACCAATGCACATATAACATCAAGATGGACTGTTATTCTCCAATAGTCATGAGATCATATACTATAACAATGTACTATACAGTTTTCAGTTTTCAAGAATGGTTGATTTCACTATAGTGATGCTTATCTCAGTGAATCTAAGAAGTTTAACTTTATCATTGACACAATAAGATATCAAGCGACATTCACACTTACACAAAAGGCATATCGTCGGCTGAGAATGATAAGGGCGTTAAGTTGCGACTAAACCCATAGTGTTCATGACCACTTAGCGCCCTTCTCATTCTCAACAGACGATATGATGGCCTAAGTGAAAGAATATTCCAGTGAGGCAGAGAGAAGGTGTGTAGGAAGTAAACAAAAGATGGACAGAGTCTGAAAGGAGTGCATGAAGATCGGAAAATGTGGATGGAAGGACACAAAGTTAAGCTTGGTAATGAAAGAGTGGCTGGGACCAGAGAGTTAGCATTCCCTTCAAACAATTGTCTAATCACAGTTTTCCATTTGGAACAACTGCACATAGTGAGCACAGCAAAAGAGAGTTTCTCAATAGTGGATCATTCTGATCATCTTCTCACAGTAGGAATGTCCCCTTACAAGGGATTGAAAAACCTAAAATTTGTCCTCACATGTCGGCCGCCTCGATGCATTCCTCCACCTCGTCCAGCCGCCCATCGTCACTGTACTGCTCGTCTAGCTGTGAGGGGGCGGGGCTCAGTCCATTCATCTGGTGACCCTCGGCTCCGTTCACAGCCTGCTCTTTGGGCCCTGCTCTGCTAACCACCCCTTGTCCTTTCTCCTCCGTGTCTGGACGACCAGCTGCTGTATTGACCAGTCTCTTCATGATCCCATATGTGTACTGAAATACCACAGGGACAGCATTAGTTTGGAAACTGTCTAAGGAATACTCCTTTTACATAGGTCTCAGACTTGTGTTAAACTTAAAACTGTATACTTTCTGAATGCATTCTTACCATTTGAAATTCCAATGAGCACAACTACAACTGTGTACGTTCTCTGTTCCCCACAATGCATTTCAATAGTCTTGTTTGTCTAAAGCTTGTACGTATCAATACATTCTTCAATGTAGTATCATTATCACCTTAAATAGATCAATGATAATGAAGATAATGAGGACAAGTATGATGGAAAGGCTAACTTTGAAGGCAGTATAACGAAGAGGCTGCTTACTTATCTCAAGACACTAAGCCTATCATCATTATATCTACATCATCATCAAACACTATTCAATGCCTCTGCCTCATAGGGTTGCAGAGTCACAGGAATTTATCTATCTTTCTTTCTTTTCTTTTTTTTGAGAGGGGGGGGGGGGAGAGGATTGCTCATCCCTCCCATATCTCATTACTGCGATTCAAGGAAAGCTGCCCCACTAATTTTCCTGGTACAGGGTCCAAGTATGCTACTTGAGGTGAAGATGCCCTAATCAGATTTTGTGCAGATCCTTCAATGTAAAAAGTCAAAGGTCAGAGAACTTTGTCTAAATTGGGCATTTTTTCAGCTGTAACTTCATCTTCAAATTTCCAGAGTTATATGATTTGGTAGGAAATAAATGTAACAATAAGTAAACATTTATTTCAGTGAAATGATCATGGTTACAGGTGAATGGTCATGAAAGCCACTGTACTTTGGGTGAACAATCATGTCATTTCCCGACATACTTCAACAGGTAATTTTTACTGCAAACATGCATGAGGTGGTCAGGAGTCAAGGGAAGACTAACCTCTATCCTGTTGAGTAGTATCATCAGGTTGATAAAGACTCTGTTGAAGAGTTCTAGCCACTGGCTGAAGTTCAGCAGTCTCATCTGTTCCGATAAACTATGAATGAAACGTAAGATGAGAGGCTATGAAGTTAAACACTTGATAAATGGGTAGGTAAACTAACTAGTGGTCTAAGTCCTTCTTCCAAATAATCTTTCAGCAAATTCAAACAGCACTGACACTACCAAGTGAAGTCCTATCAGCCTATCTGAATTGAAAATCTATAAAGAATAACAATCATAAATACACATGAAAAGCAGTTATGGCATGTTTGCATTGTAGCCTTAATGCCCTAAAGTTTGTCATCTTTTTTATTTTTGTGTTTGTATGTATGCATGGGTTATATCTGAGTTTGTACGCCATCATCCGCTTTCTTCTTCAGTAGATGCATCAGCGTTTACCTCTAGGACCACTGTCTTGATGTCAGCAATATTACTGCCTTCCACTGCATCATGGAGTTGAAAACTCAAGCCAATGAAACCTTACTTGCAGAGATATTTCAAAAGGGGCCTCACTTGGTCGTCATCATTATTTTACAAACAAGCCAATTCCAGCAAAGGAAACAATATCAGAATTTGGACATTGGTTAAATGAAATGTACATCTCACAACTACACAGAGAAAATATGCATTGTGATTGAACTGGAAGACTGCCTATGTACGAACGAATACAGACAGGCCTCAATAACTTGTAAGCTAGTAAAGAGAATAAGCATGTGAACAATCAAACTTGTACCTTGATGGTGTTACATCACTGTCAACTGTCTCTGCCTCAGACACAGCTTCCACAACAGTCTGTTGGAGCACAATCAAATGCAAAATTGATGGAAAGTATAACATAAAATGGGAAATCTCTCTTTTTACAAGGAAAAAACTCACATTGCCATCCCGTCCATTGCTCATTATACCAATGAATAAAGGTTTTAGTCTCATTCTCCTTGTTGAAATTGTTTGCAATGATGTAGGAATTCACATAAATATTTGACATAATGTGATTGTGTGATTGACTCTTTACCACTATGTTTACAAAACTACCTACACATTGATTTGCTCTGGAGTTGATAAACTCAAACTCAAAAGTCCTGAAATATTTTCACCTCAAATCCTGCCTTTCTACGCTTATTCTTACACCTAATACCACCACAGCAATAAAGTACTCAAGGAAATTAGCATGCCTATACAGCAATTGGGGTTGATCAACAGAAAAGAAATGAATGAAGTTATACCCATATCCTTATCAAATGTAAGTTCGTTAAAGGGATGGTATAGTTTTGGTTAGGAAGGCGGATTTAGATTTCAATCTTTTGCAAGATATTTAGAAACCACTTATCAAAGAGCATACAATTCTAAGAAGAATTAAAAGTTATTTGATGAAAATTGGTTTTGAAATGGCAGAGATATCCAAAAACAAGGTAAAACAAAATGGTCCTAATAAAAGGTGGGTCCCACCTTTTGATAGGACCTCCTTGTTTCTAGATATCGTAGCCATTTCAAAACCAATTTCATCAAATAAATGTTCAATTCCTCTTATAATTGTATGTTCTTTAATATTTCAAAAGCGGTTTCTAATCATCTTGCAAAAAGTTGAAATATGAATGCCCCATCCCCACCAAAACTATACCATCCCTTTAAAGGACAAGTCCACCTTCATATACATGTGAATTCAGTGAATGCAGCAATATTAGTAGAACACATCAGTGAGAATTTAAGGAAAATTGGACGATCCGTTCAAAAGTTATGAATTTTTGAAGTATTTGCGCAGACACTGCTGGATGAGAAGACTACTACAGTGTATGAGATCACATGCGTAGAACGATGTAAGGAAAATATAAAGAGAATTTCACAAAATTCTATTTTTTGAAAAAGTGCACATTTCCTCAACTTGTCATTGACGTATGTGTAGGATATTATTTCCCATGCCTTCTGAAAGAGGCATGTCAAGCATTCTTTTATCATGGGAGAAAAGTGAAAATATGATGAATTTTCTTTTTATTTTCTTTATATCGTTGTACACATGTGACATCACAATCTGTAGTAGTCTTCTCATCCAGCAGTGACTATGCAGATACTTTACAAATTCAAACTTTTGAATGGATTGTCTGATTTCCCCAGACCCCAATGATGTGTTCTACTAATATTGCTGCATTCACTCAATCCACATATATGAACATGGACTTGTCCTTTAAATCACCAACAAGAGAAAAGGTTCTGTAGCTACCTGCTTGATGACTGCCTTGATGGCACTGGTGGTTTCTTCCCGATAGACATCAATGAAACTGAACTTCCTCTGCCTCATCATGCCCAGGATGACAGAGGACAACTTATCCTATGGATTCAAAGAGGTAAAGACAACACAGAATGGTATTCTCGGGGACGAAGAATAATGCACATGGATCACTACACAAGAGGCTGTTAGTCCCTCAGAGTGCTTTGTTCACAAATCCCACAGGCTCCCTGGAGTGCCATCCAATTGGCACAGATGTCTGAAAACAATAATAGCCAGTGAACAAGATTTCCTAATCCCCCTAATCCCTATTGTATCACAATGGCCTTCCAGGGGTGACTGTGACACATTGCTTCACCCGAGTGGGTTGGTACATGTACCTGTACAACTAGTCTACCAGTATGTCAAATATGGCAATATTATACAACACCTTAGAATGATGTCGAATTGTGATTGGCCAAGAACATGTCACATGACATTCAATAGAAAATACCTATCAAACTCATTGAGAGTGACAGCCATGCAATAGGCCCCTGGCATGGGCCTATTGCACGGCTCGAAGGTACTATAGCACGGCTTCGCAAGGGGCTACTATTGCACGGCCGCTCACTAGAGTTCTGTGGCTCACACTAGCAAAGCGCCAGCAAACTACGTGCTGGCCGGCTGCGCTGCGCTGCCGGTAAGTCTCACAGACCAGGCGCGGCGGAGTACTGCAATGTTAACGTGTACGCGCAGCTACCTTACCTAGCTAGTTGCATGTATTGCGGCCTTACCTACTGCTGTGTTTTTACTTTTGACTCTGATCTGCTACGTGGACCACAGTGATCCCAAAATCAAGACTTCATTTCAAGTTGAGAAACCGTAATTTGATTATTTTTCTGTGTTTTTATACAAAATCATTTTCGGAAATAGACAAAGTCTAGACCTACTACTAGATCTACTGACATCTCAGATCGGCCCAACAGTCAGGCCTAACTCGATCTAACGTTAGTGTAGAATGGGTATAGACCCTGCAGAGTTTGTAATTCCTGTGACTGTGTGGTCGATTCATGACAAGTGTTTGAAAGCAGTACACATGGGTGGTTTACAATTCTCGGCCTAATTGTTACATTTATATTTGGGCCTTCATGAGTTGGCGGTCACTAATTTAGTACTGTGATTGTGGACAAGGTGTTGTATAAAACGAATAATTTATGATTTTGTTCGTGCATTGGGGCACGTAATATCGCACTCGGCGCGAGATTCGCCACTGGTCTATTCAACGCGGCGCTACGCGCCTTGTTGAATAGACCAGTGGCTTATCTCGCGCCTCGTGCGATATTCGTGCCCTGATGCACTCACAACTCATAAATTATTCGTATATTATTGAATGCTGATGAAAAACCACGGCAAGTTAAGCTAAATGCCTGGGAACTCAGAGTTAAGCACAAATATATTGTCAGTGACATTATCTTCCTATGTCTGGAACTACTGTCAGCGAACAAGATTTCCTAATCCCCCTAATCCCTATTGTGTCACAATGGCCTTCCTGTTTGACTGTGACACACTGCTTCACCCTAGTGGGTTGGTACAGCTAGTGTTCCTGTGCAACTACCAGTATGTCAAATATGGACATATTATTGAATGCTGATGAAAAACCATGGCAAGTTAAGCTAAGTGCCTGGGAACTCAGAGTTAGGCACAAATATATTGTCGCTGACATTATCTTCCTACGTCTGGAAACTATAACAGTCAATGAACAAGATTTCCTAATCCCCCTAATCCCTATTGTGTCACAATGGCCTTCCAGTTGGACTGTGACACAATGCTTCACCTGAGTGGGTTGATACCTGTACAACTACATTGTACCAGTATGTTAAATATGGACATATTACTGAATGCTGATGAAAAAATCATGGCAAGTTGAGCTAAGTGCTTGGGAATGCAGAGTTAAGCACAAATATCTTGTCACTGAAATTATCTTCCTCCTATTCCTTGCATAACTGAGCATAATTTCAGTTTCAATGAAGGTCTATAATATCTTTAAACTGCTGAGGACGGACTGATGTTGTTACAACACGCATTTTCCATAGACCCCTGCCGAGTATACTTGGGACCCGTCCTCAACAGGTTAATACAGTGTACAACTGTATTTTCTATATCTCTCGCTCCTCTCACCTCCTCAGTTGGCGTGGGATCATCCAACGGTCGATTCAGATCCTTGCAGGTGTACCTTGTGAACTCTTCGCACAGCATCTTGTCAATCAGTTTCTCCATCTCAATCAGTTGTGAGCTCAGATGCCTGGATAATCAATCCAAAAGCAAGACGGAAGCTAACATGTGAAGGGAACCGGCAGAAGACCAGAAAGAAAGCAATCAACCTCTCAACTGCTTTATATCCGTTTTCCTTCTCTTTCTTGTTCTTTCTCGATTTAACTTTTTTTTTGCTTCCATTCTGTTTTCCTCCCTTCCTTCTGTTCACACACACACACACATACACACACACACACACACACACACACACACACACACATACACACACACACAGAGACTCAGACACGCACACAAACATGCAGGAGACTAAAGAACACACACGTGGGTCTGACCTGAAGCTCTGGATGCCAGCAAGCTCCTGGGTGAGAATCTCATGTGTGGTGGAGATGAGATCCAGGGCCCCGACAAACTCTGAATTGGATAGGAGCAGCTGGATGGTGGGTTGGGTCTGGTGGACTGTGGCCATCAGTTTCAGCTGGGGGTAGAGGTGGGAAGGGGGAGGGGTGGATTAACATCTAGTAGAGCATGAAGCATGTAGCAGCTCACTACTTACATACAAGGTTTAAAGTCCTTTATCATGATCAAAGTATAACAAATATACCTACCATCACCATCGAAAATGGAGACACTTTCTAGCTGGCTCCTTTCTTCAAACAATGTGAGGATATTTCAAACAAAACAAAACAAAACAAATGTGCAAGACAAAGAGAGAGAACGATCTGTTGGTTTAAGCTGTCTGCAGAGCTCCATGGTAAAGGTGTAGATGATGCTAGAATCTTGCAACAATGAGCATGTGCAGTACAATGTGTGCATACTCCCTCACAACAAAGCACAACTCTACATTTGAAATCTGAAAATATGTCACTAAGTTTGACAGTTGCAGTACAACCAAGGGGGGCTAACTTTCACCCTTTAACAATCAGTGCCGAGCCATTTCATGGAAATTTGCACCTGAAATGGGCCATTCGTTGCTGGCATAATTTGCTGTAATGAGCAATACATCATAACCCCCTCCAGTCATTCCGATAAAGGTAATGTAGCTACAACATTGTTGTATTGAGTCAGTGTTGACTATGAGTCCAGCTTTGTTTTCTGGAACACTTATGGTCAGGTTGGAGATGATACTATAGTCTCTTTAACACAAGGCTACTAACACATGTAAAACAAAGAAAACAAAACAAGAGTATTCAAATTGATGAAATTCTTCTGTCGACTATGTTTTTATTGCAACTGATTGACAAATTGCCCTACATCGAAGTAAATAAGCACTGAATTGATCAGTGTTTTAGCAGTAGCCATGATTAAAGAAGAAATCATGAGCGTACTCGAGCAGGATTCGAACCTACAACCTCCTGAACTCCGAACAAGCATCATCTCCACTAGACCATTGAGCTTCCGCCAGAAAACAAGTGTCAGTACTAATCCTTATAGCATGCAGCGGGTACTGCATAATTATTCTAATTCATGAAATTCTTCCGTCAAGATGTTTTTAATGCAAGTGATTGACAAATTGTCCTATATTGATGTAAATAAGCACTAAATTGTTTAGTGTTTTAGTAGTAGCCATGATAATGACTCTGACACTGATCAATTCAGCGCTTATTTACGTCGATGTAGGGCAATTTGTCAATCAATTGCAATGAAAACGAGAGTATGCGTACGACACCAAGATCTATAGACCGAAAAGAAGATATGCAAACATTACACAGCATGAAAGAATACGTTTTGAAATTCAATGAATGTAAAGCTGCTTCCACACTTACCTTGTTGTAAACTTTGACATAGTTTAACCTGGAAATCTTAAGCCGCATGACTTGCAAGGAGCCCTTTGCCAAAACTTTATCGATGTTGTTGATTTTATCTCTGCAAAATGGTAAACAAACAGAGGCCTGAGCATTAGGCACCAATCAAATCAAATCATTTTCTGTAAACATCATTGCACTACACAAAAAACAACAACAAAGAAACAAACAAACAAAACAAAACAAAACTAATATTACTTATTAAATGCCAGTGCTAGATTAACTCTTTCAATAGTTTTGGCAACTCGTTAGTAAAAAGTCAATGGCGATTTCAGGTGGTAGGGTCCCAAGAGAGCTACTGGCATATGTGCAGTCAAAACTTCTCTTATATGACTGCCTTTGACACTGACAATTTAACAGCAATTGATATTGTCTTTAACTGCTTTTGCCATTTAGTGTGAAATGTAGCTGTCAACAGTGTTACACATATATTCTAATAATCATGCCAGACATCCACCAAAATGACAGAGAAATGAAGAAAAACACATCTCAGCCTGGTAAATTCTCCCAGGCATTTACTAAGACTACGGCAGCAGAAATGCATAGCTTAGCATTTGTCTGTCAGTCTGTCCGTCTGTCTGTGCTTCATAGTATGTGCTTACCTTAAATCACAGACAGCCTTGGCTGTTGCAACAAGGTCCTCCTGCAGCTTATCATGGGAAGCCATGGCGCTGAAGAACGCATTGGATCGCATCGAGATCTGGCGGGCAATCTGCACTTCCACCATGTCCAGGTAATGACTCAGCTGTGGACAAGAGGCAGACAGAATCAAGCAAATGGCTGGTAAAGAACTAGGCTTTTAACTAATAAGAAAGTTACAACAAATTTCTCTTCAAACGTTCATACAAACATTATTCAATTCAAACAATATTCCATGCAATTATTCCCAAGACATGAAATGTAATGAGAAGTCATTACACGAACAGATGGGCAACTTGAATACAAGGTGCCTCTTGCACTACTTCCTGGCATCTTGTAGTACAGTTTGTACATGGGAATTACAACAGAATAATGGAAAAGGGACCATTTACAAAAATGTTATCCAATTGGTAGCTTTTATAATGATGAGAAAATAACATGCTTATGAAAGATATTAGAATGTTTTGACACAATACTGTAATGAAATGAGGTTAGAGCACTGGAGTCGGTGTCTCTGGTACGTCTGGTAGGACGTAGGGGGTGTGCGGTGACCCCATGGCCGTAAGAGTTTCGGTGGGGGGTCACGGGTCGCACATGGGTATACTCTCGCTCGGGTAGTAGGAGCGAGGAGTGGTGAGCTGACGCTCAACGGGGGCGGACGTGTCCGCGGTGTCTCCCCAGAGTTTTGTAGTGTATCATACACTAAAGTCTTGTATACGCTGTTTGTATCGGCCATTCGTGCGGCGAGTACAATGACGGTTGTGCATCGTGTCAGGCGACGGGCCCTGACGGGTAGCCGGATTGGCGAGTACAGTAATAAAGTTTTTTCTTCGCATGCAGTTCGATTGTCATCTCAGTGAATTATTGATGCTGTCTCGGCGTGATAATGCGATGTGATGTGATCGTTGTGAGTCTGAGTGAGGTGTCCGCGAACTTACCCAAAAAAGATTCCACACAGTAACTGGAGAAATCCGGTTATATTACAATACCATATAGACAAGTACACCTACAGGAAATTAGAGGATTATATTATTAATCAGGGCATCTGCCCTTCTCTTTCAACCTGCAGATACCGTGTTCATTGTTGGCTATAGCACCTGAAGGTACGCAGCTTTGAAACAAAGAGACAGAGTTCTTATTTATGAACACGGTATTGTGAACTTAATTCGATCAACTCGCCAACATGCCTGCGGTTCGCTGCCCCATACCCAACTGTGACTACACCACACCAGACCTTGACGCCGCCATCGTAGCTGCCCTCCTCACCGCCCACACTGCCATTCACACCTCTGGACAAGTTGCCAAGGTAGAGAAGGTTAAGAGGCCAACGGTTGCTGCTGCTGGTACCCGTGAGGAATGGAACTACTTCACGTCAAGGTGGTCCGACTATGTGGATGCCACAAAGATCACAGGGAAAGACAGGGTCGTACAGCTCCTTGAATGTTGCGATGAACCCCTCCGGAAGGACCTCACAAGAGCCGCTGGTGGCAGCCTCACCAACAAAACTGAGGACGAGGTGCTGGCAGCCATCAAGAAGCTTGCGGTTCGTGAGGAGAACACCATGGTTGCCAGTGTAACGCTCCACAACATGCGTCAAGATAGAGACGAGACAGTTCGCAGCTTCGGAGCTCGCCTACGAGGTCAGGCAGACATTTGCAAATTCATCATAACCTGCCCCTCCTGTGGTGCAGATGTTAATTACACTGACACAATTATGCGGGATGTGTTAACCAGGGGAATCGCCGACTCTGAAATCCAACTCGATCTCCTAGGCGACAAAAAACAAGATATGGGCCTAGAAGAAGTCTTCCAGTTCATTGAGGCGAAAGAGGCCGGTAAACGCTCTGCCTCCTCACTCCTTGACTCGCACACGGTGGAAGCAGCCAGCAGTTCCTACAGGAAAGCAAAGCAGGCACATCCCAAGGAACGGCAAGAATTATGCGCCTACTGCGGAAAGAAGGGGCACGGACGGAGCGCTCCCACTCGAGTCCGAAAGTCGCAGTGCCCAGCGTACGGACATAAATGCGGACACTGCGACAAGTTTCATCATGTTGAGGATGTCTGCCGCAGCAAAGGCAAGCCAAAGGTCCCGCAGTCGCCCTCATTGGGTGAGTAGGAAGGGGCCATCTTTGACGCCCTGTGCACCATTCGCGATGTTGGACACCCACCCGGCCTCCCCATTGACCACCATGTATATGACGACATTTCCAAAGCATGGCACAGGAAGAGATCGAAACCTCAACCTTACCTCAACGTGACCGTGCAGGCTGTCCCAGGGGACTACCAAGCTCTCGGATTTAACCTCTCATCCCCCTCGCAAACCAGTGCCATCCCAGCCATGGCGGACACTGGGTGCCAGAGCTGCCTCGCCGGTCTGAAGGTCCTCCACCGCCTCGGGCTACGCCAGCAAGATCTCATCCTAGTTACCATGGCGATGCACACTGCAACTAATGGTGGCATTACGATCCTTGGTGCTGTTCCTCTATGCCTATTGGGCAGGAATCCCCTTGGCCACGTCGTCGAGTCTCGGCAACTGACTTACATCACAGACAGCTCTAATAAGCTCTTCCTCAGCAAAGAGGCCTGCATCGATTTGGGGATCATCCCTGACAGCTTCCCCACTCTTGGCATGGCACCAGGTGCACCCCAATTGGACACGGCCGCCACCCTCAAGGAGGCCCCCGAACGGATCGCCTGTACCTGCCCTCAACGCCAACTGCCCCCTCCGCCTCCTACAGAACTGCCATTCCCTGCAACTGAGGCAAACCGAGTGAAGCTCCAACAATATCTCCTTGACTATTACCAGTCCAGCACATTCAACACGTGCGAGCATCAACCCCTGCCGCTCATGGATAGCCCCCCTATGAAATTGATGGTGGACCCAGATGCGGAGCCAGTCGCCCATCACACGCCTGTGCCAGTCCCGCTCCATTGGCGGGATGCCGTCAAGGCTGGCTTAGATCACAACGTACAATTGGGTGTACTGGAACCCGTCCCCATTGGAGAGCCCGTTACCTGGTGCCACAGGATGGTGGTGTGTGCTAAGAAGGATGGTAAACCACGTCGAACAGTTGACCTCCAGGCTCTCAACGCACACGCTACCCATGAAACACATCACACACCATCGCCCTTCATCCAGGCACGATCCGTTCCTCATGGCAAGAAAAAGACCGTACTTGATGCTTGGAACGGTTATCACAGCGTCCCCTTATGTCCCGAGGACCGACACCTCACCACCTTCATTACTCCGTGGGGCAGGTACCGCTACAAGACAGCCCCTCAAGGGTATATTGCCTCTGGAGATGGATACACCAGGCGGTATGATGAGATTGTCTCCAGCATCCAAAACAGGACGAAATGTGTCGACGACGTCCTCCTGTGGGCTGACACGCTGCGGGACAGTTTTTTCCAGGCTGTCGAATGGCTGAATATCTGCGGCCGCAATGGGATCACCCTCAATCCCAAGAAGTTAACGTTTGGTGCAGATGTCGTGGAATTCGCTGGATTCGAGATTACTCCAGACAGTGTTCGCCCATGCCAGAAGTACTTACAGGCAATCCTTGACTTCCCTACCCCTACTGACATCACGGACGTGCGCTCCTGGTTTGGTCTCGTCAATCAAGTGTCCTACGCCTTCAGTATGGCTGAGAAGATGCTACCATTCCGTGAGTTGTTGAAGCCCAAAACACCCTTCGTGTGGACTGCAGCCCTCCAGAGAGCATTTGACGAGTCCAAGGCTGCTATTGCCAGTGAGATTGAAGAAGGTGTGCGTATTTTTGACCCAAGCAAACCCACCTGTCTTGCCACGGACTGGTCTAAGGATGGCATTGGCTTCTGGCTCCTGCAAAAACACTGCAGCTGCAACGACGTTGAACCCTTCTGCTGCAATTCGGGCTGGAAGATCACCCTCGTCGGCAGCAGGTTCACTCATGCCGCTGAGACACACTATGCTCCGGTGGAAGGCGAAGCCCTTGCTGTCGCTGACGCCCTGGACAAGGCGAGATATTTTGTCTTGGGCTGTGAGGACCTCATCATAGCGGTTGATCATAAACCCCTCCTCAAGATCTTCGCAGACCGTGCCCTTCAGGACATCCCAAATCCCGGCCTGAGGAATTTGAAGGAGAAAACCCTGCGCTACAGGTTCTGCATGGTTCATATTTCCGGCGTCAGGCACCGTGCCACAGACTGTCTTTCTCGCCGCCCAACTGGTGAACCTGAAAAACTGCACCTGCCTGATGACATTGCCACGATCGCATTGACCCCCGACATGTTCCTGCATTCCGCAACCCTCATGACAGGTCTCCGCACCTTGACCCCCCACGACAACTCTGTCGAGGTTTGCTTGCTCTCCTCTGTCACATGTGCCCTGGAATCCCTCCACTTGAAGTCGGTCACGTGGGACAGGGTCCGTACTGCCACAGCCAGTGATGACAACATGCAGGTGCTCCTCCATGCTATCGAAGCTGGCATGCCGGAATTTCGTCATGAGCTCCCCACAACTATCCGAGAATACTTCCCTTTCCGTGATGCACTTTCTGCAGTTGATGGTATCATCCTCTACAAGGATCGCATTGTCATTCCACCATCTCTCCGGGAGGAAGTCCTGGCTCATCTGCATGCTGCACACCAAGGAGTCACCTCTATGACTGCCAGAGCGGAGTCCTCCGTCTTTTGGCCTGGAATCACTCCAGCCATCGCGGCCCTCCGTGCACAGTGTCAGCAATGCAACAGGATTGCACCCTCCAACCTGAGCGCACCACCAACTCCTCTGCTGTCTCCGGCCTACCCCTTCCAATGTGTCTGTGCAGACTACTTTCACTACAAAGGCTGCAACTACTTGGTCATTGTAGACCGCTACTCCAATTGGCCGATCGTTGAGCGATCCACTCAGGGAGCACCTGGACTCATTTCTTGCCTGCGACGGACATTCGCCACCTTTGGGATTCCAGACGAACTAGCATCAGATGGTGGACCTGAATTCACGGCAGTTACCACACGCTGCTTCCTCAAGGACTGGGGTGTTCATCACAGACTTTCCTCTGTCGCATATCCACATAGCAACTGTCGGGCTGAGGTAGCCGTCAAATCTGTGAAGCGCCTTATCATGTCCAACACCAGCCCTACAGGTGCCCTGGACACTGACGCCTTCCAACGTGCCATGCTACAGTACCGAAACACGCCCGATAGGGACACCAAGCTGTCTCCGGCTATGTGTGTCTTTGGCCATGCCATCCAAGACTTCATCCCCGTTGCTCCTGGCAAATATTTACCGCACAAGGCATGGCGTGAAACCCTGGTAGCTCGGGAAGAGGCACTTCGCACCCGCCACATGAGAGATGCGGAACGTTGGGCTGAGCATACCAAACGACTCCTCCCCCTTGCTGTTGGAGACCATGTCCGCATTCAGAATCAGACAGGACCACATCCACTTAAGTGGGACAGGACCGGGACTGTAGTTGAGGTCCGACAGTATGACCAATACGTCATTCGGGTTGATGGTTCTGGGAGGGTCGCCCTCCGTAACAGGAAATTTCTTCGGAAGTATGTCCCTGTTCAACAGCGCCCACCCCCACTGACTATGGAGGTCGACATCTCTGCTCCTCGCCGGCCAGCACCCATACCCCTCTCCAGCCCTGCGAGAGGCGTACCACCCTCACCACACCCCACCGGCACTGCTGATGTTCCCCACTGCAACCCTGCACCAGTTCCCAGTGATCCTCCACCTCAGATGACAGCCAGTGATGCTTCTCCTAGACGGCGTCCTCTCCATACGGCTATCCCCCCTACTGCTGACTACCCAGGGACGCCACGCGAGACACCTCCCACGCCTCCTGACCAGGTTCCAGCTCCTGCACTCGTCACTTCCCCCTCGCCTAGCACCCCTGCTGCACCCCGACGCTCTGCCCGTCACACCAGACAGCCTGCTTGGCACTCGGATTACTCCATGTGATTTCAGCCATGCAGTTCCCTTGAAACTATTGTTGTGTTCCTGCGTTATAGTTGTGCTTACCAGCAGTTTTGGATTCTGAACATTGTTCTAACTTTGGTTTGTTTTCGCGTTCCTACGTTCAGCGTTGTTATTATGGATTTTACTCTTTTGCCTACGGAACTTTATGGACCTATTCCCAGCGTTATTACTACCACACAGCTGTATTACTGGATCAGTCTTTGTCACGTTTTGGATTCTTGACATTTTCTTCGCGCAAAAGACTTGGGGGGAGATAGAGGATTATATCATTAATCAGTGTATCTGCCCTTCTCTTTCAACCTGCAGATACCGTGTTCATTGTTGGCTATAGCACCTGAAGGTATGCAGCTTTGAAACAAAGACAGAGTTCTTATTTAGAAATCTATTTCTCATGTATCTAAGCAGGATCAGCAAAAGAGTGTACAGGTTGCTAATGATTGTTTTAACACAAGACAAGTGTGAGAAAACAAGATATCTTTAAGGTACATAATACTCAAATAATGCGTAGCAATGGATACCTTTTCTTGGAGTAACTTTGAGGATTGCTGGCCTCTGAATTGTGACCATGGCAGCACGGCTTCGAAAGTTTCTTGATTCTCTAGAGCAAATTCGCCCTTGAAAAACATCTGGAACAGGGCAGAAGAAAAAACAGATCAATGCTTCTCTATTAAAAAAAAAAAAGAGGACATGACCAAGGTTAGTCCAGAGTAAGAAGCATGTGCATAACTTGCTTCTCCCAACAAACAAACAAACAAACAAAGAAGCAAAAACAAATCAAGCCAAGAACCATAAAAGACATATTTCTGATTTGCCTCTTTCTGTTTAAACACAGCACTAAGACATGCTGGAAGGTTGTTCAAATGCATGATTATGCAGAATATGGGTATAATCCTCAATAAATATAATGTGAGGATTGGCCAACCCAGTCATAATTACATCCAGAGAAAACACGTGTGAATGGATTCATTTTCAGCTGTTTGATGACAAAAATTGTGTCAATCACATACCAGTTTATATTGTCTTGGACGGCATTTGGGAAAACAAAGAGAAATAACAGAAACTATAGTGGCTACAAAAATATGCACAAATAAACCAAAAATACAGGATACTCAGGCGAGCAGCTATCAATAAGAAGGCATTGTTATATTGCCAAATAACTTGTCACAGAACAGGTGTGTACAAGTACTTCTCATGGTGTATTGATATCTGCACATGTACAGAAAATATCCAGCAGATATATTGTGAATACAACTAAGGCAATTAGTGTCTGGCAACACTTGCATGCTGAACTTTGCACCCAAATGAAAATAGTGCCATTCCTGGTACCTGTGAATATCTGTTATGCCAAGCATCAAGATACCAACTGCATAACTCAGTACCCATTGTACATTCACTGCATATTAAAGGACCATGTCACTCAAGAGCAAAAGTGCATGTTTCAGAAGACAGAAATAATATAGAAGACTGTAGTGATAAATTCCACGATGATGAAGATGAATATCATACTACTTTTGCTACTACATTCCTACAACTACATGTACTACTACTGATAATAATGATATTGATAATGACAATACCAATGATAATGAGAATGATGATGATAATAACAATAATGATAGTAATAATAATAATGATGATCATGATGAAAAAAAATAATACTAATAACCACTAATAATAATAACAATGTCAAATGAACATTTGGAAAAAAGGAAATTAAAAATCTGTTCATATGTCATCTGTGCAGTATTCAAAGAAAGTTTCAATGGTACACTTACATATGAGGCACTTACATTCAGATGACATGAAACAAACATTTTATGGCATCCAAAGTGTAAATATGTAAATTAGGTAGTATCAGTTGTCATCAGCTCCAGAAACATCATAAAAACATTCCAACCAAGTAAGTCTTCATGCTGGACGACTCATACTTGACTGCTCTGTGAGACATCACAGAAAACTGCTGGTGATTAAGTCTCAATGACATGTGGTAAAAGAGATATGTTTCACAGCTAATCTGTACCAATGAGTAGACCCTACATATGTACATATAATGTACGTATGTGCACATGCCGTTCAGTGGTCTACAAATATCTACTGATAATCATAATAGTTCATACAACATGTTTTGTCTAACAAGCCATACTTCAAGCTTGTGAAGTCACAAAAGCCGGTGGGGCGGGGGAGGAAAAAGATTTGGTCTTATCAGATATTTAATAATCTGTGATACATACCTTTGGTACTTGTTGCAACTCAGAGTTAGTTTGCTCTGTTGATAAAAGCAAAACAAAATAAACTTTGTTACCTGGATGGAACGCGATGGAAAGTAGATGCAAATGTGAATGAATGTGAATGAAACTTGGTTTGAATATGCACAGTACAACATTTATATATATGAGGGCTGCGTATGAAAGTCCACATATAAAGCACATTGCTTGAGTTCTATGACAGCACACTGGAGCACTTTGATGATACTAGGACAGTAATTTCAAAAACATATTATGAAATATTTCCTCACGTTTGCAAATGAGCGGTAAAACTAGAAATGTCACTATAAAGGCAACTGATATGCCTCCGCCAAATTGCATTATTCTCCCATACATCTTGATAGTGTGGGATGACAGTTGCAACATTTTGAAGCACTAAAGGTGTACATTTGCAAGGGAGTGAAGTGACCTAGCCCAAGCTCACCTTTGTGTGCACCCTCCTGAGTGTGTGGTGTTTTTTGTGTGTGTGTGTGTGTGGTTTTGGGTTTTTGTTTTGTTTTGTTTTGTTTTGTTTTGTTTTGGGTTTTTTTTTTTGGGGGGGGGGTTAACTTCAAAATACGCAATCTGAAGCATGAACATAATATTCTACAGTGTAGTTGTTTTTGAGAGAATCAATGCACAAGCAAGGGGAATTGTGACTTTCATTTTATCTTATGGCAGGTTTGCTACAAAATCTGTATATATTCATTATTACAGTTAAAAATCAGTAGCCTGCTAAAATCCCTACAAAGTGGTAGTCTCTACCACCCAAATGGGTAAAATTGGCAAGTATGCATGATTGCTAAAAAATTGAAATTACATGTTCTGAAGTTTGATGGCACCACCCTATTAGGTGTTTACACATTCCTTGAACCAGATTTCACTTGGATGGCTAAATTGTTTCAGAGAGCAAGCTACTTGACTTTTGACCCTTGCCCTCTGACCCTACAGCCTACATCTTCTTCAAATAATCACCGACTGATAATATCAAATTTTCATGACAACACTTTGAGCTTTGTTCAAAATATGGGGAAAAAAGTGGGATTTGAACATCACCATTAAACCTTTGACCACACAGCCAAAAGCTTTCCTTACAGAATCACTGTGCTGTAATTGCGATGTATACACCTAGTTTAATGAAGTGTATGCACTGAGTAAGTTTCAAGGTATGGAAAATACTGTGTAATTTCAGCATTACAATTAATCACATGAATTTTGCCAATTCTAGCTACTGAGCACTTGCACTCTCTGAAACATTGAGTTATACACATCTTATTAACTGCACTAATCGGCGGCCAGATTATCACTTGTCACTCTTTCTTAAATTCTGCTCTCCATTGGTCCACGAGTTACCTCTAGATCTGGTGGCAAGACAGCTGTTTTGGCTTTCATCTTTGTCCTGAGTGTGTGGGTCTACTGCAGAAGGCCTCCTCTGCTCTTTCAGTTTCTGTAAAGTGACATACGAACAAATTGCTGACAATTTCTTTTTCATTTTCATTTGGTCAGGCTTGAGAAGATGTAAAGACAGTGAAATGAGTATCCGTCACAGGATGCAATAGCAAAGCCGATACGAACAATGTATACTGTAAGTAACACCATAGACTTGATGGCCATTTGATATCGTGTACTTTGTGACTCTTTGGACATGACATAGTTTTGTTTTGCTTGTTTTACTACTTATTATCTCTCCTTTGCATTACAAGGAATCATGTGCTTGCTTGGCTCATCATTGGGTAAGAAAATGAAAGAGAGTTTGCCTGTTGTATAAAGTACATGCAAAAGAACATTGCCTGAATGCTCATAACATGTAGGGCAAGTGTTAGAAATGACTTTAATAACATATTGCAGGTCATAATCATTTAAACAAGTCAATGTTGCAGTAATAACATACAACTCATAAGATGGGTTATTTCACAGATCTTCACAGACACAAAGAAGAATTAATATCCTCTACTTGTGTCATTGTATTGCCTCACATGAAGAATGGGTACATTATCACAGGTGCAAGTAGCAATATCTTAGAATACCATCAAAATAAAATGGCATTTACATGTAGAATCAAACTGTTTGAAAGCTGTACATTTTTCAGTAGCATTTTCTATTCCTCCCACCCCGCCCCACAAACACATTCCAGGAACTCACTCTGGCAGTCTGTCTCAGATACTTCTCAAAGTGAATCCGTGATATCCGCGGCACATACGGGGACGACGGAATCTCCGCCTTCTCCACGAAGGCTTCGCCCCACGTCTTTGTGAAAAAGTCTGTCTCGCGCTTGACCTTTCTTGGGTCATTCAGCACTGCGGGCAGATTGACCACTGATGACAGCACTGTCCACTTCTGCTGGTTACTGATGACAGAGGGAGCCGAGGAGGTGGGCGGGTCTGACTGGGCTGCCAATTTGACTTTATTTGCAAACCCTGCAGTGAAATAATGAGGACACAAAATTGGTGCAGTACATTGATAATAATAATATGATTATAATGATGATGATGATAATAGTAATGATGATGATAATAATAATAATAATAATAATAATAATAATGATAATAACAACAATAATAATAATAATGATAATAATAATAATAATAATAATAATAATAATAACAACGATAGCAATAATAACAGTGACCTCTGATAAAGAGCTGAAGTCCATCAAAAATGACGTTCATGGCACTGTTACATAACCAGCATGAACAGTAAATAATACAACCATACAACAATTATATAACTTATTGGAACAAATTAGATACAAAAACAAACAATGCATCAGTATCAACACAAATTTCATGTTACTGCAGCAAAGGCATGCACAGTATACAAATTCTATGTAACCAGAGCTGAATAATATGGTTGACAAAATTTGAAGGAAATGTTACACAATTGCATTCACTGGCAAACTATCACATCTCCAAGGGGCAACTGTGGCTAAGAATAACTTCTTACTCTGTCATTAACGCGACTCGACAGTTAAATGTACATCGTATCTTTACTAAATGCATCATTTTCTAAGCACTAAAAATGATCAATTCATATTTCCACAATATAAGTAGACGAGACGATTTACATGAATATTGTAATTCGGCAAGAAGTCTTCATTCAGCAGGAAGGAGGACAATTTAGAAAAATGGTACAAGCCACCAATGTCAAAGTCTCTTTAAATTCTGTCTTTATATACACAATAAAACTAATTAAAGTGTGGTTCACCATTATGCCACTATATCACTGTTAAACATTGACAGTTTACTCTATGGAGTACAACAGAACAACATACACATGTACAATATACATCGATGTACATTGAACACTGAAAACTGCAAGTCAATGACAAAAATTCCTTTTGGAACAGCCACCTGAAATGCTTAAATACTCCATTACCACCTGTCAAATGTGCATGCATGATGTATTCATGCATAAGCTAGCAAGGGTAGGGCAGTGTAGAGTATAATTGGGGAGGCTGTCCCAAGAAGAACTCTTTCTAACATACTCTCCAACACTGTAAATACTGCTGTGATGTCATTTTGTATTAGATTACAACTCTTGTACCTTCATCATTCATATGATCCTTTGCCACATGATATTCATAGTCAGTGTCACTAACACCATCTACCGGAAGAGTCGGGCAGACCCCGTGCAGACCGTAGCGGCACACGAATGAACCTCCTTCGCGGGCACAGTGTTTTTCGCGCAAATGTCTCGCAAAGTCTGTCTGGGTCCTCATGTTTATACTGCACAAAGCACATGTCCGCCATGGTGTAGATGTCATACTGCGCTGTGACCTGCTGCTGAATTTTGTTTTCTCCTCTATGTCCATCGGATTCTGGCTGAGATGATGATAGCGTTCCTGCTTGTGCATGCTTGCACGTCCATGTTCAATGTGGTCGACATGATTCACGCTGGATGCAGTGTCACTCATCTTGTCTCACACATTGCACACAGATGGCAGACTCACCTTTCCACACTTCCGATTATTTCTCCAAACAAATTAGATTCTACTCATTTCACATAGACATAGATTCACTGATGTCTACTCATTACGCATTTAAGCCAAATAAAGCTCATAAATCAACATCAATCATCGGTCAATGAATCAACACATGTGTACATCCAGTTGTTACTGCACAAGGAGAGATCCTCAAATCATCGATCATGACCTGGTTACCACTACACCAAGTCTGCATCAGTGAACATGGTGAAGGACTGGTATCACAGTAGGGGCCAGACTGCACTCCTGTACGGTTATGAGGGTAGTGTAGGGCCGGACCTGTCTCTGTCAAATTGTTTTCACTTGAGCTGTATACACAGTAATGAGATGAGTGACTGTATGTTGGTTGGCCTACTAACACTCGGAAAATGGATCTTGCAGCAGCAGGTACATTACATAAAATCTCTGTATAATGCAAATAGACTATAGACAAGATGATAAGCCAAAGCCGTAAAGGAGTTCGTGTTTTCACTCAGCTTGCGAATATAATCTGTGCAGGTTCTTCCACTGACTGTTTACTTGATTGGTGCACGAAGCTCGCGAAGACAGCAGCAGCAGCCGAAAATAATATCACGATATGCACAACCATTACCAAAGCTGAGCAAAGTAGGCCTATTACCCTATTTTCTACTCCCGATCATGATTTCGTGGCACACTGCACTCCTTGTCCTGGCCTGATGAGAGTGACCCGCGACCGGCAAAATCAGATGTTGAAGCGACTGACTGAGAGAAGAGTGCAGTGCAGTGAAGAGTGAACGTCCACGTAACAGCTAGCTAGCCCCAGAGCTCTAGTGCAACGGTAGTGTGTACGTACGTGTGGTAGTGTGTGTGTGGTAGCCCTTTCCTAGGCCCTACTGTCATAGGTACACAACGTTGGTTGAGGCGAGAGGCGAGAGGGCATTTAAATCAAATTGGCAACCAAGGATGGCAATGATTTAGGTATGTATTTATTTATTTTAGAACAATAAAAAAATTAAATACCCTTTAAAAATTATCAATATATTACATATTTATTGAAATATTCTTGAAATTATTCAATGATAAAATTATGCATAAAATAAAAAAGAAATACCGCATACGTACGGAAGAAGAGCATAGAAAAGTGCGCTGGCAAATATCGGCGTGCAGAGTGGGCTTTTCCAAAGAGGTTCTTTTCCCACCGCAGAGTGACTCACTGTGGATGCGATGTTCATCCTAGCAATATATTCGCTATAGTATTGTGTTGTTTTGTTTTGTTCTTGAGAAATCGCTCTTCATGAGTCTTCTCCACAAAGATTTCTAGTTTTTTCATTATGATTGATCATATAAATCATTATGATACACTGTAATACAGATGCGACCTTGGCATCGTTTTAAAAAAGAAAAAAAAAGAGAGAAGATGATCGAATCAAAAACATATTAAATTGATTCCGTTTCATTGTACAACACTTTCCCTGTATACTGTTATATAACCATATCATTGTTATTACTGTCCCGTCCGCATTTGGCTCTTGATTATATTCCGGAGCTCTTGTCATTTTCCCCCATTCAGTCTTCACAGAGCACAGGGGCGGATCGAGGGAGGACCGCAACCGGCGCACGCCCCCCCCCCTTTATTTTTTGTTGAAACAAAAAAAAAATAAAAAGAAAAAAATGGGGGGGGGGAGGGGTGCGTGCGCCCCCCTTTAATTTTGTAAAATTTACTTTTTACCCCCTCTTTACGAAATCCCTGGATCCGCCCCTGGAGCACGCCATCACAGTATTCACGAAGTATAAAGGAAGCATATCATTTTATATTTGAAGTCTATTTTACAAAAAATCGGAGTGAATGATTTTCATAATTTTGCCGAATTTGTAATTTTCAGGACTTTGTGAATAAATGGTGCTCTTTTTGACCAAAATTTCATCCTCTGAGTACGGAATTCAGAGCCACGAAAAAAGAAAAAGCGTCCGGTATAACACGTGATACGATCCACTCTCCTGCTTGGGAAAAGTGGACCTATATATAGTGTGACAGCTCCAGGAGGGACCTCATGGCCGTCAACGCGCGTGACCTTTTCTTTCTTTTTTTTTTTGGGGGGGGGGGGAGACTACCCCCAGCAAACACATAACGTTTTCAGAACGTTTCCTAAACTTTCTTTATTATTATTATTATTTTTTTTTTTAGGTTCCGTACGTCTTCGCATAAGATGGACGTTTTTAAAACGTACAAAGTCAAAGTTGGGACTTAACATTTACCGCAAAGCACAAGTTTTTTGGAAAACGTTTTAAAAACGTCAATGGACGTTACAAAACGTTTTTATTATGTCTGCTACGTCTTCGTCCTTTATAAACGTCCACAAAACGTTTTATTAGGTCTGCTACGTTGACTTCATCTTTAATGAACGTTTATAAAACGTTTTTATTTGGTCCGCTACGTGTTCATCATTGGTTTCTTTTCATGAATATTCATGCATATTAATGAATATTCAAATAAAAATATAAGATTTGAAAACTAGTGGAAATAGATGAAAGAGATTGAAATCTAAAGATTTATGCTGGGTTCAAACTTTCTGTGTTAAAAATAAACTTACCTACGTTATTGTTCAGTTATTCACAATTTCAAATTGTGTTATTCTTATAATAAGTTAATAGGTCCAATTAAGGTGTGTGTGATCTAATTTTAGTAACCATGTCTTAATGCATTACAACATTTTGCTGGTATATAAAAAAAAATGTGATACAGTTTCATCGATTGGGAATAGGATGTAGTATATAGGTATACGGTAGGACATTAAGAACAGGTTACGATAGGATTATATAGGATTAGGGTACAATCCCAGATTGCGCCTGTATAATCTCATGCCTATGATTTTTTTTAATACCCAATAAAAAATAAACATTAGACGTTCTTAAAAGGTTTTCTGGACGTTCTAGACGGATATGAAAGGTTCTCTAAATGTTCTGAACGGATCAGAAGACTTTTCAGATGTTCATAAATCGTTTTTTGAACGTTCTACGGTTTTCAAAGGTTTTCTGGACGTCCGCAGAACGTCCACAGGACATTTTGAATATTCTTAAAAGGTTTTACTGTCGTCTTTAATGTCCAAAAGATTTTCTGCAGGTCCTTAAAAATTCCGAAAGGTTTTTTATTGGTTTTTTAAACGTTTAAAAAACCTTTTTATAACGTCCATTTGAAACGTTTTAAATACAATGTACGTCGAAAACCTTCCACAAAAAGACGTTCTGAAAATGTTTTGACAAAACGTCCAAATAACGAGCTGGGTGGGGGAGGGGGGGGGGGGGGCAAGAACGCACTTGCTGTTCAATCTTCGGGAGAGCAAGGGAGCATATACCGATCACCGAGCAGGGGAGGTGTGATATGGGAGGGGAAAAGTCCCCCCGTCCACATTGAAGTGTCAGAACTTTGCATTTTTAAAAGTGATAGTCAACGAAGATTTTTACAATGTATACATTTTGTATTTCAATTTCAATTAAAGACAGCTATAATGGAAAAATACCTAGCTAGGCCTATAAATGAAACAGTGTAAATGGATACTATCCTTCTTCTGACATAACGATGAGACTTGTTCGATCTTCCTACCAATCCACTTTCATCTCGCCATAGTGAGCAAAAATCCTCGATCGTACTTTGCGCCACCTCTATTTAAGTTTCAAGTTTCTTCATTGTTCAAAACTTTGTTTTAACACAAGAACATGGTAACAATCTCAAGTTTATAAACAGCATAACATGTTTCAGTAACAAATTACTACACTGAAACCCTGTAAAACCTTATAAAATCGTAACACGGAGATATCTTATACCGGTAATGTAAAAAAGGCGCTACATCAATCAAAAATCTACAACGATAAATTGCGCACAACATCGTATCGACGATTTTGATGCGACCCGACGGCGCGGCGACCCGACGCGACGACGACGGACGCACGTCGATCTTGACATCCCAGGGCAGAGAGATGCTTCTTCATCTAGAACTCTAGTATCAATATATCGGTCATTTACGTAAGTCTGATTACCGGTCATTATGGAAATGGGCAAAGCAATCAGCCAGAAAATAAGGGTAAGTTTTGGATGGCTTTGGTATTTACTGAACAGTCATTGCTTTCACTGCAGAAAAACCAGAAACAGAACCTAATCTAGCCTCGGTCCCATAGCATGTGAATCGCGTTGTCCTCAAATTCGAGAGTTTCCCTTCATCACATTGACAGACCCTGTACAAAATATACAAAGTGTGTGGACGTTAGATACAACAATGTAAATATAATTTAGATCTATGTTAGATGGCAGAGCGTTACAAATGAATTTGTCTGTTATTTGCTAACAATTTCAAGTGAATTTTGGAAACATTAAATAAAAGTACCATAGTTATGGGTAAACTCGGCCTAGCGGGTAAAGTCGGCCGCCAGCGCGCACAGTACATAAAATTGTACTGTGCGCGCTGGCGGCCGACTTTACCCGCTAGGCCGAGTTTACCCATAACTACGGTATACTACGTACAGGGAAACTAGTGTCCACTACTAGTGAGTAGCCCTAACGTTAGTGCAGTAGTGGCGTAGACCTACCATGATTAGGTACCGGTGTAGGCCTACCGACGTGATGATTAGATTTTAACTTTTAAAAGTCAATTTCTTAATTCTCTGACTTTGTGAAACACCCCCACGTCCCACCATTGCTCAGCCCATGTATGGTTGGGGCACCACCTATCGACAGGGCACCTTCCCCTCGACACCCTGCGTATCATGGCTGTTTGCGTATAGAACGAAAAAGTACGCGCGGGATTAAGTGTCATTAGCTATAAAAACAATAAAAACGAAGAAACAAAAATCAAACTCAAACAAACCAAGCTAAAAATTACACATCCGATCAGTTACGACGCATGGCTGTGAAATTCACGTGTATTACCTATGGCCTGTGAAATTCACGTGTATTACCTATGCTGTGAAATTCACGTGTATACCTATGGAGGAGAGGGGGTGCCGATCGCAAGGTTCCCTTTTTAGCTGCGCGAAGAAAACGGAACGCACGCACTAAAATTGCGCTATTTTAAAACGGAGATTCATAATCAACGAGACGGTCACGACATTCAAAACTGCAGTATTTATGGCATATTTGAGGTAAGAATTAGGCGGATTTGTATTATATTTTTAGAATAAACAAGCTACAGATCCTTAGGGTGACGATACGTGGTACCCCCAACCCTACATACTAAAACCTGAACTGACCTCAACACTAGTAATATAGTTCTAGATCTCTTATTTATACAATATTTCCGAATCAATGAATTTTTTTTTTCAGTGTATAAGAAGGACTAGAAAAAAAAAAAATCTGTTTTATTAAAATAGAAACTCCATCTGAACCTTGTCATTTGGCTTTGCATTGGTGATATGGCTCACCTGCAGTGTCGAGTGTGACTCTTGGCCTTGCTGAGCCTGAGCTTTGTCAAATTACAACTGTGTATATATGACTTTGTCCTGTTGATTGTAAATAAAGACACACTGACGTAGATCAGATTACTGGACTAAAAGGTGGATAATTGTGTAGTAATGTTTTTTTCCGGTAAGATGAATTTACATGTTTTTAATTCTTTGGAATCAAACATTTTTTTCTTCTTTTCCTCGTTTTCTTCTTCTTCTTCTTCTTCTTCTTCTTCTTCTTCTTCTTCTTCTTCTTCTTCTTCTTTCTTCGTACCCAGTACAAGCGCTAATGTGGCACTTGGCAGTACCTGGTACACTCTTCTGATCAGTGGTTCTGTAAATAATACTCATGTTTATGTTATCTTGTATGATCAGTTATTCATAACTCTTTGAATACATATTTGAATAAAAAGATGATAGAGGTGATGATTTACCCACAAATTAAGTGAACGTATACTAGGTCAGTGATGCTGCACAGTCAGTTGAGTATAAGATCCTGTGAAGTGCCCACTTAGAGCCACAGTTTTCAATGGCATGCTGACATTCAAATTGTCATAGCCTTCAATGAGTCATTGATCACTCACTTGATAATTTGTTGCTTTGGAGTATAATTACTGTATGTGCTGTGTACAAATAACGTGTAGTTTGAGTACATTATTCCTTGATAAATATATACAATGTGAATATGAGTGCAACAACTTTGTAGACATCTACATAGTTTGTATTCTGTTTTATCTCTTTGCCAACTGTAGGAGGCTATCAAGGCCAAACTTATTGATCTGGGAAACTATGTTGGTAAGTTACTTTTAAAAAGCATTTCATTTGTTTTATCATTCATCACCTACATACCAATGAAACTTACATTCTCAGCAGCAAGGAATCTGCCTTTTCTGATAGATTATGGATTTTGTTATCCACTCAGTGAATAATTTAAGTCCCCCCAAAATTTGCAAAGGAAGGTGTAATCATTTTTCGTAAGAAAGCATGCATGATACTATTGTGTAACTACACTGCGGGATGAATCTGATGTATATCTCATGCATTTTTCTTGTTTTGGCTTTGACAACACTGAACAATGGGACTTTAACTGATCACAGTTTATTGGGTAGTTTGTCAAATAAGCTACAATGAAAGCCTTCTTGAAAGATATTGAAATGATGATAATGTATTCCTCATAATCCCAAAGTGTGAGTAACATACATGTATATGGACCACCGCTTTTGGGAATAACTAGGGCTATCAATGTTTTCAAGAAAGTACTGCATGATATTGCTTGTTGTGGATTGTTCTTTATAGGATCAGTTTTCCATGTGCACATGATACAGAGTCCAATTTGTTTCTCTGCTATACAACATTACAACATTTGTATAGGTATGACAGTGATCACTCCATTATGACAGGGACTGTTTTCACTTCATTTTGAACTTCATTTCATGTCTGCATAGTTTGTAGTTAATTTGTTAGTCTGCTTAGAGGTAAAATCTAAGCCAAACCAACAAGTTAACAGTTAACATGATTAGTGTAACTAAATATGAATATAGTATACATTTCTTTTTATTATTCAAATGTCAGACTGTTATACTCAAATTTTTACAGACAATAATTTTCTCCTTGGACATATTATGCATTAGAGAGTAATATGATACTGTAGATAGCATTCTCCTTTCTTGATCAAAATACAATATGTGCATCTTTTTTTCAGCATCATCCTGGGTAACAGATGCAAATCTCATATACCCCTCTTCAATATTTATACCCCCGCCAAACGAAGTTTGAAGGGGGTATATAAGAATCAGCGGACGGTCGGGCGGTCGGGCGGTCGGGCGGTCGGGCGGTCGGGCGGTCGGGTGGTCGGTCCGTTGCAAATCTTGTGTCGCGAACTACTTCCTCAGTTTTCAACCGATTCCCATAAAACTTGGCACAGATGTGTGCCTTGGGTTGTAGATGTGCAAGACGTATTTTTTGACAGTACTCAAAAGTACGTTGCCATGGTAACGGCATATTATGGGCAAAAATGGGTACAAATCTTGCGTCGCGAACTCCTCCCACAGTTTTTGATCAATTTTTATGAAATTAGGTACAGATGTTCATCTGAATATGTTAATGTGCAAGACACATATTTCTGCAGTGGCAAAAAGTGCGTTGCCATGGTAACGGCATGTTATTGGTAAAATATAGGGCAAAATGCTTCATGGCAAAACTGCTTCATCAGTGTTCTTCCAATTCTCATGGAATTCATATTGAATGTTTGTCTTAGGATATAGGTCAGCATGACACATTTCTTGACAGTGACAAAAAGTATGTTACCATGGTAACAGCTCACATATTATGAGCCAAAATGATGGAAAATTTTGTGTTGCAAACTACTTCCTCAGTTTTTGCCCAATTTCCATGAAACTTGGTACAGATGTGTGCCTTTGGTTGTAGATGTGCAAGACGCATTTTTCGACAGTACCCGAAAGTACGTTGCCATGGTAACGGCATATTAATGGCAGAGGATCAAGGAAAGATCTTGCGGATTTAACTACTTCCTCAGTTTTTTGACCAAAGCTTATGAAATGTTGTTTTGACCAAAGCTTATGAAATGTTGTTTGGCGGGGGTATAACCAGTCGCTGTAGCGACATTTCTAGTTTAAGATAGGACCCTATCAGAAGACTATTTAATGTTGGGAGAATTGCATGAAACTTCCATGCATACAATCATTGTGCGCGTATGATGGACTAACTATATATTTTCTACCTGTTGATGTAGATGAAGAACTGCCTGATTACATCATGGTGATGATTGCAAATAAGAAAACAGAAGAACAGATGAAGGATGACCTTGCACTTTTTTTGGGAGCCAACACTGACAAATTCACTGGCTGGTAAGTTTACGTATCTTGAAAATATTAAAAAGTCATTGCATTCTCAAATCACCACCAAAATGACTGTAATCCCAATGTGCTAAAGTGGAATGGAGTACTTTGTATTTTGGGCAACACCATAATGTTGCCAAGCTCTGCTAGGGATGGTGTTTGAAAATTGTTTCTCTATAACATTCTCACAGCCAGCTTCAGCACATGATGGTTATCTGTTTTTCATCAGTATTTCATGTTATTGGGCACATCAAAACAGAGGAGTGGCTGCGAATGTCAGCAGCAATTCTAGTTGTTTTTTTTTGTGTGTGTGTTTGTTTGTTTGTTTGTTTTTTGATGAATCAAATTAATCAAAGCTCATGCAGCATGCATGAAGTGGAGAAGTGACACATGTTCAAATGGTGGCAGACAGGATGTGTAGAAGGTAGACTACAAACCTACCTCCCCACAAGAAAGCATAGTCGATCTATCCACTGCCGTAACTCTCTGCCAAATTGTGCTAAAACTTTTGGCAGTGACGCTAGTTTGTGATAGTGCAAGCACAGACAACTGCAGCAGCCAGGTTTTTTAACTCTTAATCTTTGCTTACCAGTACATGTAAACTTAAGCCTCTCTATTGCAGAAATTTGTGAATGGTGCTGTTCATGCTGTGTTGCATTTGCTTCAGTTGTGCAACGTAAAAAAGTAGAAAGATTGGATAGACTATTTCAGTTCTCACTCAGCTTTTCAAGATTTAAGTGGGGGTGCTGTGGCATGGTGGATAAGACTCCTGACTCCCGATCGGAGGACCTAAGTTTGTTTTACCCACAATGTCCCTCTTGACCCAGGTGTATAAATGAGTACCTGGCAACACAAGGATAATAATAATGGCAGGGCCCTCTGGTAGAACAGTGGCAACACTGAAGAGGCTACCCTGGATAAAGAAGACCTTATTATTATTATTATTTATTCAAAGAATTATGTGCTACAACTGCATCTTGTACATGTCTAATAATGTATGCAACAGGCAACAGAACATGGCAAAATTTGCAGTATTGTATGGCTGAAGTGGAGTAGTCAAAAGTGGCTTGGCAAATTGGAAGTAATGTGTTATGTACCAGAGATAGTCCTCTCCCAATATGTCAGGCAATAGCCAGTTGCATGCATAGATTTCACAAGAATAGCATTGGGTCACCATTGTCAGAGCGTTGGAATCAAAATTGTGATTAACAATCATACAAAGTGAAGCAAATTGTCATTTTTTGGACTTGTAGGATTTCTCTGTATTCACTTTCTTGAATATTTCATATAGGGATAACATAAGTGATATTTCAAAGTGATGTTTAAGAAAAGTATGCATATTGAATATATAGATTAAATGATATTAAGGCAAATACAACTTCTTGTTGAAAATCTGCTATGTCAGGAACAACAACTGGACGAGTCACACTTTTGTCAGTTACCATCTTCTCTTAGGACTCTATTTGCCACATTCCTTGGATATCATTGTCAGATGTATTGTTGTGTTGTAATAATGCCATTGTTATTGAATATTGTGCTGCAGATTAACAAACCTCCTTTGCTGTGAACAAAGCAAGTACACGGAAGGCATGGAGTAAAGTCTGATATTTCATTTTGCTGTGTGTCTCAGGCTGCAGGGAGTTCTGACCAAGCTGCAGGCCGCCAGAGATGAACAGAAGGTCAAAAAGGAAAAGGCAAAAGAGAAAAAGAAGAGCAAAAAGAAAGACAGTAAGAAGGAAAAGACAAGGAGACACTCTGCTGACGGGAGCAAAGAAAGCAGCAGCAAGGAAGACAAGGAAGTGGATGACTCCAGCGGAGCTAAGCATGAAAGCAGTGAAAAAACTGTTGAGGTTCCTGAAAAAGCTACAAGAGAAGTTGTGGAGGGTGAAGATGGACCTGGGACCTCAATTCAGAGTCAAGATAATGCTGGGAAACCCTCTGCATCGTTGCCAGCTACTGCTACGGCCGTGAAGCCTGCATCCAGTCTAAAAAGGCTTCCATCTTCTGAGCCAGTGATCTCCTTGGTGCCGGACACAAATGACTTTCTCGCAGAGGAAATTGAAAAAAATGATGCCGTTAAGAGGGCCACAGCTGAAACCACAGAAACTGCGTCTGTGACTCTGCCCGCCAAGCGAGAATCTTCAACTGCAAAACCGACCTCAGAGGTACCACGCAAAGCGCCTGAGAGAGCAGCAGGTGAAGCATCACCAGTCATTGTATCAGCTGCGCGGTCAGTCGATAAACCTCATCAGAATGTCATTGTGACACTAGGCACAAGAGGCAGGGTGAGTCAAAACCCCGTCCCCGCTAGGGGGCCGGTCAAATCTCGTCTTGGGATTCCTGCCATGAAGCAGAGAGGCAATGCACAGGAGCACCCGCGACCATCATTGTCGAATATGTCAGCAGTTGTCAAAATTACCGTAAGTAGCTGTGTACTCAGCAGACGTTACATAAATACTATATTCTTAGCTGGAAAAGGTTTTCTCCTTTTCCTTTCAAATCAAATTTTGACTGTCCCCCCATATTGAATCTCATATTTATTCTCTGTGAGATGTCAGTAAAGATGGAAAGACATCACCAATTCAAGATGATTGAATTCTAGAAATTAACTTCAAAAGGAAAAAATGACTTTCTTTCATAGTACTCTAGGTATTTGTTCCTATTAGAGCAAATTGGAACTTCATTCACCAGTTTTTCTAGTAAAATGATTTGATTCCTGCATTCTCCTTTCTGTTGTTTTGCTTGTTGAGCAGGGCATACCCACAAAGCGAAAGGGGCCTGGCTCGGTTATAGGTCAGGTGATACATGATGAAGAAGACTCCGATGATGAACCACCAGTGAAGAGACTGGCCAGTACGGTCAAGCCTCGAAGGAGGTGAGTGCAGTAGAGTTGCTTCACTGTACCTGTGAGCATTAAAGCAGACCAGGTTTAATAGACCCAAGGTCTTCCAGATCTCCCTGAAAATTCTGATATCATATCTTGTCATATCCTGACAAAAGAATGATTTCAGAAGTATTTTCACCTATTGAGATGAATTTTAACCATTCCTTGCTCTTAATTTGATAGGAATTTCTTATTTTCCTGATAATTTTACCACACACTCCTATGGGAACTGCTCTTTTTTTCCTACATTTGAGCCAAATCATCACTATTTTTCAGTTAGAAAGGTTGGGGAAGGTCTGAGCATATTGTGCTCAGGTATCTTTTCATTTACATTTTTGAAATCTCCATGATATCAGTATGTAAATGTTGACAGCCCTGCTAAAGAGCTAACTGTCTGCTTATGTTTAGTGCTGCAAATATTGTATTCATTATTTCAAACAAGTTACATTTCATAACATACTTGACAGGTGATAAACATTGATTTTTTTAAATACCATCATAAATTTACGTCTTTTTTTTTTTCATCCAGTGAACAGATGTGAGAATTAGGGGGGAAAAAGGAGTTTGACATTAGCACATCATAATTGATTGTTCAAGCTCACCTTCTTTGTTTCTTTGATCAAAACACTTGGATTGCAGATCTCTGTAAGACATGCTTACATCACGATGAACACATTGGTTTCATTAGATTTAACACAAAATATGTCTATTCCTTCACCCAACCATTCAAAGTATATATTATACTAGTTTGTACATATTTGTTACCTTAAATGTTTGATCATGATCAGAAATAGAGGTGAGAACACTATCTTCATGTGGCATGTTGGCCATTATGAGATGCTGGTTGGTATTCCTGTTGACTGATCGATTGTTGTACTCAAAGGATGGTGAGTTTTGGATCGTTTTTATACTTGCTTGTCCATGTTGACACAGACAATTAGCTATGAATGCATTTCTTTCCATCATGAAAGATTTAGCTGCACCTCTTATGACTCCAAAAATATGTTCTGTTTGCCAGGCAAGCTCTGCCCAAGACGAAGCAGAACAGCACCGTACTATTGAAGAAGGCCATGACACAGGCGCAAGAGTCTACCAGCGTGTTTCCCGCAGCAGGCCAGTTTGCCGAACCAGTCAGGATGATCGTCCGGTCCGCCAGCCAGTCTGGTTCCATGAAGATCGTGGCTAGGTGGGGATCTGGGCTTCTGCATCGTCTTTGATGCTGAGTGCCAGTCTTTGACTCAGCTGTATAAAGGCATTATTTACCATTTGCAGATGAAACATAAACCCAGCTTTAATACCTTAGAATAGTTCTAAAATGTGATTTAGTGATAAAAACAACCAATGTAAAAATTTTAGTCGGTATAATCAGTGTTAGCTATTGTTAGATAAACGAAATGTGAACAGTAGTTTTAATTAAATTGTTTCTAGAATAAACCATCTACAGTTATGGTTTATTGAGAAAAATAGTGATATCTCCTTATGTTTTAGGCTTTATTGCAACATTTTTATGTGGTAGGGTGTTTTATGACACAACTGACCTACACGCATGCTTCAAATGTGATAACTTGGAATTTTTTTAAACTACTGCTCCCAATGGTAAACAATACCTTTAAGTACGATGCCACATCGCTTGCAAGTCGGCTGTACTGACCATAGTGAAGCGAGGCAAACATAATCTTTGGAGTTGCATAGAATTTGACCATGAAACGATGAGGTTGTGGAATTGTAGAGTTCCGCATGTTATTACTGAATAATGATATTGATTGCAATCATGTGCCCAAATGAGAAGTGATGGTGTCATCAAGTCACATCTCATTCACTTTGTTATGAATTAAAATGTTTAAAAGCCATATTTAGGCTAATAATTTAGAGGTGGTATCTCATTCCCCACTTAGCTATTGTTACTAGATTAATGAAAGACTACATAGAATTTGAAGAGAAAAATGCAGTTTGCTCTTGATTTTATGTCAAAAGATGGAAAAGAGATAAGATTTATGTACAGTTGAAAAGGGGACTTGTGAGGTGATGACAACACTACCTCCTGAAGAATATTATGCACACAAGTCATTATTATTCTATTCTTGTAGTAATTATTATATCTAGGTTTAGCTAATTATTTCATTTGTTAAGTATGATACCAATATATGTATGTGTATGCATGTCTCGTATCATTCTTTACTGCTGGTTGTTGAATTGAAAATTACATGATTGTGTATCAAGTTTTTACTGAGTTGTTACCTAAGATGAAAAATTGAATGTAAATAAGAATATTATTGTGAAACAGCAGAATTCATTGTCCCAGGGTCAATTAACTTCAGCTTTGTTGTGTGATTTTTCAGATCCATACCAGCAGATAGGGATAACTCTAGTGTAGCAACGTCCAGTGCACAAAAGAAACTCTTTTCCAGGGCTGTGGGGGCCACGGGTCTGTCCACGGCCAAAGCCAAGGCCAAACCACCGATGGAGGAGAAAGTGGCAGTGACCGTCCGGCCGCTCGGCCTAATGTCCAGATCTCGCTTCAAGGAGGCTAAGGAGAGAAACTTTGACGCGCACGAGTATCAGCGGGTGGAGAGTGAGAAGGAGGATGCCGGCAGAAGGGAATCCGTGTTGGAGGTTGTCGAGCAACAGCCGGAGGAACAGCAGGTTGAGGAGAAGGAGGATGAGGCAGACATAATGGAGGATGAGAAGGGGATAACAGTCAGAGATGATGATGATGAAGGTTGGTACTGATTTTTGAAATGCTCACAGGCAACTTAAAAGAGAACCAAAATCAAAATATCAGCAGTTTTTCTGTACCATATTTTCTCGGACAGGAGCTCCTTTCACTGTGAAGTAAAACGTATTTTCATTGATGCTTCTCCACAGCATGCCTGAGTGACCCTAAGCTTTGAATCCTCTTTTCTCTCTTTTCTATGAAACTGCGCTTCCTAGCACTCTTTTTATAATTCAATCACTCTTTGAATGGGTTATAGGATGGTTCAATTTTACCCAGTTATACGTCTTTTTAAAACCTAGAGCTTTCATTTTGAAACTTTGCAGAAAAGTGAAAATTCCGTTTAGCCTGCTTTATGTGGGTTTTGAGCTGGGCAGTCACATGTGGTTTGTGTGTGTATAAAAGTATGTATGTATTTAGTTATTCATCTATTTTTTTATTATCTCTCCTGTACAGGGCTTGAAACTGAGCGCCAGATCATGGAAATCATAGAAGCCACTGAGCAAGCCGACGTCACAGAGGAGCTACCTCTGGCAGTGGAAGGAGGGTTTGTGGAGCAGGAAGTGAGGAGGGAGGAAGCAGAGGAGGAGGAGGAGGAGGAGGAGGAGATGGAGGAGGAGGTGGAGGTGGAGGAGGTGGAAAAACGGGTGCCACAGGAACCCACTGGTGATACCAGGACCACCACCATCGTCCGGCCAATCCAGTTTGAAACCTTGTCAGTGATGCAAAAAAGGTGAGAATAATATGCGTGCATTCATATATTCTGGACTTCAGTACGAGTGTTGCGCTGGTATTGCATCAATGTCATTAGTTTCGTTCAGACGGTGATCCTTAACCTCGAGGATAAGTTAACTCAGGGAGGTGTTAGAAAAGGAGAGACAACTCCTGCTCTCCTTTGAAGTCATGCGCGGCACCGCCGAGAAGTTATGCGCTTAATTACAGGTGGAAATCAGGTGCTTTGACAAAAGAGAGCATCAATAATCGGGACTAGCGCTCTCACATCTAGAAATACTTGCCCCTACTGCGTTTCGCTCTCTCTCTTTCAATGTGATGGCAACAATGAATTTGTGTACCTCGAATTGGAGCAGCGAATCAAAATGCAGTGTAAAACTGACAATTTTAACAGCAAATAGTTTAAAAGCATGCTGTTGCACACTTTAGCGGAGTACTTTATTTGAAAGATCAAAATATCCCAGATTAAAGGATAGAAGACTAACATGCGGAAATGTGCCCATTATAGAAATATATTAGGTTTTTAAGATGGCCTAATTTTCATTTCATTTCAATTTGCGCATTACGAAGAAACTAGAAATACATGTTTATAATATTGAATTCTTTCCTAAACTACTCTTAATCAATTCGAGTATTTCATTTAAAATTTTACGGGGAAATAAAGCTTGTAATTCAACGAAAGGTGAAATGCGTTCTTCGTCTCCGAACTTCGCCTTGCAACTAGAGCGGTGCAACGCATGACTTCAAAGCGTATAGTGGAATGCTAGACATCCCATTGTAACGCTTCAAACCAAAACATGTGTTTGCATGAATTACGAAGAGTTGTTTCTCCTTTTCTAACACCTCCCTGGTTGACTTCAAGGATAAGCTCTATGGGGCGCCAAGCTTCACAAGGTCAATTTCGTTACAAAATCAATCATTTCGTAATGGCCATTTCATCACGAAATCAGGCATTCCATCGGCACAAAGTGACTGATTTCATAACGAAATCGACTTCACAACACGTGGCGCCCCATAGAGCTTATCCTCAAGTTAGCTTTTCCTTGAGGGTAAGGATCACCGTCTGAATGTTATTATTCGTTTCAGATGTACACCAGTTTGCTGACATGTTCAGATTTTATGCATACCTTTATATCTCAGCCATTTCAAAACTGATTTTCATCAAATAAACTTTGAATACCTCTTAGAAGCATATGCTTTTTAACTTTTCCTATTTAAAAGGGGTTTCTAAGTGTCTCACAAAAAGTTAAAAGCTGAATTCTGACCTCAACCAATACTATACCATCCCTTTAACATCCTCACTGACTTTATTCGACTCCATTTGTCTTCCCGCGATCCTACAAATAGTTTGTAACCCTATGTAAGTGTCACTCAAACTGATATTTGCCATGCAGAGGAGTATCCATAACTTGCAAAGCTGCCGTACTTAGGCTCAATTAATTCCCCCAGATGAAATAAGACAAGCAAATACACAATGCCAAACAGACAAACAAACCCTAGGCTGTTAGACAAATCTCATTGATTAGCTGTAACAATGTGGAAGTCTCACATGCAGAAAATTGTGACAAGATAGTGTGTAGACTACATGAACCCAACTCACTGATGGTTAGTGTCAGGACTTCTGTGCAGAGCACATCACATTGGCTAATATGCTGATTTGTGATGGCCATTTATCTAAATGCTATGTGTCACTTATTAAGTCTTAACACTGAATTTCTAGGGTGCAGTATGCTCATAGTCTAATCATTTTGATACTCCTTGTGGAGAGCTGCAAAACAAGACTGCTAAAACCAAAGTGCCTTTTATATATATAACAATGCCCCTTCTAATGTCCATTCAGAAGCCAACAAAGAGACATAATCCAATTTATATTGATGCTTGTGGAAACTGAGGTATAAAGGTCACTAGTGTACATGCCTGAAGATTCAAGGCCTTCTTCCCCTCTTCCTTCAAGGACATCGCCCCCACAGGCCGCGCCTGTCTTACCAACACCCATGGAGGATACGAATCCACGCTTCATCGTGACCCTGGAGGGTCGCAGGAAAGGGATGGCCTTTCCGTTTGAGTCCTCGGAGCGCACCCCCCGTCTGGCATCGGCGACCCCTTTCCAATCCTCCAGGCTGCTGCCATCAGACTTGAAGTTGCACCTGCTGAACTCGAGCCTGGAGCAGATTGAGGCCGGCGAATTGGAGGAGATGGAAGCTGTGGAGGAGGAGGAGGACTCTTTCTTTCTGTACGACTCTACCGCCCCCCTGCCCAGCTATCATCAGGTGGTGCAGAAGCATCATCCAATCTATGAGAAAGAAGTGACCGTGGGCAGGGTCCAACCCTCCCAGCACCTGATCAAGGACCCCACCTACACCCCACCTCAGCCCAAGGTGGCGCCAGTCACTTTCTCCCTGCAGGAATCAGATGAAGGTTTGTGCCTCTGTGTTTAATTTTGGGTGCTGGTTTTGTGATGGCTTGTGATTGAGATAGATGGGATATTTTGCCATAGGTCCAACATGCAGTTGAGCGTGCTACATACTCAAATGCAGTGTCTTCTTGAGAAAGTCTTATCACTATACAATCACTCATGAGAAATACAATCCACAAAACAATCGATGCTTTGTGATTGTAATGTATTTTGCCCTTGTTCAGGCAGTTCAAATTACACGAGGGTCAAAGCGCTTTTGGAAACACAGATGCCATATGACTGATAGTATGATCTCATCATTTCTCAAGAATTTGACTGAATCATCTCAACCCTCTGATTGGCTCAGCGGGCAGAGAGTTTTGAAGTGGAATCATTTCGAAAATGCGAGCTATTAGTGTCAAATGACAGCATGAATCGTCTCAGGGTATGGTCTTGATCTCAATAGCACCTATTCAAACGTTCATAAGAGCATACATATCTCTCGGAGTAGAATTGGGCCAACTCGATATCCCTACTTTGTGTAAAATGTATCATCCTATTTAAAGTATTGTGATGAATTTGTGTATTATTATCATCAAAGACTTGTTCTGCATTATTTACACACAGCATTGCCATGGTTTATATATATTGCTATGTACAACACAATGTCCTTGATTTGTTAGTTAATGTATTTTTAATTAATTGTTACTTTGTTATTTTGTTGCAGGGCCACAAGAATAACAGTGTATAAACCACTGATGGGGCTAGCTTTGCTAAAATAAATTAACTAACTAACTAACTAAATAAATAAATGAATAAAATGAATGAATGAATGAATGAATGAATGAATGAATGAATGAATGAATGAATGAATGAATGAATGAATGAATGAATGAATGAATGAATGAATGAATGAATGAATGAATGAATGAATGAATGAATGAATGAATGAATGAATGAATGAATGAATGAATGAATGAATGAATGAATGAATGAATGAATGAGTGAATGAATGAATGAATTAATTAAACAGTAAATGAATAAATAACTAAGTAAATAAATAAGTGAATAAATAAATGAATAACAATTTTTCTGCACAGACCAAGACCACGGCCAAGATGTGGCAGAGGAGATCAGGGAGCGGTGTAAGTTCTGGCCCGCCTGCAAGAATGGCAGTGACTGTCCCTACATCCACCCAAGCAAACCCTGCAGGTAAGGGGGGCGTGGTGACAGTGAGAGAGGGGGTTGGGGGTGATAAACCCGTTGAGGATGGACTGCTTTTGCTGCAACACGTATTTCCCATAGACACCTGCCCAAGTATACTCGGGCTTTGTCCTCAACGGGTTAAGTGTGGAGTGGCAAGAGTTGGATGATGAATTTCTCCACATCAATCTGCATGTGTTTATATACACAGGCTATGGATGATCTAGGGAGCATTGAATTGATTTTACTTGAATTTTGATATACACTTGTTTGCTGCCACAGAAGAAGTAGGATTGATAATTTAACACTTGTGTGTTTCAAATCAATTCTAAGAATAATGTAGACAAAGAAATCATATTATGATTTCTTTGTCTACATTGTTCTTAGAATTGAAATGAATTTGTTCAGTTTTGCTGTCCATTGAAGTGAAATGGAATATAGATATGTTGTTTATTCTCCTCTGTATTCTTCCTACAAGCATCCTGACCTTTGCTTTTCTAGGAAAATGTGGAGTGTCCTCATATCTATGTACCAGAATGCCTTCCTGTTACCCTGTTCCTCCTGCAATTCTTCATGAGCCTTCAATGACCCCAAACGAGATTCTTTTTGCAGGTTGACAATGAGCAGACAGGTTGGTAATCCACCTGTGCGAGAGCGGTCAAGCAGTACTTGTATCCCCTTTCCATGGTCAACTACATGTACCATCAAATGATGAAAATATCGATTGGGCGCTAGGTATGAATAGAGTGTGTGCTCATGGGCTCACAAACTCTTTAGTTATATCCGAAAGAAGCACCTGAATGGGGTTAGCAAAAGCCAAAATCCACTGAGCTCAGCCTTGATCGCTACGTATGTCGTCATATGAGTTTATTGCGAAACAAGCACACGCTACAGTAGAAAAAAGGCAAATAATACTGCGATACACACAGTTTTCATAGAAGACAAAAACAGATGTGATAGAAGAAACTCTAATCTTTCAATTAAACCATTTTTCTGGGAAGCATAAGAGAAATAAACAAATTTAGGCCATGAATGCAGGCAGTCTTGCCTACATTTTGGGAACCTAGTATGCCAGGTTCCTGTAAGGAATGGGTGAAAGCATAATGGAGGATTATAGAACATGCATTCAGTGCAGGGCTCCAAGCTTGAATGCTTTCAGGATTGCAGATTGTGGGATTGCACATTTTTGCTTAAAGCCAAGGCTTGAGATATCCGTGTTTGTAATCTGCTAATGACCTGTGTGGGACTAGTCTTCTTGAAACAGATTCCTTTACTACTCCTTTCATTTGCCATGCAAGAGTCAAATGCTTGTCATCTGTCGTTACACGTATTCCTCTGTCAATACACCGCTGTGGATGGCACTTTTATTGACTACTTAAAACAAAGTTTCTTATCCCAGCCATGAAATTTGTTTGCAAATTTTCTCAGTCACTACAGCTCATTTCTGTCTATAAGTTTTACAATCTAATTATATCTATACATCAATGCTTCTCACTTCCAATGGCGAGAGGCATAATGCACCATGTCATTGGATGTGGGGATCCAAAGTTACTATGACCGCAGAATTCAAATAGCGCCCCCAGCGGTTGTGGCCTTACAGCTAATTGCAATCCCCTAAGTTGTCATATTATGTGGTGACAGAAATGATTGAGACATGTGCTGTTGATGTATATGCCCTTGGTCCTGGGAAGGTTGGCACATTATGTGGTCGACTCTTTCCCACAATGCACTAGGGTTGTTTTGGCACGCAGACTGCACTGCACTTTGATAGCAGTGAATCCACAAAATGACATATGTAGTGTTATCACTGCCGTTATATTCCCCATGACACCTTTTGGAAACATCCAAGGATAGACTGAAATATTCATGTGAGTACCTACGTAGCAAACGAGATCAATGTAGAGATATGAAGGTATCGCCTCAAACATGGAAGGTCATAACAGATCTAGGAATCAATTCTAAACCTAAATCACACAGGGGGAAGCGTGGTGGTAAATCAACAAAAATGTCCTCCTCCCCTGAAATCTCGTGCACAAGTCTCGATGTTGGCCAAAAGATTCCAGTGATCCATAGACCGAGAGGAGGAAAGAGCTATCCCCCTCAACAATACCGCAAAAGGAAACAATTCCTCACTAACATTGATACTCACCACTCTCATCATCAGTTTTGTGTAAAAGGATATGATCTGCCTACAGTGTTACTGTCAAATGTGCGGTCTCTACATAATAAGTTTGATGATCTCACGATTGTGGCCACATATAATAATGCAGATGTTATCGCCCTGACAGAGACATGGTTTGACCCACTGACACCTCTGGAGCAATATTCCTTACCTGACTGCTCTCTCTTCTCTAATCACCGGAGTGGACGACCTGGAGGTGGAGTAGCAATGTACGCTAAGCACCATCTTAAACCAACTCTTCTGTCTGTCAAAATACCAGATAACATTGAAACTCTTTGGTTACATCTGAGACCGCCACGTTTACCTCGGCAGTTATCTAGTCTCATCGTCTGTGTCGTGTACTACCCCCCTCGCCACCCATATGCTGAACAATATATTGATCATTTGACATCTACAAGTGATGCACTGATGTTACAGTATCCTGAAGCGGGAATATCATTCATGGGGGATTTCAACGATTTGAATCTTGAAATGATTTCTCGCTAATAACAAATTTACCCAAATAGTGATGGAACCCACCAGAGGAAACAATGTTTTGGATAAGATAGTGACTAATCATGCCAATTTTTACTCTCATGTTCAAGTTATCTCTCCTATTGCTGCCAGCGATCATAATTGTGTTCTTTGGATCCCAGCCAACCGATCACGTCCACAAAATACAACAAAGAAAAGAGTCGTACGTCCCCTAAAAGATAGTGGATTGAGGTCTTTTGGAGATTGGATTACTCACCATACTTGGGAAGAACTTGCGCAGATCGATGATCCTTCCAAAAAGTGTGATGTGCTCTTGGAAAACATTCGCTCTCGTCTTGACACTTACCTTCCAACAAAGACCATCCGGCTGCACAAATCAGATAAACCATGGGTTACCGTTAAAGTCAAAACTCTTATACGTCGCAGGCAGATAGCTTTTGCTAGTAAACAATTATCTCTGTGGCGCTATCTAAGAAACAAAACACTACGAGAAATAACAAAAGCAAAAAATCGTTATTACAACACCAGAATTCGCGATCTGAAGGCAAGAGATCCTGCATCATGGTATAGACAAATAAAACTCATCACACATGGTGCACAAGATGATACTACCATCCACATTCCAGACAATGATACAGCTGATGACGTGTCAATTGCCAATTATATCAATGAATATTTCTGTTCGATAGCAGCTGACTTACCTTCACTGGACAGAAGCAGGTTACCAGCCTTCCTTCCAGCCCAACAGCAGTGTCCTATAGTACGGCCTTGGGAGGTGTATAAAATCTTGAGCACATTAAACCAGGGAAAGGCGAGCATTACAGGAGACCTACCTGTACGGATCCTGAGAGAATTCGCTTGTGAATTAGCTTCTCCCCTTGCTGATATTTTGAATGCTTCTTTCCGAAAGGGTGTAGTACCACATCAGTGGAAATGTGCTGAAATAGTTCCGATCCCCAAGTGTGTATCCCCCACCGTACAGGATTTGCGCCCGATAGCTCTCACGAGTTACTTTGCAAAAACTGCGGAATCGTTCATTGCTAAATGGTTAGTTGAAGACATAGCTCAGCATATTGATCCCAACCAGTACGGAAATCGGAAAGGCCTGTCAACAAATCACTACCTCATCCAGTTGCTTCACCAAATACTGACAAATGCTGAAAACTCAAAGGCGATATCAACGATTGTTTTGACCGATTTTTCTAAAGCATTCGATAACATAGACCATAACATCCTCGTACAGAAGTTACTTGACATGAGTGTAAGACCCTGCCTTGTTTCTTGGATCGTGAGTTTTCTTGAATTTCGTTCTCAGTGTGTTAAGTACCATGGAAAGCTATCGGACTGGAAAAACATAAATGCAGGTGTCCCCCAGGGCACTAAACTTGGGCCAATTTTATTTCTGATAATGACCAATGATGTATGTTCAAATGTTCCAGTCCAGCATTTAAAGTATGTGGATGATATGACTTTGATTGAGAGTAGGAAAATGACTCAACCATCCAACATGCAGCATGCTTTGGATGAAATTAACCAGTGGACCAGACACAACAATATGAAATTGAACCCCTCAAAGTGTGTATCAATGACAATAACTTTCTGTAAAAACCCTCCTCTGCATAATGCTTTGTTCATTGCAGATGTTGAACTAGGTACTGTCACCCAGACAAGGATATTAGGCGTTGTGATTCAATCAAACTTGAAATGGGATGGTCATGTTACGGAGGTCCTAAAAAAGTGCAACAAAAAGTTATACATGCTTCGCTCCCTCAAACGTTTCCACCTCCCCACAGCTGATTTAGTTACTGTATACTCAGGATACATACGTCCTGTTCTTGAGTATGGCTGCCCAGTGTTCAGTGGCTCCCTCACAAAGAAACTTGAAAGTCAGTTGGAAATGATTCAGAAAAGAGCCTGCAGAATAATATTAGGCAAAAATTACACATCGTACATTGCAGCTCTTGAAACCTGCAAGTTGGGCACTTTAGCTGAAAGGAGAAGACAGCTGAGTCTAGAATTTGCTTGTCGGATGGTTAAAAACCCGCTCGTATCCCACTGGCTACCTGCTAAACACCAAGGGCATCAATACACATTGCGTTCGAACACAAGGTACCAGCAATACAAATGTAAAACAAAACGGTTTCAGGACAGTGCAATTCCATATTTCATTAATCTACTGAATAATAAAGATTAGAAGTTTTTATGCATTTGTATAAGTAGCATTTCAAGTATGATGTTTTCCGGCTGTTTGTTCATCAGTCTATTTGCCTGTGTTGTTTTTGATATGGTATTATTTGTAATAGAAAAATATATTGCGGATTTGAGTAAATGACCGCATATTTGGTACATATGAAGTAATAGTGAGGATTTAACTGATTTTATCAGTTTTTGAGCCATAATTTTTATGATTGTTATAGCAGAGACGGGTAGATTTCGTTTTTCCTTTTTTAATTTTGAATATTGTTTTGTTATGGTAACCGCATTTTTTTTTTCAATAAAGAAAAACAATGAGTGTGGATTGAGTTGATCTCTTTTTCATTTCAGGTTTTGATTTGAGATATAGTTTCTTTTTTTCTGATGGATGTAGTTTTTTGATATGTAGGCCTAAAAGATGTGTTTTATTTATGCTGAAGGATGAGCTGTTATGATGATAATAATTGTTTAAAAGAAAAGAAAGAAATATTGTTTATTTTATTGAAATTTGGCACACGGGATTAATGTGATGTGTAGGTGTGATTTTTTTAAAATCAAAATTAATATATGTAGATGAAATAGTAATGGAATTTTTTTAATGACTAGTTGTGTAATGATATGTTGACAGTGAAATTTTTTCCCCTTTTCCTCATTTTTCTTTTTTCGTTTTTCTTTTCTTTTTGAAAAGTAATCCGAGTATTGATGGGCTGGTACCCTCACTGATTTCATTATCAGTTGTAATAGTAATGATTGTTTTTATTCAGTGTTGAGCAGTGTTGCCATGTTGACAGGATATTTTTTATCTCCTTTTTCTTTTCGTTTTTGTAAAAGCAATTTCAGAATTGATTGGGCTGGTACCCTCATAGATTGATCACTTCTTGTGATTTACCACATGTGACCACTGTAATATTTGTTCTTTTTTATGTCATGTCGTTATATCATTGTTTGTACAGAGCACCGAAATAATCTGTCTGTTTTTATAACTATGATTGTAAAACATGTGCAATTCAGCCTTTGGCTGCCAGACATGATTTTTAATAAAACCTGTTCAATTCAAAAGACATATAAAGACCTATAAAGACATCAGGTTATCATCAGATCAGGGTAGAACCAAAATAGTGGATAATTTCCCTGTGTTACTCAGAGTCTGCTATCTTCATGGTTGCAGTTGATGTGTTTTGCTTTGCCTCTACTTTGACATATACTTGATGCAATATTTTCAAGTGTTGTCCTCCTCATTAAACCTACATGTACTCCAGAGTCTGCTTTAATGCTATCTTTGCATGCTCTTCTTCTTCTCTGTTTTTTTTTTTTTTCTTTTTTTACATACACTGATCAATGTTATATTCACACTGTCAAGGTCCACACTCTGCCACAAATTTTACTGGGGAGTATTTTAACCTACACTTTGCATTTCACCTATCTCTTCAAATAGTTTTTGTCACACATCATATCACTTTAACTGTTGGTGTGCCATTATGTGAACCCTTGTGTGCCAACATCATTCTGAGATTGCAACGCATGAGCACTTTTCAAAATTATTCTGTTTTTCAAAGCCATGCAAGATTTTATAGAAGCATTGTATGCGTGAAATGCAGTACAGCAAAGTTGGAGAGAAAATCACAAGCTTTGCAGTGATATAACTTTTATGACAAAGCCATGGCTGTGACCTTTTCGATGTACTTTGGCATAAAACGATTTATCTATCGGTATAGCAATTGTGCATTTTTGGCAAAATATGCAAAGCTGGCAAGATGTCGACTTAGTCAGGCACGTGAATGTGGTTCACAAAGAGTATAGGAGAACCCCTGGGAAGCTCTTTCCACAAACAGAACTATAATTAGAGATTCATCAAAAGGGGACCATTCACAGATATTCAGGTCGATATCATGAATATTTGATAAACAATAATGTTAAGTCATGTTGCTCTCTTTTTGGTTTATACATTGATTGTGAAAATAATTTGTCTGTGTTTGTAAGTTTGTGATGATACTCTAAAAAATTCAATATCTGGTTTGATAATCAAAGCAACTTTGGAATAGTTTGATGCAAAAGACATGATTTCTTAATCTTTAATTCATCAGTTATAACAGATTTTACTGAAAAAAAAATTCACCAGCTAATTGGATACTAGTGTTAAAAGTGATGACATCATCTCTTACAGGGTAATTTTGAATTTCAGTAAGATGTAGATACAATTCATATAATCATACTATGTGATAATTACCCTGTCACTTTGGTATGAATGCATCTGTGAAACTTGAAAGATGCTAAACCAGTTTTTGCCCAATATCATTGACACTTTTGCTTTCAGTTTGGTGTAATTTACAGCGTTTATCTGTAAGCAAATCTTGGCACAAATATGGACTTTCTTTTTGATTTTCAACAAGCATGATAAAGACAAGTTGGTTTTTTTTTTCTTCTTTTTCTTTTTTCAGGGGTAGCTAAGAGGCTTTAGGGTAGGTTTATTTTAGACATGATAATCTTACATTAGAATTCACTGTGGATATACAACTGTCTGGTTCCTCCCCAGTACATGAAACAAGCTTAGTGTACCGGTAATACCTGCCAAGTGTGGCTTTGCACAAGATAAAGCAAAGCCCCCAGCACCTGACAGTAAATCGATTCACCCCTATACTTTCTCCAATTTTCCCTGTTTTGCTGTACTCTGTAGTGCATGTTTTGATGTGGAATTATACATCTTTAGACTATGGATGTACCACTTGCATCTTTTTGACTTAATGCACACACCTTTTTCTTTGCACTTATTTTACAAGTTCTTCAGCCATGTCAAAGTCCCTATAAGTATTCCTCATGCCCATTTCAGAATAGAGCGGATAACGGTAATGCTGAAAAGGTATAAAGTCGTAAGATTTGTATGGAAATCCGCTCTTGACACCCCTCTGCGCTTTCGAAGGAAACGATGTCAGAGATGCAGCTTTGTAATTTCCTGCTTTCATATCCGTGTACACGTCTTTATGATTCACTGTGGTATTGGCAGTACAGCTGTGGGCAGTGGTTAAGGATGATTCCAGGCAGGCAGGGTGCAGTAATCTTTGGATTGATTGCTGGGATGTGGGATTTGGGAAGAAAAACAAATACTTTGTTGGATTATTGCTGAGTGCTGGACATGCTTGTCACCATTTGCTGATAATCTGCGCTATCACAGATGTATTAGATCAGCATCCACATAAAAGCAGTTGCGTGATCTGTCGGTGATCATTTTGTTTCTTTGGCTGTACTTGTGGTTTTTACCTTGTTTGTCTGTGTTTCTTTCTGCAAAAGAGAATAACTGTGTGGGTATCACTATTGCTGTATATTAGATAAAAATATACAATATAGCAATTAAAAAGGTTGATAATGTATGGCTCTTACCCCCAGATCACCATGCTATATTCATTAGCATTATCGTCAGGTGTTAGCAGAAAAATATATCCCTAAGATATGTAAAAAGTCACCATATTAAAATCAGTATTCACAAGATATGAGACTTCACATCACAGGGCTGGCATTTAATTCAGAAAGAAAGAAAAAACAAACGAAGGGGGAAATTCACCCAAATAGTTTATAGTTTGGTGGATAATAGATTTTTAGAAATAAGGGTATTGAAAGTAGACATTATCTATCTATCTCTATCTCTACGTGGTTAAAATTCATGATTTCATGCATACCTAAACCAATAGTAGTGGTAAAATTGTTCCTTCTTTTTATGTTCTTCTGAGTATTTCATGTACATGGACCTGCAAATTAAGATCTGTTTGACACAAGTGTGGCATGCATGATAGAGTCAACATTCAAGCCACGATTATCACACCCCCCCCCCCCCCACCCACCACCACACACACACACAGGTGGTCCAAGCACATACTGAGCTTTACTTGGGGCCACTTTTACTGTTCAAGTATGCTGTAAATCACTAGATGACCATGATGTTAATCTGTGATCTTGACTGTGTGATTACTCTCTATGAACATGAGAGATTGCAATCACAGGAGGGTATTGCACTTTCGTTTCCACATTCCACTTGTGTACTGTCTATGTTATCATTATTGCATTTTCACAGAGCCTGTTTGTTGTTTAACCCATTGAGGACGAGTCCCGAGTATACTCAGGCAGGTGTCTATGGGAAATGTATGTTGTGGCAAAATCAGTCTGTCCTCAAAGGGTTAAGCTTGAGTTCTGTAGCTATGGTGAAATCTGTAGTGTCAGTGATTATAAGAATCTATTCATGTGCAGCTATCACAAGTGTAGGTGTGTTTGTGTGTGTGTGTGTGCGTGTGTGTGTTCTCCTGAACAGCTGATTGGGGACATTGGTGAGTTTTGCTCTGGGCATATGCCCATTTGTTCAGAACAGTTAAAACAGATGAAAAAGCATCTACGTGAGGCCCTAGGGGTTCCTTAGGGATATACAAAATGTACATATGTAATGCACCTGCCCGTTCTGCATATATTTGGTGCCTGCATGGAGGCAAATTGTACTTCACACTATGCAAATTGGGAAATTCTAAACCTGTAACAATATCCCTGATTGTTGTGTATGCACCTATATGTAAAATGTAGCACAATTTTCACTAACTGAACTATCTTAAAATATTACATTTGATACTTTTCCATTTCAATCAGTCAGTAAATCAAAAAAAAATGAACTATGCTTTTCCAAAACAGATAATGGAATAAGCCTGGTTAGCTCAAACAAATGTCATATCTAGTTGAAGTCTCTTACGAGAATGTGTGTGTGAGCGTGTTTGTTTATGTTTGAGGGTCACTGTGTTCACATACATTTCTATAGAAACCTGTTTATAGATCTGTTTGCAGCACCACTGGTATCAATTATTCATTAGCTGTCGATGGAATGGCTGTTTCTTTAATGAGGTTCAGATCTCTGTCGGGGACTTACAGGGATGAAGTCAGTGCTTGTGTTTTGCAGAAGTCTGTCTTCACGTAGAAGATTTGCAAATCCTACGTGAACTGCAAATCATTTCTCCCTATAGTTTACTCTTACCCCATTTATACTGCTTGCATGTGTCAGAGTCTCCTCGAGGAGGTTCAAAAGCCTGCTTGAAAAAGCATTCTCTTGTCTGTTAATACTGCTCGGGCTGGTTTTGCCGAAGCAGGCCTGACTGGCTCCATTCTCATGGTAACCGAGTTCCTCTCCGATCCAGGGTGCGGGCTCTTTAATTTCTTCCACAGCCGCCGACGTAATTGAGCGCGAAAGTGCACAAGTTGTGCGGCATATATCAGTGGTGGTTGGTCATGACAGCTGGTTTTGTTTACGTCAGCTAGCGGTAACCTGCAGTGAAAACTTTAGGGTGGCAAAAAAAAAGTGGCTTCTCGAACCCCCAGGCAGTTATACTGCAGTCAAGGCTCTCTGAGGCTGCCACATGAAGTTCTGAAACCACCCCTTGTGGTGGTTTGAGAACCTGACCTGGGTTCTAGGGCAGTTAACCCCCCCACAATTGCATGAGACCCTTCCCCTGACCCTAACCCTAATCCTGAACCTAATCCTAACCCTAACCCTAACCCAACCTCTAACCCTACACCAAACCCTAACCCTAATCTCTACTCTAACCTTATCACTAACCAATATGGGAGGGGGGAAGGGGGGGGGGGGAAGGGGGGAAGGGGGTAATTGTCCTCAGGGAGTAATTGCCCTGATGCACCTGACCTGATAGGATAGGATCTCCTTTTCTGAATTCTGTCTGTTTATAAATACTGAACTGAAAGGCTGCTCAAGGCTGCTATAGGAGGCTTCAGAACCCCCTTTTTGCTTAGTGTAAATGGGTGTCTATCTACTTGTTTTATTTCTTATGTATGTGTTTGTGTGTGTATGTTTACGTGCGTGTTTGTGTGTGGGTGATATTAGGTGAGTGCTCTTGTCCTCTTTCATTGGCCAGCCTTGCCAGGCATGATTAACGAGCGTGGCAGAGATTTCAAAGGACAGCTAAAATGGAGGTCTACTGTATGTCACTACTTTTAGAAACCATTATGCAAATGACTGCAATATGACTTTTTTTTCTCCTGTATTTTTCTTCCATCCATGTGTCTGGAAGCAGTAAGCATCAAAACAGTAACTTTTTTTTTTTTTAACCCAGTACCTGGTTCACACAAGTGCTGCTCCTGGATAGAATAAAATCTATGTATGGACTGAGGGTCACTAGAATTTCTTTGTGACTGTGTGTGAGTGTGTGTTTGTTTGTTTCTGTGTTTTATTGTGGTATTTTGCAACACAGTGCATTCTAAGCTCTTGCTTTTCATCTAAATGAGATTTTAATTTAGCTTAAGTTCCAATTCACTCTTTCTTAGATTTCTCAAAGATGAGAAAATATTTATTACAGTGTCAAAAATGTGCTTAAAGACATTAGATTTAAAGGGAAAAAAACTTCACACCCAAAGAGCAGAACAGCCATGATTGTACAGTTGTAATATATAGCAATATCATGTGGTAACCAAGCAAGGGGAGGCAAAATTAAAATGATGGGGCCTCCATAAAAAGGAACTTGTATAGCTGTGGGGCCCTAAACTACAATTGCCAAGTGAAGAGAGTTCAAATATCCTTGAATATAGAGGCGGTGTTTGCCTTGCAAAGAAACTCGTGTTTTAAAGTTGTGTGCAATTAATTGCATGCGCCAATTTTGTTCTTATAATGTCTTCAAAGGAATATCACTTTTAAATGAGGAATTTATAAATGCAATATAACATGGTGTGCCACAGCATGGTAAAAATAGCAAGGAGTGATATTCACTGTGCATTGTGGGATATAAAATCACTACAAAAAAAAAATATTGCTGTCTCCGTTCTCACTGCACAACTTCACGTCTTTTTGCCAATAAAAGATATGCACAGATTTAGCTTTGTTCTGTTTTGCCAATTTCAACAGAAATGTGAAGTGGCCTTCAGCATTGGGTGGCATGTAACTTTTAAGAAGTTTTATAATTACAACGTGCAAGTTTACAGGCAATATTTTCCAATATCTATGAACAAAGAACCCCATCCTGCTCTCCCCATGATCACATCTGGATGTTTCTAATGTCTTTCGCCATGGCAAGCCCACAAATTTCCCAAAATTCCTCCTGTGGTAATTGTGTTACGAAGACGGGTAAAAAAAAAGGAGGAGCTGGCGGTGGTGCTGCAGCTGCCCGTGTGTAGTGCTTTGATGTGACCTCGGCTTCCAATCTAATTTAATGTCACCTGAGAGTCCTGGCATCATGGAGCAATCGATAGTAGACATCTAGGAGGCCTTGGCACAACATAGCAGGTCCCATCTTCCAAACTTTATGACTGCAAGGATGTAGCAATCAATAGTCTAGCTTTCAGGCTCTGGTGTGTCTTCCTCCTTCCGTGTACCCTGGCTTGTATCAAACAATCTCTCAACTCTCTAGTCTCATTGTTGGGACCACCCTCCTAAGATCCCAGTGACGATGTAAATAAACATATTACCCATGGGAATGAAAGAGTTAATAGGGAGAAGAATTAATCCTCACATTTTAGAAATCCATCCCTTGATAAAAGCCATTGCCCTATATTCATCCCCATCCCCCCCCCCCCAATTTGATAGTGCAGTAGTCTCTGCATAATCTGGTACCGCTTAATTGGGTACTCCACGTATTAGTAATTGACATACATTTTACACAATGAACAGACAGTTCAGATGCATGTTTAACAGTCGAACCTGTCTTAAGAGCCACCTGCTTATAGCGGCCACTTAAAAATCCCCCGCACGAATTGCTGTATTGTATATTATCGCGGCCATTCATTTTGTATCCCATGGTGCATATCTAGCTGCGTACAGCGGCCACAAAAATTTTAGCTGAACCATTAAATCAGCCATGAATATGATGTCTTTTATGTTCATTGCATAAATTCTACAAGGTCCTATCGAGAGAACAGAAGGAGGCTCAAAGAAAATCAAAAGTGAAGTAAATTATACCAAAAAATCCCCATATTATAGCTGCTCATGCACACTAATTTGCTGTTTGTTTTTTTAAGAATAACATGTGCTATTTTATGCTAATATACAATGCAAGTGTTGAAATTCAAAATGGCCACTGACCTGTCTGTAGTGGCCACTTTTGTCATTTCCTCTGGGTGGCCACTATAGACAGGTTTGACTGTATTTACCAGATAATCAGGTACCATATAGACAATTCGGTTTAATGGGTAGAATAAGTTTCCAGTCAAGCCTCATCTATTCTCATCATTTTCCACAGAAAGTCTTTGAAATGGCAGAAGAAATTGTGGGGTGCTGACAGGCAATTGAGCACTTTGGTGTACGTTTTGACATGTTAAGTGTGCAGAGAATGATCAATCACTTCATGTAGACGCATTTTGTTATGAAATGTAAAAACAGTTATTTAATTATATTTGGGGTTGTGCAATCACATTTCGAAATACCTTTTATTTATCAGTCATGTAAACCTGATGTTTTGTGTATGATGTTTTGTAGTTTTAATGGAGTAGAGGCAAATCAGTCGTCACAGTATTTTTTGTGTAATTCTGTTTGTTTTGACAAATGCGGAATATGTTCTTATCTTGCATAATGCTCAACTTATTGATTTCTGTAATTATGATATTTTCCCACTTATTTCTATCACACGTGTAAATGCTTTATTCTGTAATTGTCTGAATGTTTGAATTTGTATGTACATATTTTATGTTATATTACACGCAATTTAGCCCTTGGGCTACGAGATGTGATATGAATAAATAAACCTTTCAATAAAAAAAAAATTTATGCATGCCGTGTACAAACTGCTACACCGGCACCACACACTCTACCCTAACGTCACATACAGTGGCATAATAATCACAACACGTGTCTAGCCTTGATAAAATCAGGGAATGAAATATCTCCACCAAGACTCTAGCCTTTCTTCAAAATGTTAGTGAAAAAGTGAACTTACGATTGCCATTAATGGACAACAGAATTTACGGCTGCATGCAAAGTTTACAGTGTCAAGTTGCATTTAATGATAATAATGATAATAGAGAGACTCATATTAAGTGCTCATTCTACCTAAAAAGATACTCATTTACAATGTCATGTTAATATGACTTGTCTTATGTACATACAGTACTTTCATGAATGTTGAAGTCTGCATTCATGCAAGCAGTGCCTCAGCCATGGATTACTGATTATCAGTATCCTTTGCAGTTAGAGTGGTCGTCAACAATGTATAGCAAAGCATGATAATTCAGTTGGGTTTGTGTGTTGTTTTCCTTGAAACCATGATAAGAGAAAATGGAATTTCTGCCAAGGCTTTTGTGCGACTTTAAACGATCTGTAGCTGTCGTGACATACCATGCATGTTGTGTATGTGGTGCAGATAGGTGACAGTGTGTGGTGGGTGTAACATGAATACAATACAATTAGTAGGGCAGATATGTAACAAAATTTAGTCGAGATGCTCATATCCGGCGGAAAGTATGAAATTTTGCATATAGGGGTATTTTGGGGCGCTGATTTCAAATATTGCCGGATCCAAGAGATCTGACCACGGGGTCGGCCGCCATTTTGAATTCCAATATGGCCGCCATCACAAAATAAATTTAAAGATCCCTATCTCCAGTTCTGAATGACCTGTGGCACCAAAATCTGGTACACATGAGCGTTTTGACATGTTGAATTTAATGACAGATTGATTTGAAGTGTCTGACAAACATCGAATGGCCGCCATTTTGATTTCCAATATGGCCGCCTCGACGAAATATTCAAAATCCCTATCTCGATTTCTAAGTGGTGAGTGACGCTGAAATTAGGTATAAACAAGTATTTTAACATACTGAGTTAAAATATTAACTGATGTGATGTGTCTGACAAACGCAATGCCTGCTATTTTGAATTCCAATGTGGCTACGAAGACAAACACCACAACTAACATTCACGAGCATGTCAAAAAGTGCAGCAAAAAGGAAGCATAATGCACCTTTCACTGACGTCACAATGTAAATACAGCAGCGCGCACTCAATCAGTTACAAACGCGCGCTCAATCAGGTAGCCTAATTTACAAACCCGAGATAGAGATTTTCAATACTCCAACATGGCAACTTTGTATAAAAAGTCAAATTGGCTGCCGTGCAACTTGTCAGACATATCAAATAAGTCTGTTATTGAAGTCATCACATCACCATGCTTTTATGTATCAAATTCCAATGGCTTATGTCGTACAGAACTGAAGATAGGGATCTTTGACAGCGGCCATATTGGAATTCAAAATGGCGGCCGACCCCGTGACCAGATCTCTTGGATCCGGCAATTTTTGAAATCAGCGCCCCAAAATACCCCTATATGCAAAATTTTGTACTTTCCGCCGGATGTGAGCATCTTTTTCACATATCTGCCCCACTAAATACAATTCAATACAATCAGATTATTTATATAGCGCTCTTATTCACAGTCAATGAGTGGTTTTACAGCACTTTACACCAAAATTCAGTTACAGATTGGCACCAAAAAGAAAAGTCTTCAGATTCTTCCTGAAGACATCAAGGGATGGGGAAATGCGGACAAACCATGGTAGATCGTTCCTCAGTCGTGGTGCAGAAGTCACAAAAGAATTGTCCCCAGCTCTGCTATTGGTTTTGTGTACATGAATGAAACCAGGGAGGTGAGAGGAAAAGGAGTGGGCACTGGATTAGTGTCTTTTGATCCATCCTCGGAGCCGCACTCCCCAAGAGACCACTCCACTAACTAGATTACTGCCGCTTGGCCGCACAGTGCACATGCGCAATCCTTGTCAACAGGCTGGTGGGTCTCACCCCTCCCTGGCCAGAACCTGGATTACTCCACGTGGTTGGGTGGTACTGGTGCATTACTGGTGCATTACCCATTGCTGTGCCTGCAAACAACACTGGTGCATTGTGATGTGCAGTGAACTGGTTGCATGGTCACATTTTGAATTTTGCAGCTAGTATTCAAGGTATTATAATTTATGTGCATTTACATGTCCATGTACTATAAGATTTCTTGGGAACAAATGTACTTTGCATGCGCTGGTGAAATAACTTTTACATGAAATGGAAACAAATTAACACAGACTTAAAAACATTTAATAATAATGATTAGCAGCACCAATAATAATATACTGATTGTAAGAATATGAAGGAAACATGAACAGCTGAGTAGTGGAACACAGGCCCTAATAATGTCTGATGATAATAATAATTTTAATACCAAGCTCGCACAGAAAATACCAACCACAACAGCAACAACATCATAAAAATACCCATTCAGCTTTCAAATAATAATAAAACAAAAACAGAGAGACAGACAAAAAAGTGCCATGGTGAATATCTTATAAGGCATGATACAGGACATGTGAGATAGTTCAGCTCTCACTGAACTCTCACATGTTTTCACCATACACCAGGCAAGGAGGCAAGTTATTTCACCAAGATTAGGTCCTATAGTAGTCTCCATCGTGACCACTCTGTTGTAGATTCGAGCCCTTCTGCCTCAATATATCCCCAGCATACAACAAAAAAACATTCAAATAGTGTTTTCATCCCCTGGAGAACTAAAATTGCTCACAAAAATATGTTAGTGGGACCAGAAAAAACATGTCTTGGCGGATGTACGCAAGTTTCCCAAAAAATATGACAAGAGAACCAACAAGAGCGAACAATGAAGTGATACATCAGACTAAAGAAAAACCCCAACATCTGCTGATCTACAGGTGAATTTCGTCAGCACTAGTCAGGATTTACACTTGACATTGTGTCGTAATTTGATTAAGACAAGAACAAAACAATGGCTATTGTTAAACAGTTACATTGTCAAAACTCAACTTCTTCTTGGCCGATTTTCAAAATTTTTGTATCTACCGAGAGCTGAATTCTTAGACTAGCAGGTCCCAAGAGTATATGCCGTGTGAGCCTGCATAAAGAATGTAAAACCCTCATCCACACGTCCTTGTGAACACACACAAGTCAACTGGCCTGTCCATACTCCTAACGATAGAGGGCCAAATCACCGCGGCCCCGAGGATCGAACATCAAACAGCAGTGATAACGATCAGACTGACCTCGTTACGTAAGAGGTCGTTTACTTGTTCGTTGGGGCACTGATCCCTTGTAATCCTGTGTTGAGTGATAGGGAAAACCCTCAGGGCAGAGTGCCCACTCCTTTTTGTCTCACCTCCCTGATGAAACACACTCTTTGATTAATCAGGTACTCCGCCTAATAATCGGGTAAGAAATGCTCTGCCCGACACTATCTGATTAGGGGGAGAGTACTGCATTCTAAATAAACTGCTTTTGGAGGGCATTGTTGATATTATTACCCTGAGGGATCTCAACTCCGTGTTGCTCCGAGGTCATAGTGTGGAGTTGAAATCCTGAGGGACATCATTATCAGCAGTGCCTGAAATTAGAGCAGTCTATCTGTTTATATCTGTTTTATATACAGAATGAATTTAAAGTCCGGTTGGCCCCTACTGAGGGGTGTTGGACAGTAACCAAGAAGAAAAGTGAAATTCAACTTGGTCGATTTGTCGGCATCCGAGTAGGTACCAAAAGAGGGTAGTTTGGATGCTTTAAAGGAATGGTATAGCACTGGTTGAGATGGGGATTCAGGTTTTAACTCCTTTGCAAGATAATTAGAAACCACTTATATGAAATATTAAAGAGCATACAATTCTAAGAGGAATTCAAAGTTTATTAGATGAAAATTGGTTTTGAAGTGGCTGAGATATCCAAAGCCATATATACAAATCTAAAGTGGTCGTAATAAAGGGTGGTTCCCACCTTTTATTATGACGACTTTGTTAGGTGATCCGAGTATCCTCTCGGATCACCTTCTGTATCTGTACGGATTCTTTGTTTTTCTTCTTTATTTCTCCTCAAAAGTTGTGCAGAGGTTAGCTCAGAAAGTCCGCTGCCTGTCAATTTCAAAATTATATCATGTATGCATCATGTCCCAAAGACGGCAAATCTAATGTATCATTGTGATCAGTCGACCGTGACGTCACTATGACGTCATTATATGAAAACACATTCTCAATCATATCTCATTAATGAAATAGAATTTTTCAATGAAATTTACGTCACATATATTTAAAGTTATGCGCATTCTACTCATGTTCTCAAAATTCATATTTTCTCTTAAAACGTGCGCGTACGCGCGCGTTGAAATATTTGTATGCTCCAATCGAGCTCAAAATTTTTTTGCACACGTTTCAGACCATTTGGAGCATTTTTTGAAAAATTGAAAAAATCGGACGGACGCGTACGCGCGCGCGCATATACGCACGCACAGCTCATATGCAATTGAAATTTCCAGTTTTTTCACTTTGATCGCATGTCAGAAATGTCAAGGAATATTTATACCACGTTTCAAGTCAATCCGACTCAATATGACGTCATACAGGGCCGTCAAAGTTGAAATTCCGCGCGCGCGTCAATGGCGATATACAGTGCAACTATGCCAAAAAACTGCCAATTTTAAATCTGATTTTACTCGTCAGGATGGACGATGACCCCCCATTTTCTTTACATATATTGAAAGCTGATGAGTTGTACATGTGATTTCATGGGTAGGCAATGCTGACAAAATGATTAAAAGATATCAAATTTCTTAATAAAGTAAAAAAAGTAAATTTTCAAAATGACGTCATCAAATTACAAGTTTACTCGAGCGTATCTCACTTATCCTCTGCCAATTTTCTCCCATATTTCAGTATGTTGTAGCTTATGAAATGTTCTTTCATTAATGTAAAAACAACATTTTGATTGGATGACGTCATCGCCTCGTAAAAATGGATTGAATGTATCCTTGTAGAATTTGACCAGTTTACGTGTTATCTCTATGGGAGAGCAGTTTTTCTGGCAGTGAAAATTGACATGACTCTCTTTTTCGAGCACTAGCTCACTTATGCTTCGGTGAATTTTTCCCAGATTTTAGTATGTTGTAGCTGAGACTTTGGGCTATCGTAAGTGTGCCCTTCATTTTTTCATACGACGTCGGCATCACGTCGAAAAACTTGGTTGAAAATGGCACGTGGCTTCGATGCAGCGTCATTTTGCTTAATACACAGGGCCTATGGAGCATGAAATAGGTCATTGCATAGCGCATCCGACTCGTAATCCTAAGGTCCCTGGTTCGAGGCTCACCCCTGCCAATATTTTTTTTTTCATTTTTTTAAACACTTTTTTTCTTCTTTTTCTTTAGTTAGTCTTAATCTCCCTTCCTAACTTTATATTTTTCTGATTTTTTTATGCTTCTCCTTCAAATTTCTATAAAATAACATATTTTTTCTTTATTTTTCTTTCTTTCTACTACTTTCTGTGCAATAGATGAACAACAACAATGGCTATCAATCCCATATTTTGCACATGTTTAGTTCATGTCACGTACATTATTTCATAAAATAACAACTACTTGATCAGACACCATCTTGGGTATGTAAATTAGGGTCAAAGGTCATAAATGTTTCATCCTGTATCTTGGTGAATACATGTCCTATCTTTCCCATATTTTGCACACACAAAGACCATGTAACAAGGATCATTTCACAAAATAACCACTTTTTGCTCAGACGCCATCTTGGGTGTGCAAAGTGAGGTCAAAGGTCATATGTACTTCTTTCTGTATTTTCGTTATGACGTGTTATCTCTATGGGAGGGATTTTTTTTTAATGTGAAAATCGACATGCTTTTCTTTATCGAGCACTAGCTCTCACTTACCCTTCGGTGAATTTCTCCCAGATTTTATGTTGTACCTAAGACTTTGCATTTTGCATCTTGGTGAATACCTGTCCTATCTTTGCCATATTTTGCACACGAATATAGACGATGTCGCAAGAATCATTTCACAAAATAACCACTTTTTCCTCAGATGCCATCTTGGGAGTGTAAAGGTGGGTCAAAGGTCATATGTATTCGTTGCTGTATCTTCGTTATTCAGTGTATACAGAATTGGTACCAAAGATGGCAGATATGACTCCCTTTTCTAAATGAGAATCCAAACCTCACACGGCCAATGTCTCTAAACACAGATGAAACTTGTATTGTCATGCCTATTACGATCAGGACTCGAATCATTGATTAAAAAAAAATCGGATCACCTTAATTTGTCAGTGATGACAAATTACAATCTCTAGTTTTGCTTTGTTTTTAGATATCTCAGCCATTTCAAAATCGATTTTCATCAAATAAACTTTGAATTCGTCTTAGAATCGTATGCTCTTTGATATTTCAAGTGGTTTCTAGTTATCTCACAAAGAGTTAAAATATAAATCCCCATCTCAACTAAACCTATACATCCCTTTCAAGGCCATTTGGATGCTATTAGTGGACTGTATCTAACTGGTGGAGATGACGGCTGTCCGGAGATCAGGAGGTCGTACGTTCGAATCCTGCTCGAGTATGTACACCCATGATTTTTTATCATGGCTACTACTAAAACACTAATTAATTCAGTGCTTATGTACGTTGATGTAGGGCAATTTGTCTATCAGTTGCAATTAGATTAACCTGTCATATAAAGCATGTCTTTCCTCCTAAATGTAGTAGAAAAATCTGTCAAAAGCTTTATTAAGACAGACAATACAATCAGCTACTTGCAGAAAGAAAAAAGAACGAAAGAAAGAAAGGAGAGATTTTCATTGTACAGTTTGCCTCATGTGTCTGTAACATCACAGAGAAATCACTTCGAGTCCACAATTTTTTTTTACTCCTAAGATAAAAGCAAAAAAACAAGGAATATTAATGCTTTCCATTGTATTGTATAAACTATCAGGAAGCAGAAAGGAAAATTCTTGAATCCACATTGATATCTACCTTATTTAATGAATCAGAAACAGAGAAATTGCATATCAGTGTGCAGGTTGCATCTTTGTCAGTGAAATGAATTGAAATTGAATGTGAGTTATCATTGTGGTGAGCGGAGAAAAAGAAAGTAAATGAACCATTGTATGAATAAGCTAAACTGGTTGAGTACAAATGAAATACAAAAACAACAAGAAGAAGAACATGTGGTTTTAGTGTGTTAAGGGAAAGTCATGTATTAAAGTTAGACATCTTGTAAACTCAGTAATATGGAAAGTGACTAATTCATATTTACAAAAGAAAAACTTTTTTTTTTAACTATTGCTTTGATTTCACTGCTTTTCTTCGCAACTGTGCAGTATTGAATTTATATTGCCACAAATTATTTCAACTTGGTATTGTTGGTCACTTTGACTCCACATTCTTACCACAGAGACAAACACGATTCGTTTCAAATAATCTAACAAGAAAAGAAAAGAAGAGAAAAGAGAGGGAAAGATTGGACTGGAGGGAAATTCAAGGGAAATCTTTTTCTTTATTTGTTAGCTTTGGTTGGCGGTTTTACTTTACAATTAGATCTGTGCATATGCAAGGCCCGATTTTCTCGTCAGTGTTTTTCACATTTACTCAGAAATGTGGTTAGCTTGTTGGCAAGAAGGATACTGCCTTCGGAGACCCGTCAGGGCAATGAGACAGGCGCAGATTCTGCCTCATCCCTGGTGGAATATCCAGCTCTGTCTAGGTTTTCATATTCGGGGTGATAATCCCCAAGGCTCGATGTTGTTGCAGCGGTGTATTCGCGGTTAGCGTCGCATGTCCATCTCTAACATGTCTTTGCTGTTGTTTTGAGATTTTTTTTTTTCATTTTTTTTTCCTCCTTTAAACGTAATTGGTGTCATCGAGGTATGTTCTAGCCACTGCAGTAGCCCTGGAGCAGAAAGAAATGCGATCAGGCGCCAGAGCTTTTCATCATTTTGTCGCCATGGCAACGATCTGCTTAGTACGGGCAAACACTTAGATGGCAGGAGAAGAGAGAGATAAGACCTGTTGTCTTCGTGTCATGATTTCGAGACAGAAGTTGGCTTGTGGGTACGGCATTCAATTTCATTGCATTTCAGTGCAAGTTGAGTCCATTTAAAAACAATGAGAAGTGGATGATCATTCCATTTTCGTATTATTTTTTCTGAGGTCTCTCTCTCTCTCTCTATCAGCTTCTCTCTTATGGAAGATGCCACAAATTCTCTTTCTAGAAGCTCTCAGTGATGTGTCATATTATTTTAGTGCATGCTCTGTGTGGAACCAAATCAGATGCTTGTGTACGTGTTGCCATTTTGATTACCACATAGTTCTGATAAGAGTGTTAAGTCATGAGTCAACCGGCAGGGGTATCATTTGCCCGGTTCCTTCTTGCAGTACTTGGGGGAGGGGGGGGGGGACACAGTTTGCCAACATGAGGATGTCATAACATTTATAGCAGAGTGTCATTCTTTGCCGATAATGACTAATTTACCTCCTTTGCGTTCCCGCTTTGTTTCTCCCGAAATAAAAGCGGTAATTGAATTTGGAGATGAAATTCTTGGAGGAGGAGTTTGTGCCAAAAAGGTAGGTAGCATTCCATTCCGTTGTGCTTTGACTGAAACTGCTGTGTTCGTCTAAAGCCCCTAGTTTTGCTGAAAGGTATTGGGAGCAAGCCAGCTTTCTAATAAAGTTAGTGTGAAAAGAGAGGTTAAATTTTATGAGGACAGCAATAAAAAATTTGATCAAAGTCAGGTAAAAATTAAGAAAGTTAGGAAATTATACGGTTTCACCAATTTTGAACACCTCCTGAACAGTCAGTATGAATATGCAAATGAATGAGTTGATGATGTCATTATCTGACAACTTGCCGTACATTTCTACACAAAATCTTGAAATTTCCTCTTACTTGTTCACATGCAATATGCCACAGTCTCAAATCCTAATATGTTGTGCTGATCATTATTTTGAAGTTTTTTGGCCGAGAATGACTTCATGTTTTACACATTGACAGCAGAAAAATTTGCATCATTTTGTTTTTAACCAGTGGAAACTTGTGAGGTCAGTGGTGGATCCAGGGAGGACCGCACCGGGCGTGCGCCCCCTTTATTTTTTGTAAAAACAAAAGAAAAAGAACAAAATGGGGAGGGGTGCATGCGCCCCCCTTAATTTTGTTTCGGCGCCCCCTCTTTACAGAATTCCTGGATCTACCCCTGGAGGTGGTTACATCATTAGCAAACTCATTTGCATGTTTATAAAGGCAGACCAATGTTGGCTTCAGATTGGATGTTCACTCAAGAATGACTGGTTTGGTATTTCATTGCAAAAATACACTTTTAGGTGTATTATACATCAGTGCATGTTCAACTCATTCTATCAAAGTTTTTAGCAGGCCAACAAATTGAAAAGCCATATATTGCGTTTGCGCATAGGGCAGATACCAGGTATACACCTGAGTTTGAGAGAGAGATAGAGAGAAGGAAAGAGACAGACAGACAGATATACGATGTAGACAGACATGGTATCACTGCACCGTAGTGAATTGTTACAATCTTTCTCTCAAATTGTTTGTTTGCCTATGATGATGTCACTTGACTAGTTTTTCTCATTGTGAAATGTGTGTAAGAAATAGTCCAGAATGCAACTTAATTGGCAGGATTATACGAAAACTGAATAGTTGGGCTCACACTGAATTGACTTAGCCTTAGGTTAAGAAAGTTAGCTGTTATACTTTAATGGTAGTAGAACACCGAGATAATGTACCATCAGTTTGGGGATCCTATAAATGCTGTAGTAGTAAGCTAACTCCAAGTTTTCATCAAAACTCCCAACCATGTGAATTATATCACGGCTACCTCGTTGACAAGAGCACATCCACCTCCCCCCCCCCCCCCCCCACACACACACACACACCCGCTTCCACTGAGGCTTATGTGAATACCGTTATCAACAAGCTTTCTGGTTGAGTTTGACCCCCTGTTATTGCAAAATTATTTCTGGCAAATAAACACCTCAAATCATTCATGCACCATTTCCTTTCAAGAGTCATGCCTTAGAGTGTGCAGTTCTATGTTTTCCGTCAGCTGCAAAACATATGAGCAATGCCATCGGTGATGGTTGTAGAGCTCTGCACTTTTTGCTTCTCGTTTTAAAAATTTTGTGCAACCCCTTACTATGCATGATTTGGGAGTCTTCGCATGCAGTGGACCACACTCCTAGCTATTCATGAGCGACTAGTACTCATTGACTAAAACTTTGAGATTCATCATGGATGATAGGCAACATATGAATGAGCTTGTCATTACGGAGCAATTTCCCCCCATTACCAGTGGTAGCCATCTTTGATGGTGAGATATGCCAAGGAGGTTCAAGAGACAGAGTTCCAACTGGCTGTAATTACTCAAACAGCTGTCAGTTTTCCATGCGTGCACTAAAGAATTCCACAGGTACATTTGTCCCCTTGATGATCAGTGTTTGATGTTGACATCTTTCTGAGCAATATGAAGATTGATTTTGAATGCTAACATAAGTTTGGATATACTGTGCTTATTTATTCATCAAATGAAATAGAATTTCACCCTATGATAAAGTATATGCGACAAAAGCATACCCATTCAGAAATATGTGTAAATCTGAGCTGTCCGTCATGAAAGTGTTTGAAAATTTTTCCATCTGGAAAGCCAATTTTATCACTTTTCCAATTAATTTTGACAAATGAAATTGATGTGGTATAATCTTCAAATACAGTTCTTTATAGATTAATATGTCAGATTCGTCCAGACATGTCTAATCAAGTAAGTTTGATTTTTATTTGATCTATTTTTGCTCAGTTTACATTTATGCATACCTGTGTCTCTACCATTATGTACCAATCATCTTTCATACACTATCATAAAGAAAGGATGGCAAAACATAATTAACATCATAGAAACATAGCTTCCTCAGAAAGGCTGGTCATAACTGTGCAAGGAGATATGAATCAATTGTCTCTTTCGTCTGTGGGACAGATCCAGTTTGGCACGTACAATGTACTCCAAATATTTTTGAGAGGCAGCATGAAACATAGGTTCAAAAGGAATAAAGCCACCCTGACACTTGCATGCATATGGGTTTGTGCGTTGGCACGTGTACCACTTCTACTAATGTCAGAAAAATGTTGGAAACATGCGGGAGGGCGCATGCTGGCCAATGCAGTCAATATGTGAAATGTGTGACAAATTTTCAACATGTTCAAAATTTTGGATGCTACTAAATTTTTGGGAAACCTTCATGAACACTTTGTGAACTACACGTACAGTAAGTTCAACCCTTCAACAGTGACTACTCTTGTATGTCAGGGCAACAAATACCAATGCATGAATGATGCATAATCATGGTGTGAACATGACACAACAATGCTTTTTCTTGAAGATTGCGCATTTCATTAACTATTCGTAAATTCAACATGACCAGAAATGGACTACATGCCACTAAATAGCGCGGACTAGCAGACAATAATGCAGGGGCAGTGCAGAAGCCAAATACGTGCTTGTGTCAGGGTGGCCCAAGATCAATGTGACTCTGTGTCTTGAACCTCCTTGGTTATGCCATATGAACATACAGTAGTTTAGTGTTCCATAGAATTTGAAGCACCCACCTGCTGTTCTGCAGTGTAAATTAAGGAAGATTAAATTTGCATCTGTTATTTCAGACATCCCACTTTGGCAGGCTTCATTGAATATTGAACCCTTCAGTGTGCTTGCGCAGATTACCCCAGTGCAAGCACTAAGGATATGATTAATATTGCATTCTGATATTCTCGGACTTGAGAAACATACCAACCCCCATGGAGATGCGCTGGAATATATTTTGTCGGGCATTAGAGGAGCCTAGCAAATTGATCCATTAGATTCTGTAGTCCTGGTGTGGAGCATCAAATCTAATCAAGTCTTGAGGGGACTTAGGGCTGTCAGTCCCCTGGTTTGCTTTCCTGTAAGAATTCATCACTTCCCTGGTGGCCATGTAAAAGGATATCAATTCAACTCAAATCTTAATAAGAAATGTTGATGCAACATTAAAGGATAGGATCTTTTGATGGTTTTTCTATGTACTGGATTCCAGAGGTTGATTTAAGGAGATCACAGTGTAGTATTGTTCATTTCCTTGTTCAAGCTGTGAATTATTCAGATACAAAATGCATCTCCCCCTCCATTCCTGCATAAATTCTGTCTGGTGGAAAATGTCATATTCAATTCCACACTGTTTCTGAGTCTAAACTCAGATGGAGTTGCACCATTTTTTTTTAATTTACTGTATATTTCGCGGGGGTTTTATTTTCGCGAATTTCGCGAGTCGGGAGCTATTCGCGAATTTAACAACACGCGAAAATATTATCTTCCAAAATGAATCCCTTGCCTTGATGATACGAAAATTTCAGTACTAGTAGTATACCATGTCATGGCTTACCGAACAGACCATATACTGTACTGGCTAAGCTTCTTTACGTACATATAGCACGTCCACGTCTACTTACGAATACTGTAGAGAGCCAATCCATTATCGCAAGGGGACCACTCGTCAGAAATCTAGCGCGATGGACTTAACCACTTAAAAAATGTTGAATTCTAACTTACTAGTTAGTAGAGTTTGGTAAGTTTTTTTCATGCAGTGTATAACTAGTATCATTCTTATTTGCTAGTAAATTGAAAATTCACACTTTCTTTGCCACTTCGTATTTTCTCTGGTCCCCCAATCGCGAATTTAACCACTCTCGAAAATGTGTGACAGCGGCAATTCGCGAAAATTTATGTACGCGAAAATTATAGCGTATACAGTACATTATGTCAGATCTTTAAAAAGGAAAAAAAAATAAAGCCTTGTCCACTGCCTGCATTTTACTCTATATTTTCTTTGTCAATTGGCACGGGATGTCTAAATACTATTTGTCAATGAATAGACATTACCTTTAATCCCCCTAATCTCCCTAATCCATATCATATGACCATGGTCTTCTTGAAAAGACTGATGCACATTGCTACACCTGTTAGAGATTACCAACTTCAAAGCTAGGTCAAGTTTGGAGGGATTATACTGTGAAAGATTTGAGAAAGCGTAAAGGACAAGTCCACCTTCATAGACATGTTGATTAAGTGAATGCAGCAATATTAGTAGAACACATCAGTGAGTGTTTGAGGAAAATCGGACAATCCGTTCAACAATTATGAAATTTTGAAGTTTCTGCTCAGTCACGGCTGGATGAAAAGACTACTATAGCGTGTGATGTCACATGAGTACAACGATATAAAGAAAGAATAAAGAAAATTCAACATATTTCCATTTTTCTTGCATAACAAAAGAACACTTGACTTCTCTCTTTCAGAAGGCAGGGGGAATAATATTACTCTTAACATACGTCAGTAGCAAGTCGAAGAAATGTGCACTTTAATCAATAAGAAGTTTTGTGAAATTCTCTTTTTATTTTTCTTATATAGTTGTACGCATGTGACATCGTACACAGTAGTAGTCTTCTCTTCCAGCAGTGACTGCGCAGATGCTTAAAATATTCATAACTTTTGAACGGATTGTCAGATTTTCCTCCAACTTTCACTGATGTGTTCTACTAATTACTAATATTTTGCCTTCACTCAATCCACATGTATATGAAGGTGGCCTTGTCCTTTAAGGAGTGGACTTGAGCATTAGCTGAACAAAGCCACCATAGATAACGACGCAGTTGATTTTAAGGCTTGTCGGTTGTTTGCTATCTGAATACTTCTGCTTCAGATGTTTTGCTGGCTGCATTTTGTAAAAAACCAAAACCAAAACCAAAACCAAACAGAAAACAAAACAAACTAACAAACAAACAGACAAAGAAAAAACCTGAGGCAAGGAGTCTGGACTCCCTCCCGAGAGCATACCATGAAACCTTGCCACCAGTTTCATCAGTTGACATGTCCATTCCTTGTGGGCTTTACGAGATTTGCAAGAGTGAAGGGTTGACGAAAAACAACAACAAATGAGCTCAAAGCAACCAAAAACAGATCTATACTGACCGATATCAGTTTCACCTCCCGAGTGAAACGGCTAAGGAATTATAAAGCCTGTTTTAAAAATATGCTTGACTACAAATGATGCAAGTTGTTTGGTCTCCATGTCCTTTTGACCAGTGTTAAAGGTAGAAGCTCAGGGCAAGATTTTAAAAAAGAGAGAAAGAGAGAGAGATCATTGAACAAACAAGCCACTTATGCAAAACATCATAGCCAGCAGTGACAAGTGAGATAAACAAATGCCCAGTCAACTGCAGAAACTCATGCTAAGCCTGATTCTGGACAAAGAGTATGCATTTGTCTGACTTTGCATTAGAGTCTGGTCATACCCCAGACAGTGTGGCGATGAAATGATTAGTCGTGCCAGTTTCAATTGTGGCGACAGTCAAATTGCAAGCCTCCTGATGCAGTTACTTTTAGTATTGCATAAAATATCAGTACCTGTTATACACTCTCCAAGAAATGAAATTCCACTGCTTCTTTCAACAAAGGGTGCAGGATAGCATTGGGATACCATGTTGATGGAGTGGGAAGGCTGGCTGGACTCTGATGTGACCCGCTACAGCAAAAGGATCCAAAAGTCGGGGGAAGACGATATTTTGAAAATTACAATGACCTTATTCCCTTACTCTTATTCTTTAATTTCATACTTGTATATAACACGACTAAAAAATGTACTCGGTTGCAGAGATATAGATGATTTTATTAGCACGTGTCAAGTGGTCTAGGAAGTCAGTGTTTCGAGAAAATCGCCTTCAAAGTTTTCCTTGAGACAATATCATGATCAAGGGGAGGCAAGACAGTTTTCACCTCTTGACAATGAAAGGTATGCTCCTAGCAACCTCCATGATGTTCATTCAAGCTTAGCACCAGTGGTCTACGCACGACTTATCAGTAACCAGGATGCAATGCACTGACCAATAAGATCACTCCCTCGTTGCTTGGGGCAGAGTCTACCTGTGGTGCTAAATCCAAATCTTCGGATACGTTTTCATTGCATTGAAAGTCAGAAAATCATGGCCCAGAAAAGTGCTAATTTCTTGCCTTTCCTTTGATCATTTAGCTTTGACATTTCGGCAGATGTTAGACGATATATTAGACTACAAATTTATGCCCAAAACAGAAATTTGATCGTTTTGACCAATTTTGATGATCTGACTTCAAACTTGATTTTCTTGGCTCAGCTGTCAGTGACTTCAGGATCCCTTTTTTTTTTTGTGGCAAGTCACATATAATCGAGAATCCCCATAGTGAATTGTGTGCAGCTGTATTTTTCATTTTATTGTAAGTACACATACAGTCAAAGAAGAACTGTAGAAGTGAATTGATAAAATGATGGAAACAATGAATAAATGGTAGCTAAACCAGCTAGCTTTTATTGTTAAAGACATTTCATCATGGCAAAAAGGGATAGGGTCAAAAGTGCACACCAGCTGTGCTGTGGCAGTTCTCAGTGAGAAATCGTGTGATGTTCAGACCATTTTGAGATTTGTGTGCAATGCTTGACCTGTCTTTTTAACATGTACTAAGGTGTATTTCAATGATTTTGCATTAAGGCCCCCATCTCACTAGGGAGGCGACCATGGCGATCTTCGACAATTTAACAAATCATGGCGCGATTGCCGTCCGAGGCGATTACACAAAGGTTTCTCCATGCTCAACCTGCGCTGTAGGTAGAGCCACGATGATAATACAATTCTGTCACGTTGTTGCCGCATTTCCAGGCTGACGAGACACGCTGCTTCTGCGATTGAACTGACTGTGTGTTGATATTCTTACGCTTATCAAGACCGTGCTACAACAGTGATACGATCGGAGTGACAGTGATACGTTTACGCCGAGCTCATGCTATGATCTCAAGCGATCGGGGTATAATATGGGTTTCATGATTGAATTTCTTCAGGCAGATGTCAGTGTCAAACTAACATGGATTTAGCGGTAATGCAGAATATGGTTTTACCCTTATATCTTAGCATTCTAGAACACACCAGTTAGAACTTGATGTGAAATTGTACTCTTAGTTAAGTCATCCATCCAATTAAAAGGGTAAAATGTGTATATAATATCAAAGAACTGGCTTATGAGTAAACTACAAATCATATCCTACAATGAGACAATTTCATGACGATATATTTGAAAAGATTACAACTTAATTCACTTTCATTGACTTGCAATGGTATGTGACAAACAAACAATTTAATATACAGAGTAGATTCGTACTGAGTGTATGTGGAAAAATGAATTTTATACGTTTTTCTCCATGTCCACCTACTTGGTTTGTGCATCACTTTCTATCGTTCATGGTTGGTTCCTGTTAAAGGGACGCAGTCCTCATGAAATTTAAAAAAATATGTTGTTGTTGGTACCTCCAATGAACTACTTTCATCAAAAACAAACTTTCTAATCACCAAATAAGCTCGTACATTTCGGTTAAAAAAGTGTGACTCTGCAAATGAGCAAGTCTTGGCGGAGAGTCATACGTCATCGATGCACAACTCTTTCCGGCGGTGTTCTGCTCGTCATCCCTAGTTATTTATAAATACATGTTTATTATTTATTTTTATATTAATTGTATATATAAATAAGCTTGAAATATTTTGTTTGGAATAATAAAACCACATATTGTCACATTTTATGAAAAAATCAGATATGATCATTTTGAACACTTAAATTGGCTTTCTGAGGCACGGCTGTCAACTTGAGAGTAGGGCATCAATGACGTTGCACCTTTTGGCAGGCTCTTACACGATCGCTTGCAGGAATTATTTTTCAAAAATCGCGTACGGAGACAATTTTTGATGTCCACGCGTATAAATTGGTGAAAGGTTATATTTTTTACTCTTCTTAATTATCAGTACAGTGAAAATCTCAGGACTGCTTCCCTTTAAGTAATACTGTAAAAGTGGTAATTTTCATGGGCGATGGGGGCCGCTTTCAATGCGCTTTAGTAACGCCTAACGCGTTGCTTCCCCGTCAGAGTTACGAATGTGGCGCTTTTAATGTGCTCATGGGGCGATTGTGATACACTCTAAAACCATGGCGACCTCGCTACGGAAGTTTTGGACATGTTCAAAACTTCCGTAGCGAGGTCGCCGACCATGGCAATGGTGGCGACCCTCCGCGCTTCTGAACCACTCAAGATACGATGGAGAAGATTTAAAGCGATCAAGCCACAATCCCCACGCTTTGTCGATTTTTGATGATTGTAGCAGAATCGCCATCTAGTGAGATGGTGGTATAAGCTGCATTACTAGTTTTATGAATGTATGTATCATGTATGTTAAGGTCCTGTACCGCGGTATGGCTCAGCATCATTTGTATTTATTGAACACTATTGTTTGCCTTCCAAATAAATCCACACAAGTAGATTAGATCTAGAGTAGATATAGAACAATCTTGAATTGGATTGTATCCCTCGAAAAGAGTTCAGAGGATACTATGGATTTGGCCTCGTTGCGCCGCTGCGTCCGCTGCAGAGATTTTCTTGTGAGCACTCTACTGGCTGCAGTTCTTCTTAGATCATTTTCAAATTTGGCATGAAGGTGTATTATGGTAAAACGAAGACGCCTATTGTTTTTGGTGATGGCGCCATTGCTTGTTCCGTCTTTATACATGAAAAGGTAAATTTAATAGGGTCTGCTTGTGTGTGTGAAACTGGCCTTGTTTCTCGACAGATTTTTTTTGCAGATTTGGTATGTAAATGTATCATAGTCAAATCTATACACCTATACCTATTGATAATGCTGCCCTCACTGTTCCACCTTTTACAGGGTAAAAGGTCACCCTGATCATGTCAAAATTTGCAAAAGTGCTTATTTATGCTATAACTTGATTGCAAACGGATTTTATTCAGACTTGCTAAGGAGGTGTATGAGTGGTCATTCTACGTGAAGGACACAACAGTTTGTGGTGATTGCGCCCTCAGTGTTCCGACTTGGATGCCATGTCACATTTCTTGTGTGCGCTGTATCAGCCACATTTCTTATCAGATTTTCTTCAAATTTTGCAAAAAGTATTATAGTGAAATGAAGATTTTATTGTTTTTGGTGGTGGCGCCCTCGCTTGTTCCATCTTTATACACGAAGCGGTAAATATTTCAGGGTCTGCTTGTGAGTACGATCCTTCCTGTGTTTCTCGATTGATTTTTTTTTTTTTCAAATTTGATATAAAAAAATCGTCTGTTGAGAATGAGAAGGGCGCTAAGTGGTCATGAACACTATGGGTTTAGTGGCAACTTAACGCCCTTATCATTCTCAGCCGACGATATGCCTTTTGTGTAAGTGTGAATGTCGCTTGATATCTTATTGTGTCAATGATAAAGTTAAACTTCTTAGATTCACTGAGATAAGCATCACTATAGTGAAATCAACCATTCTAGACACCTTTACATATTGATACTGCTGCCCCCACTGTTCCACCTTTCACAGGGTCAAAGGTCACCCTGATCAGGACAAAATTTGCAAAAATGCTTATTTATGCAATAACTTGATTGTTACTCACTGGATTTTACTCAGACTTGCTAAGGAGGTGTATTGGTGGTCATTCTACATGAAGGACACAACAGTTTGTGGTGACAGCGCCCTCAGTGTTCTGACTTGGAGGCCATGTCACATTTCTTGTATATGCTCTATAAGCCAACTTTCTTGTCGGGTTTTATTCAAACTTGCTATTGAGGTTTATGTGGAGTTATTCTAGGTAGCAAAAGTTTTCATTGGCAGCGCTCTCATTGTTCAAACTTTTATAGGATGACATGTCATATTCCTTGTATGTGCTATATACCAGCCTCATTTCTCATCAGATTTTATTATACCCCCGCCAAACAAAGTTTGAAGGGGGTATATAGGAATCAGCGGACGGTCGGTCGGTCGGGCGGTCGGGCGGTCGGTCGGGCGGTCGGTCGGGCGGTCGGGCGGTCGGGCGGTCGGGCGGTCGGGCGGTCGGTCGGGCGGTCGGTCCGTTGCAAATCTTGCGTCGCGAACTACTTCCTCAGTTTTCGACCGATTCCCATAAAACTTGGCACAGATGTGTGCCTTGGGTTGTAGATGTGCAAGACGTATTTTTTGACAGTACCCAAAAGTACGTTGCCATGGTAACGGCATATTATGGGTAAAAATGGGTACAAATCTTGCGTCGCGAACTCCTCCCACAGTTTTTGATCAATTTTTATGAAATTAGGTACAGATGTTCATCTGAATATGTTAATGTGCAAGACACATATTTCCGCAGTGGCAAAAAGTGCGTTGCCATGGTAACGGCATGTTATTGGTAAAATATAGGGCAAAATGCTTCATGGCAAAACTGCTTCATCAGTGTTCTTCCAATTCTCATGGAATTCATATTGAATGTTTGTCTTAGGATATAGGTCAGCATGACACATTTCTTGACAGTGACAAAAAGTATGTTGCCATGGTAACAGCTCACATATTATGAGCCAAAATGATGGAAAATTTTGTGTTGCAAACTACTTCCTCAGTTTTTGCCCAATTTTCATGAAACTTGGTACAGATGTGTGCCTTTGGTTGTAGATGTGCAAGACGCATTTTTCGACAGTACCCGAAAGTACGTTGCCATGGTAACGGCATATTAATGGCAGAAGATCAAGGAAAGATCTTGCGGATTTAACTACTTCCTCAGTTTTTTGACCAAAGCTTATGAAATGTTGTTTTGACCAAAGCTTATGAAATGTTGTTTGGTGGGGGTATAACCAGTCGCTGTAGCGACATTTCTAGTTGTATTCTGCGACAGTTGCCGTATTCAACAACACTCTGGCCTAAAAAGAAATCCAGATTGGGTAGATGTACATACAGAAACTGACAATATAGGTGTGTTGTTAAATAAATTATATCATAAAGAAATTTATTCAAATTTGGACTTTTTTAAATTAATCTAACCTCTGAGAGATGCATGGTGAAGTCTGTATTAGTGTCTCATTGTCAATTTTAGCTTTGCGTTTACTGCTCCACATGACATGAATTAGAATAGAGCTAGGGTTTATTTCTCCCTAGGTCTACACCCTGCCCAATTGCTGCTTCCTCCATTCCCGCAGGCTATCTTGGATGTATACTTGGAGAATTTGCTGTTTGCCTGCTTTAATACTTCATTTCATTTTCGTCACCAGACAGCTTTTAAGAGCTTTGTGCATTCATGGTACTGTGCCCCATTTGCATGTAAATTGTAGATATGATCACAATCTAGTTTATGGGTGGCCCACCCACGTACAATACTGAGTACTAAGTGTAGTACCATCATTATACATACTTGATGCTGAGCTGCAGTGTAGCTGCTGAGAAATTTCAAAATGTCACATCTTCCTTATTTCTTATCCGATTTTCATCATTTTTTATCATTCTGTAGGCAGGGCTCGACACTAACGGTGGCCCGGTGGCCCGGGGCCACCAAAAACACACGTCGGGCCACCAAAATTTTAGAAATGAAGAATTTGGTGGCCTGATCGGGCCACCAAAAAAGGTCGGATGTTTGCCTTTGGACCACCAAAAATAAAAGTTAGTGTGGAGCCCTGCTGTAGGGAATATTTTTCTCTTTTTTTTGAAGTTTATTTATTTTGGGGTTGGATTTCTTCTTTAAGACTCTCTAGAAACAAGAGAATACAGAAAGGAAGAAAGAAAGAAAAACACTTAGCAACGTAGTTAGGAATGTAAAATGCAATTCTGATATTCACTAGGTAGCTTTCAATATGACTGCCTCTTTCTGAGTCCTCATCTGCCAAGGATTTTCTCTAAATCTCTTCACCACACTTTTGATTCCTCATCAACCAGCCGATAAATGTACCAGAGTAACTTCCTGTCTCACAATCCTATTATAACTATGCCCTGAAATACATGTCGAGACAGTTTCAATATATATGTGAATGTTTCTATTTTTATAAATCAGAAAAGGACAAAACTCTGAAAACATTTCAACTATCATTAAAGTGAATGCTGATGCTAGCTAACTGCAATGAAATGCTGTTGATAGGAGAGGAAAAGGATCTAAGAAGTCAATGTTTAAGCAAAAAGTTCTTGTTAAAATATTTCATTATATGTTCATAGATATGGAACACAGACACCAAAAAAAAAAAGAAACATTAGGGCTTTAGGGGGGAAAAACAGATTTTTTGAGGTATCCAATAAAAGACCCTGCAGTTGAAACTACTTAACAGCTCACATGGAAACTACTGGAAAGTGATTAATTTGCTTTCATGTTTGTTACCATTACAAACCAAAAAGAATCAGTGGAAGATCCACCCTTCTCTAACAGGGAAAGTAATCATCAAGGTAAAAAAGTATAATTCCCTTTGTCACCAAAAGTTATTTCACCACCTTTTATTCATGTAAGAGCAATCAAACTTGTAGATGTGCTGATTTCAGTGAGGCAGGCTCGGTGGAAGGGGGGTGGTGGTGGCTTTGGGTTGGTCGACTAGTCCTTATCAACCTACCGCTGAAACAGAAAGAAAGTCAGGAACCACAACAAACATAGTTTTGTAAATTTGACCTGTACTTTTAGATGCTGCCAAGCAGGCATGATTCTAGGGATTAAACTGTAAGTCTGCAATTTAAAACACAATTCAAGGCCTTGTAGACATTGTACTGTAGGTGGCAAGTACTTCACATACATAAAACTTTCAGTTGTTAAACATATCCCTCCCACTCACTCTTTCTCATACTTTATGAAAGGATTTGTTTTTGTGCTTGCATGTGTGTGTGGTCGCTGCCAATGTCGCATCCAGGGAAGGCTCTGGTCTTGTTTGGTCTGATGCAGGTTTTGCTTTTAGTCTCCACCAAGATGTAATCTATCGGGTTCTTTGTTCTGCCATCTGGGGATGTCCGTGTGATTCTTCTTGAATTCTTGTGATCCCCAAGCGTGTTGGCCACAATCAGATTGTTCAATTTGCAGAATTCTAGTAGCCTCTCACCTCTATCATTCGTCATTCCATGAGCAAATTTTCCCACAGTACTGTGCCAGTCCTCATTGGAGTCAGTTCCTGTCTTGGCATTCCAATCTCCTTGGAGTCAGTTCCTGTCTTGGCATTCCAATCTCCTTGAACATTTTTTTATGTCTTTCTTGGGAATTTTTCTGAGCGTGCTGCCCAAAGTATCGTAGAAAGCATCAATTTCTTCATCTTTGCAATCAGAGGTTGGTGCGTAGACTTGAATGATGGTTACATTTCTGGGAGAGGCTGCGATTCGTATTCTATTCTAATCATTCGGCTTGAAATGGGTTCACATTCCACTACCGCTTTCACTGTGTCTTTGAGGATAATGAATCCCACTCCTTCCTCACGTTTCTTCTCTTTTTACGCTAACCAAACTTTGTGTCCTTCTTCAGTGAGCATCTCGCCGCTTTCAGTCCACCTCATTTCAGCGATGCCCAGGACATTCCACTTATATTTGGTCATTTCATACTCCAGTTGCTCCAGTTTCCCATCTCCATTGAGAGTTCTGACGTTCCACGTCCCACATGTGAACTCCTCTTTCTGTAGGCAGCGACCACAATTTGGTGATGATGACGATGAAGGTGAAGTTGAAGATGATGAAGAACCAAGGAGCGGTGCGTGTGAAGTACAATCTTGATCTGTTAAAGACAGACCACGAGAAGAGGAACGAATATGCTGTGAGGATCAGCAACAGATTTGCCCCCCTCATGGAACTCGAAGATGTCCAAGAAATGGCGGATCGGTTCACAGAAGTCACAAATGAAACAGCACTGGAAGTGCTGGGCAGACGGTGGGTCATGAAACAACCCTGGATGACAAGGGAGATCCTGAAAGCATATGATGAGAGAAGGAAACTGAAAAGGGCAAAATTTCAGGATGAGAACAGCAAAGTGGAATACCAGAGAGCCAACGCAAAAGTGAAGAAGGAGATTCACACCGCCAAAGATAACTTCTTGAGAAGTATCAACAGATGCAGCATGCTTTTGAAAACAACAGCAAAAAGGTCTTTGACACAATCAAGGAGATACACAAAAAGGCCACCATTGGACAGAATATGTCAAACAACTATGCAACCACCTGATCCAAACCGATGAGTGTGTCCTCAGAGAGCTGGAGGCTGGTGGCCCAGGCGTTGCAGAAGACGAAGAGCTCGAAATCTTGAGGAGTGAAGTTGTCAGCGCTGTTGCATCACTGAAGAGTGGCAAAGCCCCTGGAACAGATAACATACCCGCAGAGCTGCTGAAAGAAGAAGAAGCTGTGGATATGCTGCATAAACTGTGCAACCTGATCTGGAGAACGGGAGAATGGCCCAAACAGTGGACACAATCACTTATAGTGCCACTTCTGAAAAAAGGTGATCTGAAAAAGTGCAGCAACTACAGAACAATAAGCTTGATCAGCCATCCAAGTAAAGTGTTGCTGAAGATCCTGGCAGACCGGATGAAACCACAGATAGAAGCTGTACTCGCAGAAGAGCAAGCCGGCTTTCGGGCTGGAAGGAGCACTGTAAAACAGATCTGCAGCTGCCACATTCTGTGCGAAAAGTTCAGAGACCATCAGCGAGAAATACTGTACGAGCTGATATTTTTGTGGTGGTCTTATTTTCGTGAATTTCGCGAATCGCCTTTGAACTGCGAAAATAACAACGCGCGAAAATAACAATGCAGGAAATAAAAATCAAGCCATGCCGTGTAATGTATCCCATCCTGCGCTGCGCCTAGCTAGCCTTCAACTTGTCGACTGTCCACGCTCGTCGCACAGTACAGCTAGCTATAACTGTTTAAAGTGCGTTCAGTCTACTCTTGCAGCTGCATTCTTGGTGTTCGCCTGTCGATGTCCGGCACGAATTTTGAAAGTCCTTGTAAAGTATTTCTTTTTGATATTTGTTTTACTTTCAAATTGAGAAAGTACTAGTACTTACACATGTAAGGTACTTTTAGTTTAGACAGCTATATTTTTTTCGGGAGAGTTCAAGTAAGTTCAGTTAGACCCTCGCAACCGCGAAATTAACAACACGTGAAAATGTCTTCACTTTGTGAAAATATCTGTACGCGAAAATTTCAGCTCGTACAGTACACCATAACTTTGTCGACTTCAAGAAAACCTTCGACGGAGTGTGGAGGAAGGCACTATGGTATACAATGCGGAAACATGACATAAGTCCAAAACTGATCAACTCTGTGAGTCGTTACATGATGATATCACTAATGCAGTGATGTTTGACAACAGGACTCTGGAATGGTTCCAAACCAATGTTGGTGTCAGGCAGGGATGCATTCTCTCGCCAAGCCTTTTCAACCTCTTTCTGGAGCAGATCGTGATGGAAGCACTCAAAGATTTTGATGACACAGTCCCAATCGCGGGAAGGTCAATCAACAGTCTGAAATTCGCTGACGACATTGACCTTGTTGCTGGAAATAGAGAAGAGCTAGCTAGTAGCAGAGCTGACTTCGCTGCTAGACACTGCCGCCCACCGATACAGCATGGAAATTAGTCATGAGAAAAGCAAGATAATGATGACTTCAAGACAGAATAAACAAGATGACAAAGCACAGGAGATACGGGTGGACGGGCACGCACTGGAGGAAGTCCACCAATTCAAATGCCTGGGCGCCATGATGAATGAGGAGGCCACTTCAGCAACAGAAATGAAGACTCGAATGGCCATAGTGACTGCCCAGTAGGCCAAGTTGAATCACGTCTGGAGAAGCAGAGAGGTGAGAGAGAAAACAAAGATTGAGCTCATGAAGGCACTGGTGACCTCGATAGCCCTATACGGATGTGATTCATGGAGAAAAAACATAGCGAGATGAGATGCTTCCGCCGATTACTCTGAATCCATTGGCACGATCGCCGCACCAATGCATCGGTGCTGGAAGAGATCAGGAGGAAAATTGGGGATTATGACCCACTGCTGGACACAGTGAAGAGAAGGAAGCTGCAATGGTTCAGACATGTCACCCGACAGCCAGGCACACTAGCGCATACGGTAATGCATGGTCGGGTGGATGGGCGGCGAGCTCAAGGAAGACCAAGGAGGAATTGGGTGGATGCATGATGTGAGGATATGGGTGGAGAAGCCGGTGGAAATCTGTATGAGAATGGCGGAGGAAAAGGAACCTGGAGAAGGACATCTCAGTGCCCCAACAGCAGAAATGCTACGGGTGTGACCTGACCTGACCTGATGTGTGTGTGTGTGTGTGTGTGTGTGTGTGTGTGTGTGTGTGTGTGTTGTGCTCCTCCTTCAGTAAAGAAAGCAGTGTACATGCAGATATCAAACTTTTCCTTAATGTGTTCACTTCTACTATTGTCCTCTGTTTTTATACATCTTTATCACCAGGCAGCGGGAACAAGTGTAACTAAAAAAGCGCTCTGAGAGCGCAGACCTTCGCCAAGCTACTTTCCACTGATGATCTTACTCTTCGATTGAGATCAGTGATTTTCACCCGTATGTATGCATGCTGAAAAATAGCCCGATATCCCAATATAGAAACCTTTGTTACGCCATAAACCTTCAGCTGCGCGTGGCACCTCGCCCTACCAGAAACTAGAGCACGCACTTTAGTGCGCGTATGAAAACCTTAAAAATGCGCAGCTCGAACTCCCAAGTTCATTGACCCTACCTGTCATAATATCAAAAATCCTTCATGAAATCCATAAAAATTTCTGAATCACTACCAAAATTTAATCATGTGTTCCTTGTGTCATTCTCAAGCTTTCCTGCTAGTTTCATCTAAATCTGTGCTCAACTTTTTGAATTATTTTGCACACAGGCAAACAAACAAACCAACGGTAACGAAAACAAAACCTCCTCCCTTGGCAGAGGTAATGATACATTAAGAATAGGGAAGAAGGCATGAAGGAATCCATTAATATCTAATTCGGTAGCCTAATACAAACAGATGGTGCCCGATACTTTGGTTCAAACAGTCATTTTGAGGATGCTCTTGTATCCAAATATGTCCGAGGATCACACTTGATGAAGTGAAGATTTTGTCCTTGTTTTTTTCTCTCTCCTTTCTTGTCATTGAGAGCCCATCTCTGATTTCCTTTTCCTTCTTTCTTCTAAATTTTTGTGAGTGAGAGTTGGGAAGAAGGGGATTTCCCCTGATGGCTTGTTTATTGCAGTGATGCAGATAACCCATGAAATATGCATGGCTACTGCCAGGAATGCGATCTTCTTTCAAGAGACCTGTAGATACGGTATGATATCATGATGTAGCCAGAGTGTAGCATCATCACAGTAGTCCCCATGTCGCAGGGGTCAATCAATTCAAGGCCTATGACATCTTGTAGAATCTATGTGCATGATGAATTCCAAACTTCAATTACATGTTTTGTGTTTTCATGCTAAATGATTGTGTAAATCATTTTTTTGACATTCACTTTTCTGACTGGTTGCACTGTATTTATTTTTTTTTTCAAAACTCCTTGGCTTATATTAGTTTGTACAACTGTAAAGAAAATGAAAGTTCTTTTTTTTTTGAGAAAATTTAGACCTGAATTTCTTTCTTTCTCTGTTTAGTGTGTTTATTTCTTTGTTTATTTGTTTGTTTGGAGGGAGGGAGGGATTCTTTGACATTGGCCAGCACAAAAGTGAACTCTCTTGTAAAAAAAAATACAAGACAAACATTTTCTTTTGCAAGCATGCAATACCTCCATTGATGGGCCGATGAAAAGCACAAAACAGATTTTTTTTTGATTAAGTTTTGCCTTGTGTCTTGGCTCAGTTTGTGCAACGTATGATGTGATACAATGTTAGGGTTGTACAATCACAATTTTGATACTACCAAAGAGAGGGTCACTGTCAAAGCGAAAATGCCTAGAAGTGATCGTCCATGTGTCATGGCCATTTGATCCACACTAGTTTGATGGAAAAGGAGTGTGATTTCCCCTGTGAAAATAACACCTATCAAGTTTTATGCATATTAGCAAGCCAAGCCCAGTGTATCACAATGCAGCTTCATTGGCCGTATGTCATGGTAGCCATGAGACACTTACTGTTGATTGAATGAGCAAATGATTTCCCTTGTGAAATCAGCAAGCATCAAGTTTATCCATATCTCTAATTGACAGAAACAAGAGCAAAAAATCTGCGGAAAAGGATGCAAAACATTTTTCTGTGTCAGCGAGGCATTTTTTTTTTCCCCTGCTCCTTTCTCATTGGGGAACAATGAGAATAATCTGTGCATTGTCAGTAACTACTGCAGTTCCGAAATGAAAATTCGGAAAGGGATATACGATCTGTCATGAATTTCCTGCAAAACGTGGAAGATTCTTGACTTGGCGCCGCGATGGCAACAAGCCACAACAGGGAATATCACTCAATGCGCCGGGCGTATTACTGAACATGTACGAGCAGTTTGATCCTCGCAGTTTCATGTGATAAAAAATGCATTACAGCATACTAAGACTTGGGAGATTCAAAGCAAGTCGCTATTACAGATTATTTCTGCAATCACTCAATAGAACTTTTTTTTTCATCCTTGATCCCGAAGATGCATATATTTTTTTTTATGCCCTATAGTTTCCAGGAAAAAGCTTAAGACAGTGCATGTAGTAACTACAATGTATACACAGCTCTCTCGCTGTACACAAGTGTCACTGGCGCATGGAGATGCTGTGCTTCGCACGTCATCTGGTCGTGCTATGCATGTAGATAAACATATCCATTAGGTGGTTCATGCAACACCCAATAACAATGGTTTGGGAAAAATCAGTTTTTGCAACTTTATGTGAAAGTCAAAGATACATTATACAATGCTGCACACTGGCACTGGTCCAACGGTCCGTAGTCAGTAAAAATCACTGTCAGACCATTAACTTTTTCAGGTATGGACCAGTAAAACATGGAAAAACTGGGTACATACTAGGCCCTGTTTCATAAAGCTGTTTGTAAAGTTAAGAACAACTTACGAGCGACTGGTGATCAGTTCTTGTGCTGAATTATTGAGATTTTGATAAGTATAGCACCTCAGAACTGATCACTAGTCGCTCGTGAATTGTTCGTAACTTTACGAACAACTTTATGAAACAGGGCCCAGGTCCGACAGACAGGTTGGACCAGTAGAAAAAATGGGTTAGTGTGCAGTCCTGCATTGTGCTTGTGTGGACACACACACACACACACACACACACAAAATACTATGATGATGCAAAAATCAGTCCATCTTCATTTTTTAAAGGAAATCCTCATAGTCATTTGCCTTTTTGCAGTGCTTTGGAATGGTATGAATGAAGAATTCCATGGTGCAACTTGTCACAGATGCAAGTGCAGTCTATTTGTTTGAATTCTGTAAGTGAGCCTCCCATCTCATGGATGTGTGTGTGGGGGGGGGGGGGGGGGGACGATGGGAGGGGATGTGAGGGGTTCAGTTTGTGACTCTTTCAGCGAGTATTAACCTGTTAAGGAAGAGTCCCGAATAGATATAATCTTGCAATTTTTATGTATATTTATGTTCAAAAGCTTTATTGCCCTCCAATATTTCTTCTAATTTTTTATTGAATAGTAATGTTTATGCTTATAACACCCGTCGTGCTAATGATTATCATTTATGTCATGTGAGAGCAAATATTTCAAAGAATACAGTTTTTGTCCCCGCCGAACGAGTTCGAGCAGGGGACTATGAAACGGGCTCCGTACGTGTGTGTGTCCGTGTGTCCGTCCGTCCGTCTGTCTGTCCGTCCGTCTGTCTGTGCGTCCGTGTGTGATCAAAATGTTCAATTTGCTACTTCTCTGTCATTTATGAGCCAATTTTGATTCTGTTTGCTTTATATGATAGCACTACATGGGAGCTTTGAAACTTCTACACAGAATTTCAGTTGTGACCTTTGACCTTGACCTTTGACCTATATTGTACATTTTGCTTCAAAATGCTACTCCTTCGCCATTTCTAACCCGATTTCGATTCCGTTTGCTTTATGTGATGGCACTAGGTGAGGGCTTCGAAACTTCTACACAGAATTTTGACCTTTGACTTCTTTGACCTTTGACCTTGATTTTTGACCTATATTGTACATTGGCTACAAAATGCTACTCCTTCGCCATTTCTAACCCGATTTCGATTCCGTTTGCTTTACCTTCAAAACTTCTACACAGAATTTTGACCTTTGACTTCTTTGACCTTTGACCTTGATTTTTGACCTATATTGTACATTGGCTACAAAATGCTACTCCTTCGCCATTTCTAACCCGATTTCGATTCCGTTTGCTTTATGTGATGGCACTAGGTGAGGGCTTCAAAACTTCTACACAGAATTTTGACCTTTGACTTCTTTGACCTTTGACCTTGATTTTTGACCTATATTGTACATTGGCTACAAAATGCTACTCCTTCGCCATTTCTAACCCGATTTCGATTCTGTTTGCTTTATGTGATGGCACTAGGTGAGGGCTTCAAAACTTCTACACAGAATTTTGACCTTTGACTTCTTTGACCTTTGACCTTGATTTTTGACCTGCATTGTACATTTTGCTACAAAATGCTACTCCTTTGCCATTTCTAACCCAATTTCATTTCCGTTTTCTTTATGTGATGGCACTAGGTGAGGGCTAACACTTCTACACAGAATTTTGACCTTTGACTTCTTTGACCTTTGACCTTGATTTTTGACCTATATTGTACATTGGCTACAAAATGCTACTCCTTTGCCATTTCTAACCCGATTTCGATTCCGTTTGCTTTTTGTGATGACACTAGGTGAGGGCTTCAAATCTTCTACACAGAATTTTAACCTTTGACTTCTTTGACCTTTGACCTTGATTTTTTACCGATATTGTACATTTTGCTACTAAATGCTACTTCCGGCGGGGACATATTTTACGCACCGCGTAATTTCTACTTTTCCTTGTTTATAAAGGTCCATTGATATGGTCCGAAATATCATTTGATTTGAAAATGACACCGTCTTTGAATAGTTTTAAAAGGAATTATAAATTTTTACTCCTGAATTCATATTCTCATTCAGAATGATTATTTTAATTGCACTTATATATGTCTTTTGATTTGTTCTTCAGTCCTGTCCTTTTCTTTTCCTCCTTAGTTTCTTTTCTATACTCCCGATATATTTTACACAGTATTTATGTTTTCTAGGGGTCAGCGATTTACAAGGCTTATTGCTCTTCTCTGTTGAACCCCCATTCACATGAATTTACGCATCGGTTTTTGTTCTTGTTGTTGTTTTGTGTATGTGTGTGTATTTCTTTTGATATTCATATATTTGTATCTATGTGTCTTCATTGTATGAATTGTTTTGATGATTTTATGTCGAATGGAAATAAATTTGAACTTGAACTTGAACTTGAATATACTCGGGCAAGCATCTATGGAAAATGATGCGTGTTGTAGGAAAATCAAACCGTCCTTTATGGGTTAAAGCAACCTTTACTTTCTGACAACTCATGTAGGAATTGTGGTAGCATCAATGACTACAAGAGAAAAACACTGGAATGAATGAAGATGAGAGGGAAGAAAGAAAAGGGGAGGGGACTTGGAGGTGTGTGTGTGTGTGTGTGTGTGTGTGTGTGTGTATGTGTTGTGTCTGTCTGTGTTCATCTGTGTGTGTGTGTGTGTCTGTGTGTGGCAGTACAGTATTCATCGCATAATCGGGCATCTGATAATCGGGATCCTCGCTTAAATGATATACGCTTCCCAGAAACATTTCCAACGCACGTTATTTTCACTGGATAATCGAGCGGGGACCTCTGATAAACCGGACAATTTTTCTTCAAGCGATCTTTGATTTTGTTAATATTTTACACAAAAGATCTACCAAAATACCACAACAATATTTCAAAGATTCCGTATCAGTTGTTGTTTACAACAAACTTTTATTAATACAAAGCAAGCTTCGGATTGGTGTGTTTTGACCTCCGTCCATCCAGTACATGTACATGCATAGCCACGAAAGCGCCGTGTATAAGTATCCATGCCATTGCAAAGCACATGCCTTCGCGAACATTCTTCTCCCCTACATAAGCAAAGCCATGTGCTCGCTTGCAATTCCTACTCGACTCACATCCAATAAAAAACATGCCTCGCTCATACAGCCCAGGCTGTGTGCGTTGTTTAATCTCAGTCATACACTCTGAGGGCAAAGTCCATTGTTATCGCGCGCCTTCGTATCTTGTTATCTACTGTCTTTGGTTTCAACTTTCAATACAGCTGTACACTGTGATCTGTGTGTACGTCACAATCTTCCTCAGTTGTGACTGGGCAAAAGTTACATGATTGAAATGAGGGCTATGAACAGTTACGTATTCAGTGAAATGGGGGAGAGAGTGGGAGGGAGAGCGTGAAAGATGAGAAGGGTTCAATGTATGTGCGAATACGTAACGTTTTATGAATCTAGACTATGAGCTGACATTGATTACGTGTACACGCGTGTTTGACAGAAGAATCGAACCCGGTTGCGATTACTCTACATCATTGCGAGAATGCAGGGAGAGCTGGAGGGTCGTGCCGCCGAGGGGTAGCATGTTGTGTATTCATGTACATGTACAGTACGTCAGTATGCATGTGTGTGTGTGTGTGTGTGCACTACATGTACATTGTACATGTCGTATGCCGTTAGTGTATGGTGAGTACTCATCGCGAAATCGGGCACCTCGCTTAAAGGGGCCGTGCTTGCTACTCCCAACCTGTCCCGATTATGCGATGAATACTGTACTTGCAATGCAATCTCGGGTGAGCCAGAAGGCAAGTTTGATGGAGCATTAGGGAGAATAGGGTGATTGAATAATTTCAAATTATGCATTATATGTTAGTGAATATTTCTTCAAAGATGCAACTCTCCCACTACAAGGAAAGTTCAATGCAAAAGAATTCTAGCTCTCAGTATCAAAGCTTCTTACTCCAACAAATGACAAATATTCCTTTGAGATTGAGATGATGGATATCAGACCTCTGAGTGGAAGATGTAATTGATTAAGATGATGAATTTGCATGAAAAATACATGAGCACTTGCAGTGTAACTAACAACAGCCACAAAAAGATTGGAGAGATATTGGATATCAGTCAGTTGTGGCACAACAAGATGATTAGAGTATGGAAGGTCGATCATTTTCTTCAATAAGGAAAATAAAGCCAGTGGTGTATTTTCTTATCAGAATTTTTCTTACTGGAACAGAAAAAATAGATACATTTTCCCCCTCTGATCAGTGATGTGGTATTACTTTATTGATTTGAAGATAAAATTGGTATACTGTGGTCATTTCTTTTTTTGACCTCAGGATAAGCATGCTTATAAACTAAAGGAGAATTAAAATAAAATATATCTGTGGATTGAGGGAATGCAGCAATGTTAGTAGAACACATCAGTGAAGTTTGAGAAAAATTGGACGGTCGGGTGAAAAGTTACTGATATTTAAGTTTCGGTGCCACCATCACGGGATGAGAAGGCTAGAACATTTTGTGATGTCACAAATTTTCCACAATATGAAGAAAATATACAGAGACGTCAATAGATTTTCTCCTTTCTAGCGTAATAAAAGAGCATTTAACTGTACCTCTCTTTCGCATTACCATGTCTATTTGTAGGCATGTACTTAAATATATAGAGGTGTATGAACACATAACTCCCCCAACCCCTTCTCTGCCTATCTCTCCTGCAGGACATTCCCAAACTGTAAGTTTGGTGACAAGTGTGTGTTCATCCATCCCAACTGTAAGTTTGACGCCACCTGCATGAATCCATCGTGTCCTTACACTCACGCCACCAGGACGAAGCCAGCACAAGTCATCATACAGACACCACAAGTCAGAGCTGTGCCAAGGTTCAAGCCAAGTAAGTCAGCAATGGAGAGAGGGAGGGGATGGGAGGGAGACAAACAGACAGACAAATAGACAGACAGACAGACAGACAGGATCAGCAGGCAGACACAGACAGACAGACAAATAGACAGACAGACAGACAGACAGGATCAGCAGGCAGACACAGACAGACAGACAAATAGACAGACAGACAGACAGGAAGGCAGACATAGACAATAGACAGGCAAACAGACAGAGAGACAGACGAATAGATAGGCAGATAGACATCAAGGCAGTTAGATCAATGAATAGACAAGTGAAGACATCTTGGCAGACACGAGAAAGATGGGTAGACAAACAAACAAAAAGATAGACAGATAAACAGGTAGACAAGGAGACAGAAAGAAAGAGAAAGAGAAAGATAAAAGAGCTTGTAAAGTAGTGGCATAAAGTGCATTGTAGTACTAAGTAAAATTACAATGAGAACTAACAATTCAAATGATATGGCAGCACAATTGTGTATGTCATTGCCTGACCTGCAGAAGGGCCCTAAGGCCTGCATGCTCCAAAACTCACAAATCAATGATGTTAAATCATTTTAAAGAGCTTTCGAAACTCTGTTAAATCATGTCACACATCAAAATTTGATTTTGGTGTCAGAATTTCATGCCAGGGCCCTTCTGTTGGGCAGGCGATGATGTACATACACAAGTGCAAACGGTGTTTGTTTTGGAAGAAATAAAAAGTTGCCCCCCCCCCCCCCAAAAAAAAGGAGGTTTAGGTGTATAATTTTTATAGGCCATGTGCAATAAACTAGGAAGTATTTAAAGACAATTTGTGCGGCAGGTTTTCCCATCCAATTTTGCAGTCAGTGCATGCAAAAGTATATATCAGGTCACTCAATTTTGCACATATTACATAAAAGTATGAATGGATCATTCAGTTTTGTGGGTAGGGCAACCTGAATTGTCAATCATCATTCAAATTCACTGTAAGCCAACCAGGTTTGCCAGTTGGCATGCAGATTCATACGTAATGAAACCATACATTGATGAAATGTCCTAGAGCTGAAGTTAGAGCAGGGAGGTGTTAGACCCCGTTTACAGGCGGGCTTCATTTCAGTGTAAACATGCAAAAGGCCAAATGCGGGGCCAAAATTGGTCGCGCATTTGGCCACGCTCTGGAGGTGGTCTCGGCCATGGCCAAGCTGCAGCCGAGCCCGGCCTTCTCTCAGTGTAAACGCAAATTGAGCCAAATACGCGGCCAATTTATGTCTGGCTTCCAAACCCTCTGCCCATATTATTTCGTTATTCAGGATATTAACCCCCTCAACATCGAAAACTAGTATAGTTTAAGGTGGTTTTGTCCTGCAAAGGATTTTTCCTTCGGCAAAGGCCTTTGCCCGAACGGCGACTTTGTCACCACGGAATCCAATTGGCAAAGAGTCTGAATACCAGACTATACCAAATTGCATTTGTTTACAAGCAGAGCGCCACTACGACAAAATATTGAAAGGTTTGAATTTAAAGCGCGGCCGAGCCCGGCAGTGTAAACGGACAAAATTGTGGGGCTCGGCCGCGGCTCGGCCTAGCCCCGCACTGTAAACGGGGTCTTAGAGAAGGAAAAGAAACAAGAATCTCTCCTTTGTACCCATGCTCTGCGCCACGGAGAAGTTATGCACTATATCGCAGGTGTTAATGAATTGCTTCAACAAAAGACAGCATTTCCATTTAAAGTATACCTCATTCCTCATTTACAACAAACTGAGTGAGCAGCAGTTTGCTGTCCCTTTCAATGTTTTTGGCAGCAATTATTTAGTATGTAGAGAACAGGAAAGCTAAACAAAAATCAGTAAAAAAAAAATGCACTTCTTTTAACAAAGCATTAGCCAATTATTTAATCCAAAAGGTTTCACATTCAGGTACTAAACCTCGGAAACAAATTTATTCACAAATGTGCGCAAGATGGTTAAATGCTAACTTTTTATGCAATACTAATATTTGTTTTTTCAGTCCTTGGGTATTAATAACAAGAAGATTTGACGAAAAACTGTAAGGGCTTATTCCGTAGCATATAACCAAGAGTTCCACACAGGATTTCAGCATTTCCTCCCAAATATAGCTTCAAATTAAAATGAAGAACCTCTTATTTGGGCTCCATATCAAAACTCCATAGAAGAGCGGCTTGGAACATGGAACATCAAAGCCAGTGAAATGCTAAACATTCAACTTTCATGCTATGGAACCTATGCAGAAATTTGTACAATAGGCGTTTTCACATCAGCCTGATGTTTCAAAATAGCTCGCTATTTTCTGACTTGGGAAATAAAAAAATATCTCCAGCTTGGATTTTTATCGGGCTGATGTGAAAACGCCTATTGTGGATAGCGATTCGACTCCTTCTCCAACACTGTTTTTCCCGTATGCCTAGAAATTGCGACGGGAAAATCTATTCCCTTCCATGTCGGAGCCAGGCAACTCTAAATATTTCTACAGATAAATGGCACTAAATGCTGTTTCATCATCATCATCATCACCATGTTTGAAGCTAGAATGACATTAGGATTTGTCAAGATTAGAATCGATCGGCTTTTTTTTATCTGTATAAATTTTCTTTCGTTATGTATTTTCTTGTCATTTGCACCATCTCTTTAACTATTGTTGTATACATACACTAGAGACATAAATCATATCATGTATACAACATCATGATTTTTCTTCTGCCATATTCTAGATATGTGTATATATTAGCTTTTATATTTGTCTGTTGCAGATTGAGATGAATGTGCCAAGAATTTATGAATAAGATTTGATATCTATACAAAGGAGAATGTAATCAATGTTGTGGGGACAGAGGTTTTTAAACATAGTGAAGAAATCAGAAGAGTAAAATATGACTTAAAAGAAATTAGGACGACATTCAGTGGAAACCAAACAATAAATGTGCAACAAACAACATGATTTTTGTATGCATGTATTGCTGTATATTTGTAAATACAGTGCTAAATGGAATGCATTATTTATGAGCATGAGAACTTTTTTGGTGAAATTGAATGCTGTAACTTCAGGCATACAGTTAACAAAATTATTCATACCCCTGGGAAATTTCTAGTTTTGAGCAGATTTCTTACAAGTAAAGGATAGAGTGACAGTGATTGGGTGTTATATCTCAACATTTCTATTGTTATGCAAATGAGGTGAAACTGGAATTAATGTCAATTTATAGAGGACGAATAAGAGTAAAAAGTTAACACCCAATCACCATCACTCCATCCTTCACTTGTCTGCTCAAAACTAATAATTTCTCAGGGGTATGAATAATTTTGTTGTTAACTGTATGTCCTACCGTGCTATTAAGTTGAATGCATTATGACGAATATGAATGTGTTTTTCCACATTCGATTGCTCTATGGAGAGTTTGGCTGCCCATTATGCATTTTTGGCTGTTTTATGGCAATTTTGAATGCTCATTTTGCATTTTTGGCTGCCATATGGTGGTTTGGAATGCCCAGTTTGCATTTCTCATTGCCCTTTGGCAGAATGGAACTGCCTACTCAAACTCTAAGATACACTAAGTACAATATTGATGGGGAATTAAAGGGACTGTACAGTACTGGTTGAGGTAGGAATTCATGTTTTGAACATTCCTAAGTGAGATAATGAAAAGCCTCTTATGAAATATGAAAGAGCATGTAATTTTAAGAAGGATTCAACGTTTATTTGATGAAAATTGGTTTTCAAATGGCTGAGATATCCAAAAAAGTGCTAATAATAAAAGGCGACATGCCCCCACTTTATTAGTATCTCTTTGTTTCACCTTGTTTTTGGATATCTCAGCCATTTCAAAACCGATTTTCATCGAATAAACTTTTGATACCCCTTAGAACTGCATGCTCTTTGAGATCTCATAGAGTGGTTTCTGAATATCTCACAAAACATTAAAAGCTAAATCTTCACCTCGACCAGAACTGTACACACCCTTTAAACTTATGATATGCAAACGACTAAAGGAAAAAATGCAAAGAGTTGTTAACAATGTGCTTTCCTATTTGTTTGTTTGTTTGTTTATTCTTTCTTTCAGCATTACAAAGTAAGACAGTGTGCAAGTTTCATCCAAACTGCAGGAATGTCAAATGTCCTTTTCTTCACCCAAAGGTGAGTGTTTTGCACTGTTTGAAGGCTTGCGTCTCCTTATCCAATATCACAATCTTATTATTCTAAACTGGACCAGTATTTGTTGTCCTTCCAACAACAATGCAAACAACAACAACAACAACAACAACAACAAAAATACTGCTATGAAATAATTTTATCACTTGTCTCCCGAGATGTACAAATCAAATTGTAAGCTTGCGACTATCCATGTCCCTCTCCACCCTGGTGCGTAAATTCATTGGTACCTGGCAGTGCTAGGGTAATAATGATGGCAGGGTACCCTGGATAAAGAATACCATATTATTATTATTATATAATGAGATTAATGATGATGATGATGATAATAATAATAATGATGATGATAATAACAATAATAATGATAATAATAATAATAATAATAATAATGATAATAATAATGATAATAATAATAATAATAATAATAATAATAATAATAATAATAATAATAATAATAATGATAATAATAAGAATAATTATCATATTTATTATTGTTGTTATTATTATTATTATTGTTATTATTATCATTATCATCATTATTATTATTAATGTTATTATTATTGTTATTATTACGATCATTATTATTATTTTATCATTATCATTATTATTATCATTTGCTGCTGCTGCTGCTACTGGTTTAAAACTCCAAAAAGTTATGGAAATTTTTACAAAATGGTTTTTAATTGCATTTACTTATTATGTATAGTGGATGAGCTCGTCAAGTCATTGCCTCACAAGTCTTCTGTGGGTAGACATGTAAATCTTACAGGAAACCAAAACTCAGATAAATGTGGATCAAGTAAAAGCAGCAATACCAGTAAAACACATTAATGAAAGTTTGAGGAAAATCAAACAATCTATTGAAAAGCTATGAAGTTTTACACTTTTGGTGCTGTCATTGCTGGATAAGGAGACTACTACACTTTATGACATTATTATAGACAACAACATAAAGAAAATATAAAAAGAATTCTACAAAATGTCCTTTTTCATGAAGAGTGCACATTCCATCTACATTTTACTGACACATGTTAAGGGTAATATCATTCCCCTACTTTCTGTAAGAGGTCAGTCAAGAGCTCTTTTTATTATGAATTGAGAATAATGAGCAGGATTCTAGCACTTGCTATGTGGAAACAAAAATCTCCCAATCCATCGGAATATGACAGATTGCCAGAGTTATTTGAAAGGAGGTCTATAACCTGTCGAGAATGATGCCAGTCACAGGAGCAGACAGTGAACCAAGATTGATGAGTCATTCATCATTAAGCCAGATATTCATTTCTGACTAACTCCATCTCATTACACTGTAAATGTATGGAGAAGCAAACAAACATCAAATTTATTTTATTTTCCTTGTCACCAGCACATAGGATAGCAGAACACAGTATGTGTACCATATGTCCCCCCCCCCCAAAAAAAAAAAAAAAAAATTACGATAGGACCCTCCACAATGATAACTTTAAAATTAGTGAACCAATCCAAATACAAGTTCAGGGTATGAAACTATAACTCATTTGCCACATCTTACCGAAAACCCCATTCAATTTGCTTCAGTGGTCAAAGAGAAATTAGGAGTTTTGTAGAGCATGTCAGGAATCCCTTCCCTCCAAGGTCTGTCCATCGTGTTCACACATGAACATGTAGTTCCAAGAGCATCCAAGTGCTAAATTTGGAAGAATCAGGCCCATGACATGCTTTACAACAATCCACATTTCTCTGCGACCACTTAACCAAATTGAAAGGAGTTTTCTGCAAAATAGAGCTAAGATGTTATATCTTAAGACCCTGAAGTAGCATTAAGATAGTTTAATCATATTTTGGGAGTTATCAATGCGAAAATCCGGTTGTAATTATTTTTGGGACATGCTGTATATTATGTGCAAGTGTTCTGTTGAGTTCTCCCACCATGCAGGTTATCGCCCCCCCCCCCCCCCCCCCCCCATAGTATTCCTACTCCTGTGGTGAGTGGCTGTGGTGTGATGCTGCATATAATTTCTTCTTGTCTTACCTGGTACCGCATCTGCTAATGCCCAGGTGTACACATGATGCTGTTTTGACATTGATACGCAGATTTTGTTGTTCCTGTTATTCACGTTGAAGAGCAATCCTTTAGCATACAGTGCCTTTTCTCATCAACTGTAGGGGGAAAAAATAGGAAGAAGTCATCATTCACTTTAATAGGCATATCTGCGTTCCTAAAGTCGTGATCTTCCTAACGATCCATGAAATAGATGTATTGTTTAATCCATGAAATAGATGCATTGTTTACTTTTCTGCTTGCGGCTCACCTTTTTCTTTTTTCTTTTTTTATATTAAGGTGTTGGGATCATGCTTAACACATTATGGTGTAGGTGACTCTATATCACATCTGCAGTATGGTTTGGGGAGATTAAAAAGTGTAAAATTATGAGAAATGCCAAAGTAAGGTGTTATGGTCCCACTGGATGTCACAAACTTCACCTCTCTATCATAATGATATGAAATAAGACATAAGGTGTACACATTTTTAAGTAAAGTTTAGATAAGAGACCCTATATAGGAGTAATTAGTTTATAAATAACAGAATCCTTGAGTTTTTTTATTGCAGAATTAAACAATATTTATACAAGTTATCATACCTATACTGGTCATGGGATAACTTACCTGGTTTGAAGCAAGGTTTTATGATTTTGGTTTGCTGTTCTCATTAGTACTGTTCAGGAATTAAGTGTAATGTGTTTGTTTGTTTGTTTGTTTTTTCTAAACAGTTTCTGTCTTTGGTTTTGTTTTGCAAGTCTCAAAAATGAGTAGGAATTGAAGATTCTAGCAGTGTTTTCGACAAGGTAACAAACGCACATAAACAAAAGTTTAACTGTTAAGCGCATGATTTTATCAATTTTATATTAATTTAATATTAGTCAATCAATTGAATGAATAATTATATAATCACTTGTTGTAAGTGATCTTAAATTAATGAATCATTTTGTCTGTATCTTTGAGTAGAGACATACATTGTAAATCATCAAGTAAAGAGGCACCTACAATATGTTTGCTTATATGCTGTATCATTGAACATCAACAGAACATAACCGTACATTTAGATAAATGCAAATGATTTTTTTTTAGCAAATCTACAATATATTTATCACTTTTTCTACTGTTCAGCATATATTCCTCTTGTGGAGATGAAATTATATGATTAAAGCCTGAATTTGCAAGAGAGAGCAAAACAGATATTTAAGTTATGCCAGGGCATTTACCTTTTGGATTTGATATAATTTGATAATTTTTTCCCCTAGATATTAGCTGTAACCAGTATATGTGCAAGTTGTCAAAAACAACAACAACCCTAAGGGAATGAAGCTGTAGAAAGAGGCATGCAGTTTTAGAAATGGATGCAGAAAAATGAACCCAGATAGAAGGTCGTAAAAGATTGATGCCCAAAGAGAATATGAGGCTGGTGTAGAGGCAGGATAATGGATGATTCATGGCAACAGTTTTGAGGTCCCTGGGTGTGAGCTACCCTGGTGTGCACTGCAATTCGACTGTTCGAGGGTTGACTGAATTCTTGAATATGGTCAGCGATTCGATTGGAAAAGATTTAAGAAAAAACAAAGGCATGCGATGGCCATGTCTTACATTAGTAAAATGCTCTAATGCTAGAATTCCTATGGTGGTAGAGTACAAGGAATTGGAATAGTGAATCGTGCATGTTCGTTTTGGGATTTTCTTCTTAATGTCTTTGCTCCAAAGGATGCCAGGGCATCATGTTTGTGGGTTGTCCATCCATCTGTCTGTCTGTTGTTCTCAAGCAGATTTAAGATTTACAGGAAGACAATGGAGTGGATTTCCTAGTACTTATGATTTGCTGCATAAAGTGCTAGATGTATTAATTAGATTTTTAGTAAGTTGCCTCAAGGTCAAAGTTCACCAAACCTTGGCTGACTGTGGCATTTTACAGTTGTAACTTCATCTAGGAATGTCCATTTAGAAATGCAGTCTTGATAGGAAGGGGAGAAATGAATAGAAAATTTTTCACATGAACTGATAGTGTCAAAATGTAAAAGGTCAGTGTACTTCTTCCAAAGACTGCAATTTCCAGCCTATAGGCCTACCTTCAGAATTGAACTCCTAGTAATTTCATTTGATGGACAAGGTAAAAATGGAATGACAATTATTTTGTGAGAACATGATAGTGATAACAGGTGGAAGGTCAAAGTCAAAGGTCACTTCTTCAACAACAAGAAAGAATATTCCATGTCCAGCCATAATGTCAGCTAGGAGTGCCCAGTGGTTAAACAAGTTGCTGGATAAGGTGAAAATAAAGTGACATTTACATATTTGCCAGAACATGAAAGCGATAACAGTTCAAGGGCCTAGGTCAAGGGTAACTGTCCTGTCATTAAAAGTGCTATTTTCCAGCTGTAACTTTAGCCAGGAATAGCCAGTGCTGATATCATCTGATTAGAAGATAAGTCTTCTGTCTTGAGTTTTGAGTTCATTAGCAACAAAATATTTTGTAAATGAGAATATGAATACATAAAGAACATAAAAGTATTTTGCATGAGCATGCAAGTATCACAATATGAATACAATAGACAAAGATTTATGATGGATGTGATGGATTGTGAAATATTTGCTTAGGGCGTGATCAGTGAACTTCATTAAAATGTAAATGGAGAGTTATGTAAATATATGGCGCACAAAGTGATGATGTGAGAATTGGGGCATCCCAGTCAGCTGCACAGCAGTCAAAGTGCTTGAGTGTTTTTGCTCAGGATGCACATTGGTACACAAGGTTCAAACTTTTCCTTTGAAATTGTTCATCGGAATTGGTAAGTGCGTAATTGGAACAGTAACATTAAAGTTTTCCCCCTCCTTGCAGAATGTGCTCGTCAACTTGTAACAACTTTTTTTTGTAAATATCATACAAAAATGTGAAATAAGCTACTTCCCTGGTTTTTGTGCTCTTTGAGATGTGGCATATATGACAGCTATGCTATACAGATGTGCAAGAAACATCTTTTGTCAATGTAGAACAATGTGTTACCATGGTAACAAGTTTTTGAAATAGAAACGTAACTCACATTTAAATCTTATGAATTAAGCTGTGAATGTGACTTGATAAAGATGGACATGTGCATTTTTTTTGCTGTGAATGTTTGATGATTTTTTTTAAAGTAAAATGCACCAGAAATTATGTGGATTGAGTAACTTCTTAATCAGTTTTGAAGGTTTTGATTTGAAATTAGTGACTGCTTAATGTTGTAGATGAGTGAAACATTTACCATAGTTCATCAAAGGTTGATGTACATTTAGTTGAAATATGTGTGTATAAGCTGTATTTTTTTTTTTTTTTTTTGAGGGGGGGAGTTATATTTCAATCACATTCAGTAGAATGTAGATGTGTGAAACATTTACTATAGTTCGTCAAAGGTGGATGTACATTTAGTTGAAATATGTGTGTATAAGCTGTTTTTTTTTTTTTTTTGGGGGGGGGGGTTATATTTCAATCACATTCAGTAATCTTTAAGTTTGCATGGATGAAACAGCAATGAGAATTTTACCTCACCTGAATCCAGGGCTCAAGTGAACCATTGTGATCATTTGTTGTTCCACTTCCACTTGAGTCGTGCATCATGTTATCGTCCATCATGCATAGACATTTTACATTATCAATGAATATCATCTTCTTCTGTAGAAAACCCCATGATGGATTTTCACAAAACAGGTAAAATCCGTAGGGTGACGTTTTCTCTTTTTTTTTCAAGGGACCCTCCCAGGGGGCCTCAAAGATGCTTGCAGGACTTCCCTGGGAGGAGGTGCTAATCAGCCTATTTGAAATACTGTTTACACACCAATAAATCTATACACCAAGAAGGACCCTTTAGGCGTGTCTTCATCAGCCCGAAGTTTCAAAATAGCGCGCTATCTTGCGGTTACCAAACTAGTCCGATGTCAAAATAGCGCGCTCTCTGTGTAGTGAAGACGCAGATAGCGCGCTATTTGATCGGGAAAATTTCCCCCAAAATCTTGGTCTAGTTCATCAACTCGAGCGCAAATTCGTGAAATAGCGCGCTATCTTGGGTGCGTCTCCATCAGCCCGAAATTTTCTCGATCCCTCCACGCTTCTGGTTATAGCCAGCTGGCAATGGAAAGCGCATGTACAAGCAGCTAGTGATTGTGTATAGTACATTACACGCACGGTTTATTCAAGGATCACATGTGTGTACTATAGGCCTACTGTTGTTGTCATCTTTAAAACCAGGGAGGTGATTTCTCTCACCTCCCTATTAAAACTCAGTGCCGTGCATGCTAGCTGTTTTTTTTTTTGTAAACTTCTTCTTCTGGTCCACTCTACCTTAGCTGAAGATTCTTGCAGATTGTGTGCATTTTGGATTTGTTTAAACATTGCAATTCGTTAATTTCATATAAGATGCCTCACTGGACAGAAGAAAGAGTAGCGTTATTAATATCCCTTTGGAGAGAATTTGCTGTACTGCTCACCTCCCTGGTTGTAGAATCGTACATACGGTGATATAGGAGATATTGAGCGGGGAAATCCACTTTCGAACCGCGAGCCAGGCAGAGTAATATTGCAAAGTGCGCATGCGTCAATTTTCGGACTAATTTCCCGAAGCAGGCTGTTCGAGCTGATGAAGACGCACATTCGCTGTATCGGGCTATTTTCTAAGACCGCAAAATGTCCCGCTAGTTTGAACTTCGGGCTGATGAAGACACGCCTTTTGAGCAACCTCACCACTGAAAAAGATAAAAGTTAGAGATAAAGTTTACATGCTCAAGAAAGATAATGCATAACATTTTTTGGTGCATGCTGTTTGTTTGCTTTACTTTGTCTTTTTATTGATGATAAAGTGTGAGGATTTCGACCGTGAGGAATGTAAGAAATTGTGCTGTCACCCATATCCTGGGATATCAGAGTCCCTTTTCTGAGGAATATCAAGATTTCATTTTTGTTTCGTCTTATGTTTAGGGTTTTTCCGATCTACCAGCCCGTCATGCTTACCTGCCTGTAGTTATAGGGCAATTTGGTGCAGATTCTCTTTTCTCGCCGGCCATCTGAGATATCCTCAGGGAGCTGTTTTTCTCTGTGGATAAACAGAGAAAGGGAAGATATCCTTAAGTGGATGCCTTCGACCATTCCTGGTCACAAAGACAGTTTGACAGCGATGCATTGTGACATTGACATGCACCAAGGATGGGCAGATGAAGGGGGACAAATTAGTCACAGAAATTTGCCCATGTTTGAAAAGAAGCATATTCTGTTTTGGGGGAGTGAGAGAGGGGCAGAGGAAACCAGAGTGCATTGAATGGAGAAAAACGAGAGGGCATCACTTTGTGTTCCAGTTTATGTCTGAAGTCGCTGAGTGCACAGGAGGCAAGATTTATGGGCTTAAATTTCATAATTCATTTCCCTATTTGCTGGAATCCTGTCTCTCTGTATCTCTCTCTCTCTTCAATCTCTCTCCTTCCTTTTGCTTCTGTTGACTCTCAGTTGTTGTTGTTTCTTGTTTTATTCATTTTGTTTTATCTTCTTTTCTTGCTTTTACCAGGATCTACATTTTCTCTGTTAATTCTGTCTCTCCCTTCCTCCCTCCCCCACCCCTCTTTCACTCAATCCACATCTTGTTTTCTGCTCAGTAAAGGGTGATCTAAAGGGACATGGAGCGTTACCCTGTCAAATTGTTACTTGGTGTAGAGTAGTGACTCTCACAATCTGTCGACCTTACCCTGACGTTCTGTGGGTGTTCTCCGGAGGCAAAACTTGGGATAACATTTCAGTGATAGTAACCACAGGATGGGGCAAACAATTGTGTGCTCCATCTTAAAAGAGACTTCCAGGTCACTTTAAAGTAAGTGTGAAAAAGAGTAAAAAATGATAAGCAAAACAGTGAAAATTTGGTCAAAATTGGACTATAAGTGAGGAAGTCGTGAAACATCATATATTCACTGATTTTTGCATAACAGTGCTTGGGCAGTTGATATAAATATGTGAATGAGCTAATTGAAGATGTCATCACTTCACAATTTTCCTTTTTAATTGTGTACAAAAATAAAATTCCATTCTTCTGTAATAACAGTGTAAAACATGTTGAATAGCTTCAAAATAATGATCAGTCAGATAAATCAGGTCTTGAGATTGGGGCATAATTGCATTTGAAAGAAAAACAAGGAATTTCACAATTTCGTGTACAAACTACATGGCAAGTTGTGAGGGGACGGCATCATCACATCACTATTTGCATTTTCATATTGACCGCTAAAGTATTGTTTCACGAAAAATTAGCAAAACTTCAAAATTTCGTAACTTTTTATTTTTTCTTCCGATTTTGATCAAATTTTCATTGTTGTGCCGAGAACATTTTAGTCCTTTCTTTCAGACAAACTTTGATCATCTGGCTTTTCCAGTAAGATATACCTGGAAGGTGTCTTAAAGGGTGTGTACAGTTCTGGTTGAGGTGAGGATTTAGTTTTTAACGTTTTGCGAGATGTTCAGAAACCACTCTATGAGATGTCAAAGAGCATGCAATTCTAAGGGGTATCAAAAGTTTATTTGATGAAAATCGGTTTTGAAATGGCTGAGATATCCTAAAACAATGTGAAACAAAGAGATCCTAATAAAGGGCATGGCCTGCTGCCTTTTATTATTATCACTTTTTGGATATCTTAGCTATTTGAAAACCAATTTTCATCAAATAAACGTTGAATCCTTCTTAAAATTACATGCTTTTTCATATTTCATATTGAGGTTTCTCCTTATCTCACTTATTAATGTTATAAACCTGAATCCCCACCTCAACCAGTACTGTACAGTCCCTTTAAGGGGATGATCTAGGTTCACTTGAGATGGTATTTCAGGTTTATAACTCTTTTATGAGATAATGAGAAGCCTCTCATTAAATGTGAAAGAGCATACAGTTGTAAGAGGAATTCAAAGTTTATTTGATGAAAATTGGTTTTGAAATGGCTGAGATATCCAAAACAAAGTGATCCATATAAAAGATGGAACCCAACTTTTATCAGGATTGCTTTGTTTTACATTGTTTTTGGATATTTCAGCCATTTTAAAACTGATTTTCATCAAATAAACTTTGAATTCCTCCTAGAATTGTATGCTTTTTAATATTTCATAATTGGTTTCTAATAATCTTGCAAAAAGTTAAAAAGCTGAATCCCTATCTCAACCTAAACTATACCATCCCTTTAACAGACAGCTTACCTGGGTGTCACCTGGATGTTACCTTGAGTTTCTCAAGGACGGTCGAGGGTAAAATTTACCTGGGGGTTTTGCAAAGGCTACAAAGAGGTTGTCTACAAGGTAACATTGTTCCCCCAGGTGTTCTCCAGAGGCTACCCTGCATTTTTCGATCTGTAAAGGAGGGGAACTTCACTTGAGATACCTTATTCATTGTTATCTCAGCCACCATAGAGGGGGAGGGGAGAAGGAGGAGGTAGGGGAGTGAAGAAAATATTCATTGCTATCAGAGAATACCATTTGGGTTGCTTGCAGGTGTTGTGGGATGCATTGTGGTTTAAGAGTCAATAACCTAGTCAGCCGTATGCTTCTTTATCTCATATGAATTTGCCCTGGAAGCAGAGAGAGGGTAAAAAGGTAGGTGAGAGAGGATAGAGAGAATGAGAAAAAGGGAAAGATTGAAGCCGCATTTACACCTACTAACAGCGCGATTTTTAAAAATCACGATATTTTGGTTCCACCGTTTACACTTGCGCAAAAGCATGCGAAATTTGAGCTTCACGAAACATCGCGATTGTTTGGTCGGAAGTGCGCATGTGTAATTTGCCTCTCTTCAACACGGTAGACGAGTGGAAGCGCGCGCTATTTGTATTCACTGCAGTGCAGTCTATTTTGCTCACAGCCAGCTAGCTGGTTGGAACGTTGAGCCAGGGCTTTTTATCAGTCCAATGCACACATAAATTTATGTTTCTCGAGAGTGTAAACTTATAAATGGTAATACTATATAGCTTGCTATATTAGATCACATACGTAGCAGGTGTGTAAAACTGCAGCTTAGTATGGGAAAGTTGATAAAAGTAGCGATTCAGGATGATTATGAAATTTCGCCAATATGGCGAAATTGAGAAGTAGGTTCGTTTTTTAGGTCTGGTATTTCATCAGGCAACAGCAAGAACTCACCATTGTTTTACCGACACTTGGTACGTACTCCTGTATTCCAGAAAGTCAACGTATACCGAGAGCAGCATGGGCACTCCCAAAATCAGCGCATTTCTGGGAGAACATTATTTTGTTAAGTCGTTATGAGGTGATGATACGTGGTTGGAGAATTTCAGGTTTGTCACTAGTTTCCATATACAATATAGTTTCATCAGGGAGGTGAGAGACCACGAGCCGAGGATTGGCCGTTTACCTGTACAGCATGTACCCTGTACTCTGGCCAGCGGCCGACGTACTCTCTACATGTTCCACAGAGGGATCGGGAGCGCGCGTAAACACCCGGTGCAATCTGATACCGAAAGTCACGTGATGAAAAATCACGATATTTCTGCAGCTTGGGTTTACACTCGCTAAACTTAACCTCAAACATCGAGATGATTAAAAAAATCGCACTCCGGCTGGCGATTTTTCTGGCGATGTTTCCAGGGCGTTTGGATGTAGTTGCTTAGCAACTTGCACCCAAATGTTGCGATTTTAGAAAAATCATGATTTTTCCTAGCAAGTATAAATGGGCCTTGAGAGTCTAAAACTGTCCAAAACTTCTCATTGTGTGTTTGTTGCATTTAATGCATAGAACTAGCGGATATGATACAATTCAAGTTGCTCTAAGTGGGGGCTTCTCAATTTCTCCTTTTATGTGTCTACAGCTGAGTTGGCATCCTGGCTTAAGATATATTATTAAAAAAAACCAGAAAGTAAAAAGTATTCCCTGGAATCCATTAGCACTGGCACACATTGTCATACTTGCATCAGAATGCACATAGTCTTATAAATCAACATTATTTTTTCCAGTAATATGAAATCGTTGATCGATGTTTTTCAACAGGAGACTTTTTTTTTAAAGTTAAGTTGTTGATGTGTGTTGCAGGTGGCTATGAAGAAAGATGAGTGTTACACATTAAAGCTATTGTGTTTCTACAACTGCAGTGCCATGAATATTTATAGAAAATCTGGCATGCTTACAGTTGATGTACCCTGGTGTACCCCAATGCTTGCATTTGATTTGTGGTGTGCAGGCATGGAGATGGTCTATTCGATGCCATGTGTGCACTGCTCATGCCTGCGGTTGCATCTTAATGGGAGATAAAGTTCAAGTCCATGAAAGCTAATGACTTCAGCATCGACGGTAGTCAGAGAAGACTTTCTAGAGCACAGAAATACGGGAATTCAGATGTTTAACTGGCAGCTGCAGTTGATTAGGAACCCCAAACCAACAGTCCGTACCTTGGAAGTGCCGGCCCCTGATAACCGGTATTGTGTGTCCGTGGGATCATCAAATGCTCTGTCCTTGGTGGCTATTATTCAATTACGCTGTTTGATGTGCCTATCATCGGTCGTCGAGAAAAGAGACCCAATTCAAAGGTTACAGCATTATTTCCACTTTATTAAGCATCGGCTTGCATGCATTCCATCCTTTCTGTAATTATTTCATGTTTAATCATCTATTTTTTTTTTTTATGAAGGTCTTTACATGAGAAGTCACTGAATTCTTGTCTCAGTCAGTATTTCTGTTCCCCCTTGAGGGCATGGTCGTAGCCAATAGGAAAGCCCGACTCATTCACATATCAACCAATTATAGTGCACCTGTCTTGAAGCCATGGCACAACTTGAGAGTTGTGTAATTTTTTTATTGCCCGTCATGGCGGCAGCAGCGGCAGCATCAACAATCTGGTGTACTCTCTCTATCTCTGTATAAAGCTTTGATCTATGACCACCAAACTCACACCACAGGTACATAACCTAAAAATGTTGGTCAAGCTCAAATATGGGTGAAGTCCAGCAAGTTCAAAGGTCAAATGGTCAATGAACTTTACCTGATAAGCACTGTACACAAAGTATTGTGGTGTACTCTTAACAACTTTCCACAGCTTTAAGCTGTGACCACCAAATTCAGATCACAGATGCATAACGTAACTTGTTGAGGATGAGTCCCAAGCATGCTCGGGCAAGTGTCTATGTGAAATGCATGTTGTAGCAAAATCAGCCCATCCTCAATGGGTTAAAGGTACCAGTCAAGTTCAAATAATGGTTGCCGTTTGCAAAGGCAGTTCGCAATAATTTGTGGATATGCACAGTCACGGCAAGCGGAGCTCCAATCTCTATGTGCAAGTCCACTGATCGCTGTGTGCGAGTCTACAAATTATTGCAAGCTCCCTTCGCAAAAGGTATTTTCTTGAAACTGAGTGTATGCATTCTTTTCAAGTCCCAAAATGATTATCAAGATATCTGTATGTACTTTATTTGCTTTGCTGTAACAAAATGTTGATATGAGGGAAGAAAACTGATGGTCCCAAGGACTTTGTTATAAGGGACGGTCACCTGTATTCAGTTTCCTTGGTAACACACTGCCTGCCATGCCTATAATTTTTTATACTGATTGGAGTGCAATGAAAATGTCTCAACAAATTTTATCCCCCTTGCGTGCATGTGCGCGTACGTGTGTGTGTGTGTGTGTGTGTGTGTGTGTGTGTGTGTGTGTGTGTGTGTGTGCATGCATGTTCCAATTACAGATGTGTCACTTCGGGAGGGAGTGTAGGAGACCAGACTGTAAGTTCACACACAGCAGCATTGCATCCAGGTCGGCGATGAAATGGACCAAGGACAAGCACATCAGGTATGAAACTGTTTGACTAAAATGTCAGTCTTGGAGGTCTGGATGAAACTGTCGACAGCTTTAAAGGAAACCAAAACCCAAAGAGAAATGTAGATTGAGGGAAAGCAGCAACATCGGTAGAACACATCAGTGAAAGTTTGAGCAAACCCAGACAATTGATGCAAAAGTTATGAATTTTTACAGTTTTTGTGTTGGTGTTGATGAGGAGACTACCAGAGGTTATGATGTCATGTGTGGACATCAATACAAAGAAAATATAAAGGGAATTCCACCAAAAAAAAAAATCACTTTTCTAGCATAATGAAAGAGCACTTGACTAACCACTTTCAGAAAGCAGGGGGAATAATTGCTACTCTTAACATATGTCAGTATCAATTGATGGAATGTAATTTCAATGAAAAATGAATTTGAAAAATGAATTTTTGTGGAATTGCCGTTATATTTTCTTTATATTGTTGTCCACACATGAGATCATAACCTCTAGTAGTCTCGTCATCCAGCGGTTCCAACACCAAAACATTAAGAATTCATAACTTTCGCATCAATTGTCTGATTTTCCTCAAACTTTCACTGATGTGTTCTACCAATATTGCTGCTTTCACTCAATCCACATTTCTGTTTGGGTATTGGTTTCCTGTAAGAAAACTGTGGAGATATGCACAGCTACTGAAAGAAGAAGTTTGTTTTATGTTTTGAAACTGGGGGTGGGGGGGGGGGGGAGGGGACTCTGAGTTATCCAATGGAAAGATGTGCTTTCATATTCTAAATGTCCATGGTATCATTCTTCAGGCATGTCATAGAATTGGGTGATGATTAGTGCAGGGTGTGTTTTTTTTTATGTTGATACAGTCCTCCAGATGTCATGTGAATGTAGGTACAGTATCCTTATTGTTGGACATCCGGGTATTTGGCGGCAGCTGGAGTGAAAACAAACCCAATTAGTGATTGATTACATGTATTTGAGACAAAATTATCTACTTGCATTCCGTAATTGGCTTTGATAATCCATGAAACTGTCAGATATGGTCCATTTTAACGTTTCTGATAGCCACAACTTGACAAGAAATGTTATTGAGAAATTATGTGAAAGAATGGTAGATGGAGGATTTTTGAACACTGACACCATGTCGTGTGTATGAGCGCATAGATTTTTGTATGGTTTATAGTACACTGCATGCTTGTGCCTGCACAGCGTTCACACCGATTCACACTCCAGCTTTGCACAGTCACTGTAAAGGCAAGCTGTTTATTTTTACTCCAGCTTCACTGGAAGTGGCGTATACATGACCATGAGAATACATTAGCAGGTCATGATGAAATACTGCTAATTGACTATGAATAAACTGATATTAAAGTCACCATGTGTCATGCAGACCTTTCTGTGTCTTTTCCCCACTCCCCTTTCTCATCTTACCCTCTACAGTCAAAGACAGTTTGTAAGCAAGGCAACCTCCCTACCAGGCCATCATCCCTCCTGAACTGTTGACACTGGGGCCGCCAACCTCCTCCCCAGGCCATCCACCCCTCATGAACTGTCAATACCAGGGCTGCCGCACATCCACAAAACACCCTCGCCCGCTCAGAATGCTATGCTTATCGGAGGAATCAGTGCTGCCTTGCCCGACATGAAGGACACTTGCATCCCCAAAGGCTTAGGCCAATCAGTTTCATCATCAGGACAACAACTGCCCCTGGACACTCACTCACACATACACACACACACAACCAACCAAACTGTGTGTGCTTGATTGCAGCACACAGTAATGGAATACAGTCACCAAGTGCATGTATGAGAAACGTAAAGATTGTTGTGCTGGGAAAGCCTGTAATGTGTAGGAAAAAGAGAAAAGCATAACCACTCATCAATTTTGTGGAATCCCGGTTTAAGACGTAAGCTTAGAAAACTCACATGACTGATCTGACAGTATCATTCATTTCTAAAAATTTGCTCTTCCATGTGGTGATCCACGTATATATACTATATGAATTGATATTTGGTAGTGTTGTTCACCCCCTAAAGGAAGCTCCTTGATAAACTTACTTTGATTGAAAGGTATTAAAGGGGAAAATCCAGCCCAAATATAAGTTGGTCTGATAAAAAAGAATGAAATCTAATGAGTTCAAGGGTAAAAATTTGACTGAAATCGGATGAAAAACAAGGAAGTTATGACATTTTGAAGTTTGCTAATTTCTGCAAAACAGTTCTTGTTCAGTGCATGAATATATGCAAATGATGAAATAACGATGTCATAACCTCGCAATTTTCCATTGATTGTGTAAAAAAAAAAATGAAGAAAATTAAATGTTTCCGTCATTGAAGTCTGAAATATATTATTCCTAGTTGAATAACTTCAGGAAAGTGATCAGTTAGATACAGTATACGAGGAATTGAGCCTCCGGCATAATTAGGGTTAAATGAAAAACCAGAAATTTCCAAATTTCTTGTACAAATTATATGGCAAGTTGTGTGGGAATGACATGCTCACTTTGCCCTTGGCTTATTCATATTGACTGTTCAAGAACTGTTTCCCCCAAAAATAGCGAAACTTCATAATGTCATAACTTCCTTACGTTTCATCTGATTTCGATCAAAATTATATCGTTGAACTCATGATATTTTTACTCTTTCTTATCAGTCTGACTTATATTTGGACTGGATTTCCCCTTTAATAGCCAGGAGCACTCCAGAGCATTTCTCAAATGGGCTGAATAACAAATAGTCACTCAGTGGTCAGAGAGTATCAGTGGCTTGGGATTGACACAAAAAGCAGAGAAACAGTTGCAAAGTGAATGGTAATTAGATTTTATTGTTCACACTCTCTTGAGTAGGTTAACGTTTGCATGTGACTTGATGATCTGAGAGCTGGATGTATTCTTCGTAATTACACTCGTGCGTTGGCTGAAACATTTTGAGCAAGCTCGACACATTTCCACAACACAGCAGATCGATATTGCTTGCAGTAGAGCACAGGGGCGGATCCAGGAATTCTGTAAAGGGGGGGGGGCGTGACTAGTATTTCTGGTGCCACTTCCGGGTTTCATTTCATTTTTTTCTTTTTATTTCTTTTGTTTTTAACGAAAAATAAAGGGGGGGGGGGGCGTGCGCCCGTTGCGCCCACCTCTGAATCCGCCACTGGAGCATGCACCATAATTACTGAAGACCATTAGCCTTTTTAATAGCCTTTGACGGTTGGAAATATCGTTGTTGCTGGAAATAGCCACGGGTTTACTTTGAATGTATAAGGTATACTTGCGTCACAAGGGAAAAAAGCAAAGTTTGAGATCTTCTGATGTACAATTTGTATGTAAGGCTGTGGGAAATGCCTTTTTTTTTAATCTCGTGCCCTTAACTTTGTCTGTGTAAGAAGAGCTGCCAGTCTTATGTTCTCATGACATTTAAGTTTTTTATGTGTCCGCCACAAAGTGCATCAGCAGAGGCATGATGTTTTCGGGTTGTCTGTCTATTCATCTGTAATGAATATTTTAAATGATGAACTTAAGAATCCAAATGAATCTTGGCATATCAGGGGCGGATCCCGGAATCCTGCAAAGGGGGGCACAAAGCAGTTTATTTACCACTTTGATCAGCTGACAAGCAAAAAAAAAGGCTTGAGCACAACACAATCGGCTGACAAGGATGGTTTCTGTCAAAGAAAAGGGGGGGGGGGGGTGTTTGGGGGTGCACGCTCGCCCTTTCAATTTTTTCTTGTTATATCTTTTATATGATTAATAAAGAAAGAAAGTAAAATTAAAGGGGGCACGCGCCTGGTATGCCCCCTCCTGGATCCGCCACTGCATATGTACATGAATATGTGAGTGGACAAAGTTGTGCCTTTCATCTTGGGGGTGCATGTGCTCAAGGTCACAGGTCAAGGTCCAATTTTAAAATTTCACTATTTTCCCCATATCACTGCAAAGCCTGAAAGTATTGTCATGAAATTTAAGTGTATGTATTACCAGACAGGAAAGATTCTGTATAAAAATTTGGAGGCCATAAGGTCAAAGGTATGAAGTCAAGTGAAAATGCAAAACTTGAACTTTTTTCAATATCTCAGAAATTGATCAAGGTATCTTCATGAGACTAAATAGATATACATGTGATTTTCTGAGGAAGATTTTTGGTTATGGGGTCAAGATCAAAGATCAGGTTAAAAAGAAAAACATTCAATACTGAAATTACACTATTTTGCTAAAAATAAGAAATGACTCAATGTGTACACTTAATTCAACTTCATTACTGCTTATTTTGGCTATGAAGTCAAAAGTCAAGTGAAATTGCTAAAATTTCATGATTTTTCTGCATATTTTGAAAATGGCTCGGAGTATTTGTTATGAAAATTGGTGCATATACAGTATATTGCTAGATACTAAATATTTGCCATGCATGTGAAAGTGTTATCTCACATTGGCAAGATATACTGAAGACCCATTGAGCAAATGATGTGATGTAGTGGAAGCATGAAAGTCGTCATGGCGGCATTTCTAGTTTTTCATCAAAGACTAGAAAATATGTTTCTGGAATAAAAGGTAAAGATTTTTAACTGCAATTTGATTTGGCCTGTATACTATGTGTAATTTTCCACCAAGATATTTCGCCAAGATGTGTTCTTTGTTATCTCCAAAATGTGTTTCACATATAGAATGAATTTGGGTTGGTTTTTTTGTTGTTGTTGCCGTTTTTTGATACCGTGTAGACATTGGCAGTTCTCCTCAAGGCATTTTCCCTTTACTGGCAAGGCTATGGTATGTTCAAGATTTAAATATTGTTACATGATGGATAACACCTTTAATCTCAAATGTCATTGTGCATCTCAGGGATGAAGTTATTTAAAGGAAATGGTTTGTGATGGTCAGTGGTTAACACGACTGTACAGTATGTCCCCCCCCCCCCCAAAAAAAAAGAAAAAGAAAAGAAGAAATACGATTGGATTTTTGCGTCAATAACTTCCAATACGATTTAACTGTCTGAAAGTTATTTCAGGGTCTTAAAATATAACATCTTAGCTATATTTTGCAGAAAACCCCATTCAACTTTGTTGAGTGGTCACAGAGATACGCGGATCATTGTAAAACAGTTCATGGGTCTGATTCTTCCAACTTGCACTTGGATGCTCTTGGACCTGCATATTAATGTGTGAACACAATGGACAGAACTTGGAGGGAAGGGATTCCTGACATGCTCTACAAATATCCTCATTTCTCTTTGACCACTGAAGCAAATGGGATGGGGTTTTTTGTAAGATGTGGGTAATAAGTTATAGTTTCACACACTGAAATTGTATTTGGATTGACTTGCCATTTTTAAAGTTATTGTTGCAGTGGGTCCCATTGTATTTTTTTTTTTTTTTTTGGGGGGGGGGGGGGACATAGAGTAAAGTGAACAAAGCATAGATGACAAGTCAAATGTTTATCTTCTTCACATTTTTAATGAGGTTGTGTTCATAATGTTACCTCTCTTCCATATAATCCATTTATTTGCCAGTATGAACTTTGCCTTGATTTCAAAGTTTTTCGAGTTCTTACAAGGTAACCACAGTCTGTTAAATTGTTTGTTTGTTCCATCTTCCCACTTTTGCTTTTGTAATGTGCTAGCCTTTTTTTTCAATTGATGGAATTTCATCTTTTAATTTCAATTGTGGCATTTCTTCTGTAAGAAACCAAGAAGCCTTTTAGATTTACATCAAACTTCTTTGTTGCTGTTGTTGGGGCTGGGGCTGGGGCTGGGATGCTTCTCAAAAGCATCTTTCAGAGAACAAGGTCTTCAATTGATTGTCCAGATGCTCGGAAAAATAAGTACATAATAGGGCTATAACAGTTTTGTGTTTATTACACAAGACATTTGCAAGGCATGCCATTTTGCATATGTGAAGCATGTGCTGCATAAGTCCCAGTTATCAGGTATGTAACCCTGTAGAAGTGGATATTTTTTGTGTGAGTAATTTTTCGCGCTCTGCTGAGTAAGATTTTCACACGTTTTTAGTTCATTGAAATTAAGACATTACATAATGGTACGTAACAGGTAAACATATCTGTGTGCTTTTATTTTGACAGTAAATTCTGGTCGTATGAAATGCGTAAAAATCTCTACTCCACAAAAATTTCCACTCTTACAGCAGACTGTATTGAATGATGGATAATTGATTTTATTGAGCTTGCACAAAAAAGCAAGATCCATCAAAAATGAGTATGCATATAAAACATCATATATTTTTTCCCTTTTTTTGAAAGTTTAAGATGTGACATTTGTACAGCTGTGGTGAATTTTGTCAAAGTTTATTGCACATAAATTGTGGGTCTGAAGCCTTTAAGACCAACACAAGCCTACATAGTGATTGCCTTGGAGTGTCATTTAAAGAGTGCATGTAATTTGAGTCGGTTGTGGCAGTCGGGGCATTTATCGTGTGAGTACACTGATCATTTCAATACACTGATCACTTGGATACATTGATCACTGTAATATCACTTCAGGTCATTAATCACTTTGATACATTAATCACAAGGCTACATCACAATATCAAAACAATAGTGCTGTAGTTACATTGGAAGCTGTCTGCAGTGTAAGAGCCACACCTGACCCAATGTTAGTGCACCGTCTCAATGTCTCAACCCCCATTTCTTTCCCTCGTGGGAGAAAGTAAGTGGTTTGATACCTGCAACTTGGTAATATATCAACTGCTTTTATCTCCTGCTGTCATCTGTGCAGCTCTCAGTCATCTCTCAGTGTAACTGCATTTGCAAATGTGCATCCTATACACCTGTTTGTCACCTGACTTTGCCCCCCCCCCCCCCCCCCCCCCCCCCGCCAGCTAGATGGCCACTAATCTGATAGAATATTTCCCATATGAAATGAAGCTGGGGTCCTGGCTTAGAACTTGAAAAATTACCTTGGTGGTTATTGAGTCCGATGTCTTGATTTGAAGAAAAAAACAGAGCCTGGTAAAGAGATATAACATTATTGTTAAACACGAGGAGATTGGGACTACATATCTCGTAAAGCCGCTTGTCAGTAAAAGATAAAACCCGTCAGATGAATATAGCTTTGGGCATCACTGTTCTTGATATAGATGGTTTATAAATTCAAGAGTGTCTATATAATTTGGCGGTGTAGGGATTTAGTGTGTTTTTATAATCGGTGAAGTGATGTAACTTGCCCTACATTATTTTAATGTCAAAATAAGTAAAAGTGAAATGCAGACAGTGCGTTGATACCTTTAGCCAATGCTTTGCACAAAGGTAATTTGACAGCGGGTCATTGTGACATTGGCATGCACCAAGGAGAGGAAGATGAGGGGACAAAATGGTCACAGAAATTTACCCAAGCTTTAACCCATTCTATACTGAATTATGAAATGCCCGTAGACTTAATACGCCAACTTCCTGTCCTGTCCTTTGTTTGGGGAGTAAGAGTTAGAAGGGAGGGGAGAGAGAGAGAGAAAAAAAGACCCACCTTGAATGCATTGAATGGAGAAAAGCAAGAGGGCATCAATTTGTGTTCCAGTTTATGTCTGAAGTTGCCGAGTACATGGGAGGCAAGATTTATGGCCTGAAATTTCATAATTCATTTTCCCATTTGCCTGGACTCTGTCTGTCTGTCTGTCTGTCTGTCTGTCTCCATCTCTCTTGTGTTTCTATATCCTTCTTTTGCTTTTGTTGTGTTTTGCTGGTTTGGGCTTTAGTAGGACTTATTATGTTTTTAATGATATGGATTGGTAAATGTTGTATAACTTGCCCTACATTCTAAGTTGTGTCAAAATGACAAAAAGTACAAGACAGACTGTTTATATTTATATACAGTCCCATGAGGAATTATTTGTGTGTGTGTGTGTGTGTGTGTGTGTGTGTGTGTGTGTGTGTTCAGCTTGATTTAAGTTTGAAATGGGTGTGAATTTCATGGTCAGTTTGTTCTAAGTAAAACACCAAAAACGATTTCACATAGCACCGACAGGGTTGAAGGTTGTAACGCCTTTCATATGTATTCTCCCAAGTCTAATGGCGTTCAGTTTTACGTGGTCGGCCGCTAAGTGAAGATGATGAATTTATCACCATCTTTCATTAAAACAGACAGCCTCTGTCCTTATCCTTTCACTGAAATCACTCAAATGATATTATGCACGTACTTGTAAGCCCCAGGGGTGAAGGATTTGGTGAGCATTCGTTTTCCATTACAGAAAAAAAATGCAATAAAAGTTTTGAATTCGCCATGTGAGGCATGCCGATATGGTGTAACAATGATGAAATACCGTTCTCATTGCTTTCGGGGATGACTACATTAAAGTACCGTACGTACTGCTTTCATCGTCGGATCGAAACGTTTTTGGAAATAAATCCTCATGGTTGGGACTCTGGCAGGATATAGCTACGATAATCATGAAATATTATATAGATGATGACTGGCGGGGGAGGGAACATACAGAATGTTCCACCCGAAGGGTTTGAAATAGCATTTCAAACCCTGAGGGTGGAACGTTTGGTACATGTTCCCAACAACAAAAGTCATCATCTGTTAGGGTTATAGTCAAATCACACTTTCGTACGCATTACAATAATCGGTCATCTGCTTTTTCACATTGTATTCTATGGAATAGGCAAATTTATCCTATCGATTGCGTTAAAAAAATATGATCGTTCAATCGTTACGTATCGTTTGTCATTTGTTACGTGAAAATGTTTTCCCATGGGAGAACATTACAAAAGTGTTCTGCCCATCTGGGCGAACATAACAAAATATATGCCTCCATCACGTGACTGCGTTTAGCCAGTCACTAACCGGTATTTGACTAACCCATTTATCAGATATCAGTCTTTGTGCTTTAGGGCGTTACTATATATGCATATTGTATGTAGACTTTGTCGACATCTTTGCTATTTCCTCCGCCCATAATTTGGTGTAAGCCTACCTGGCTTCGTCCGAGCACTGCATGTATATAACGGGTATCATACACGCTCTCATGAAATATTCATGTAGCCTGTACATTTTCTTTCTTCGTACGAGAGTTAAAGGGAATGTGCGATGTACATACATGTTTACTTGTGTTCATTATTGATACCCTGATCATCACTTTTTGCGGCCGAATGAATGTCTAAAAATGTTATGTATTTTATTACTTATTTTATTTTTCTTCAGATTATTGATATCACCCTCCCACACACACAGTCACACACATCATCATCATCATCATCAACAACAACAACAATAGCAACAACTTCCAAACGAAGATTCTGCCAGTGACATCATCTGCCATAGTAAAGTAGATATGATTAACAAAAAACATTGCAGGGAGACATGCAACTTGTGCTCGGTCTAGGGGAATGTGCATTCCAATGTCTTTTGTTAATCATATTTGTATGTTAGCAATGATTGACATAATCAACTACTAGCAGAATCTTGGCATGGAATGATTTTTTTTTTCTTTTTGTGGGAGTATCCAAGTAATCTGAACAGAAAGGCAGAAATTTAGAATATGACACATAGATATTCCTTTGGCCACTAACTGTTATAGTGATGATCAGGATAATATGCATCAATAGAACACGCACTTGCATTGCACAGTAATCCCTTTAAGTAGGCCTTGGTGTCAAGCATTGCGCAAAGGTAATGTAGAGCTAGGCTAAGCTTGCATTATTTTCTCTAGACACGCAGTTGACGTTATATCTTATGACTTTTTTTTTCTTCTCGACTTTGCAAATCAACACTAACATCCATCAAACGTCTGATCGTCTGAAGCCCACTCAGTGTTGTTTTCTTAAGTCACTTGCACTTACAAACTGCGATACAATTTACTAATATTAATGAATCGAGGGTTTATATTGGTTCAGAAGATGAGAGGTTTACGCGATAAGGAGGACAAGAAGAAGGAAGAGAAAGCAGGATAAGAAACCTGAAGAATAGATGGGGGAGAAAACTAGGAAGAAGAAGATGGAGAAGAAAACGAAAGGAAGGTAAGAAAAAGGCAAAAATACGAAGAAGAAAAAAATCCTTAGAAGAGAAGAGAGGCTACCATAAAGGCCCAGAACATCATCGTTTGCTAACTTAATCAATCCGAAGTGCTGTTTACGCTGGAAACCTTGTTATTTTCATTTATCTATGAGTTGGCAATTCATGCCATTTTAATTATTGAATTCATGATTATTATTATTGTCATTATCATTATTATCAATACTACTACACTTAAAAACGCAAATGTTGAATCAACATTTAAAAGGGCCGAGGAGTGACAGCATTTTTGAAGTGTTGCATCCAACTTTTAAAATAACATTTTAAATGTTGAATCTAGCAGGAAAACCAACACTTTGAAAATGTTGTCACTCCTCGGCCCTTTTAAATGCTAATTCAACATTTGTGTTTTTAGAGTGTACTACTACTATGATAGTATTTTGAGGGGTTTTTCCCCACCAATTTCATTCTCTCTGTCCATCTCATGATTTTGATAAGCATTCACTTTTGGTCCATCTCAGAGGACGTCTCTGGGTTTGACACTAAGACAGTATGGCGCAAACAATGGAGTGGTGTGCAGAACACCGCAAGAAAGATCTGATCTCCGAGTCAACCACCGATCGAGCCAGCAGGCTTTGATCTCCCCAGGAAGCAATGGGCCACGCTGAACCTGCTGAACCTTGTGCGAGCACTCCATTTCAGACCAGCTCACCAACCATGCGATTGCTGTCACGAAGATCAGACACACCAGTCACACTACTCACTCCGACGCGGCGCTTCCCCAAGGGTCTTTGCGAAATTCACCGGACATCCGGGGATGTTACCCTGCTCACTGCACACATTTTGAATAATCATACAAAAGGATGGGATCAAAATGCTTATATCCGATTTGAAGTTTGTAACCACTGATTTAGATGCTTGAAAAGAATTTTGGAATTCAATTACATTCACTTCAAATTAGCTTTGCATCATTAAAAAATATATCAGACATCACAGAGTGCAATGTCATACAACAGGGGGCAAAGGCAAACAGACAAACAGGCACTAGAAGTCAATAAATGCAGCGGATGTGGAGACTAGCAAAGGCCCTTGACCTGTTAGGCTGGTTTCTGTTTGAAGTACATTTATATATACATGAAATCTGATTTAAAAATATCAAAACTACATCGATAAAAAATACGTTACCGACTTATACAGCGTATAATTACACAGAAACAAAATTCCGCATTACAGACTTACAACATAAAAACAGGCATATCTATATTGATTTATACTTCTACTTTTTTAACAGTTATGATTTAAGATTTCTTTGAATAATATCAAGAGTATTTCTTTCTCAACCTTATCACAGATCATGTATATCAAAGTTTTTGCCCCGTAAGCAATATTGAATTCTGAGAGAATCATATATCTATCTATATATATATATGTATAAGTGCGAAGAGTTTGTGATGGATTCAGGAAAAGGTGCTCTATGCTAATATATATTAAATGGTATTGTACAAACACGTTGTCAAGGGTGCTGTTCGTTATTCCGAAGGTTCGCTATTCCGAAGGTTCGTTATTCCGAAGATTCGCTATTCCTAAGATTCGTTACTCCGAAGGTTCGTTAATCCGAAACACACAAATTCCCTATATCTAGAGGTTCGTTAATCCAAAAATGAAAAAGGGTTACATTTGTGGCGTTATTCCGAAGGTTCGTTATTCCAAAGATTTGTTAATCCGAAAATGAAATTCGGAATAACGAACCTTCGGAATATCGAATCTTCGGACTGAAGAGCCTTCGGAATAACGAACCTTCGGAATAACGAGCTGTAACCGTTATTAAAACACTGGGTTTCGTTGCTATTGATACCCTATCAGTTTTAAAATCACCCGTAAGAATACTGGGTTGAAGACCTTATGAATATGAGTACATGGAAGATGCGTTAAGATTTTGTGTGCTGATTAGTGGGACTAAGCTAAGGTGCGCATTGCACGTATTTCATAGACAAAACGTTTTTGTAGTAAAAAAAATAATAACCCGTTCCAAATAACAATAGATGAAATCAAATATTAATACAAATTTACTCCAATTCTTCTTGACAACAAATGCTTAACATTTTTTTAATTTCCGATACATTTTAACACTTTTCAACTTATACAATCTTTCCGATGCAAGTTTTCATCAAATATTTCTCCAAGAAATGTGCTGTCACTCGTTATATTATTGCATCATTAACCTTTACTTAAACATTTTCAATACAATTGTTGCTATATATCTTTCTTATTTTCAGGGTTTTCAACAATCATTTATTTGAACGATAATTATTAAATTGAGATCTTTTCCACCCCCATTTGTAGGTGTGGGTGTGAGCTGATGTTGATAATATAGTGCATTTCTGTGATTTGTTTCTTTGATTGACTACCACTTTTCAATACTTTTTACACAATGTCTGTGAGTGATTTTCTGCAGCTCAGAGGGCACGTCCGCAAAATGTATTTTGCCATTTGACATCCTCACACGAGCACATTTTTTTTTTTGCCGCACACACACACACACACACACACAGACAAGAAAAATCACATTTTGAAGAAAATGAGTAATGTATAGGCCTACTTGATTAGTTCTAATTTCGCAGATGTGTTGTACAGTACACAGATTAAGAAAAAGCGAACACTTTCATAAGAATATTACGATCATGCACACGATGTCCGTATATGCATATGACAGAATAAAGCTCTTATAAATAATCATGTACTAAAGCTATCCCACCCACTTTTTATCGGAAGGCCAAATGAGCTTCACTCGTTTCTTTGATCCCTAAGCATTCCAGGTAAAACGATGAGCTATTCCAGAGCCTTTGCCCACTCTCCTTGTCATTGCATCTATCTGCGTGACGAGACACACTCAAAAAATCCATACAGTTCACTCTACTCTTTCTCCAGCTTGTTTAAGTCGGTAACTTACAATAAATATCCTATATCCCCCCCCCCTCTTTGCATCTTACGGCAGGTTTGCCTCTTCGATAAAACCCACGTTAGCTTTGATCTTAACAAACTGTCATTGCGATCGTTTAAACATCGATTACCCCCTTTTGTGAAATCGTTACGGCAAGGACTCATTCGTTAATCATTTCGGTCGCTGTATAGTAGTAGTAAGGCTTCTTATCTGCGTGAGCGCATGTGCGTGGGAGGACAGATGAAGCTATATATCGAAGCTAACGGCAACCAGAGGGCACGAGAAATTACGTTTCATTTCTCAGCTCAGGAGGATTTCTGCTGGATTTTCTCGCGCCTGATATCGTGGTGAGGAAAAAAAAAGTATCTCATCTCCAAAGTATCGCTCTGGCGCTCTGGGATTGATGTTAAACTTGTCACCAAAAAAGGTGTATTATTGAGAAAGCACGGCAAAGGAGATCTTTTAAAGCTTGGACTACATTAACTCTACCCTCGATTCTATCTTTTTTTTTTCCAAACCCAAACTACCATTAAGCTTCATGAAGCTTTATCTATTTTTGACAGTACGCTTTGTCTCAAATTCCTGTTCCACAACTAAAAAACAAACAAAAATAGAACATGAAGAAATCTGACTTCTCTTTAGACCAGATTCTATTGAATGTCATGAACATGGTACAAAAAAAAATCTTACATTTGTCGACATTTTGAGATTTTATACCACTTTGTTGGGATTTTGTCACATTCTAATACCCGTAACTTACTCTCTAAAACCCCATTAAAAACAATTGAAGATATGGTATGGTATGGTATGGTATGGTATGGTATGGTATTTATTTGCGTATAAAAACAACAAAAACGGGTGGATTGCCCATATTCAGTGTTGCCAACATGGCAACGCTGTTCTTTCATGGGGTCCACATACAATGAATACAATATAAAATTTAAAATGGACACGTACAAAATGAAACCAACGTTTATACAAACATGCAGATGGAAACACATATAGTAAAATGAGAGAAAAAACAACAACGGATAGTGGAAAGGTCTTAAAGGCAATTGAATATAACAATGAACAAATCAAAAATGTTTAAATATAAAAGTGGAGTGTTTGGAAATAAAATCCTCAATCATATTTATGCAATGAAAGGAAAAACATATTGTTCTAAGATAATTACTTTGATCAATTTAGATAGAAATACGTAGAAAACGAATGAAAAAGAAACTGGAGACTTGTACAAAATGCTTAGATGCATGGATCTATGATAACTTAAGAAAACTAAAATTCGTGGCAAGTGATATGTCAAGGAAAACTAAAGGTGAGGCATATAACAATTGCATCGAAATCAAAGGATAATAATTCAATGGATAGAACAGGTACAATTTGTAAACAGTTTTTAAGAAATATTTTGAAATATGGAATGGGTGGGAAAGCTGACTGGGAATTTCAAATGTCATGAGTTGTGAGAAAAATAACAAAATAGTATTAACTGGTACGGATTACAAAAAATAATCATTTACATAAGGTTAAAATCATAAACAAATGACAGAAATTCAAGAGCAAATTCAAAAAATAAATAAAACAATTGAAAATTGATACTAGGTATGCAATCGCAATATCGAAATGGAAAGAAAAAAATTAAGAAATGTGCTACACCAAAACAGATTATATCACGTTATATATAACTTCAAGAAAAACAATTGAGTGAGACTTGAATGACAAGTATGAAATAAATCTAAAAACAGTAAAAACGCATCGAAATCAAAGGATAATAATTCAATAAATAGAACAATTACAATTTGTAAATAACTATTAAGAAATATTTTGAAATGTGGAATGGGTGGGAAAACTGATTCGGAATTTCAAATGTCATAAGTTGTGAGAAAGAAGGACATTATAGGGCAACACACAATCACAAGAAGAATCCAATTTGGACAATACTGTTGCAGTAACTGTTTTAAATATTCTTTGAGATCACTGCCAAAGAACGTAAGGCAAATAAAAAAGAAAGAAACGACTTTGTGTATTATGTAGTTGTAATCATATATATATATATATATATATATATATATATACATATATATATGATTATAACTATATAATATAAAAAGTGTAATATACATATATATATATATATATATATATATATATATATATATACATATATATATATGATTATAACTATATAATATACAAAGTGTAATATACATAAAATATTATCTATATATATGAATATGACATAAGCATATAGATATACTTAGATAAAAAAGAAAACGGGGAAAGGTCTACATGGACAAACGTACATCGACATAGAATAAAAAAAGATGGATACTCACCCCCCCCCCCCCAAAAAAAAAAACTTTCATTATGGTTAGTAAGCATTTTCCTTAAGTAAAGTTCATTTAGTACTGCATTAAATTGTAGAATACAAAGCAGTGAAGAAAGATGTGCCGAAATAGATATAAAGAAAAAGATGCGCATTTTTCAGTAACACACACACACACACACACACACACACACACACACAGACACACTTGCATACATAAACGCACATGCACACATGCACATACACACTGTTTTTTCAATGATTTTTATTTGATTCGTATAATCTTACATTAAAAATCATCTTGAATGTATGCAAACAATTATCTACAATCAATAATGATCACTCACGCACGCGCGTGCGCACACCCACCCACACACACACACACACACACACACTCACAAATAATCATTTGCTTGCGTGAGCCGAAGATCATAACACACATCTTAGATTTATACACAGACTTGCACGTACACACACAGAAATACCCTCCTTACCTATTCCCCTCCCCCCCCCCAAAAAAAAAAAAGCAGGTCTAGGGTTCCCGCTCGCGTGTTTTTTTTTTAGACGGCACAGATTGGGGAAACTAAAAATCTATCGGGGACCCTATCCCTAAACCTAACCCTAATCCTAATCCTAACCCTAACCATCAAACCCTAACCCTAACCCTAGTCCTAACCCTAACCCTAACCCCAACCCTAACCCTAACCATAACCATAGCCAAAAACCCTAACCCAACGTTTTTCCCATAGGTTTAACACGCGCCATGCCCCAATCTGTGCCGTCATAAAAAAAAACGCTTCCCGCTCACATCCTAAAATCCTACACTTCAATGATTATGTTTAACAATACAATTCCATGATGTATTCATGTCCTATATATATACATATAATAAATGTAATTCCAAAGGGTAGGCGTTAGCAGTAAGTTTTATTACACTCTTAACTGTTATAAAACTAATCTATCTCCTTAAAAGACCTGGTCCCCCCGCTCCATAAATCAAATAAACATTGAAAGGCTTATTTAGAAAACTACTCAAATATCTTCATTTATTAACATAGTATTTATTGAATACAAACCTAATTTTCCTCTCATGGTCGCCAGTTTCTTTTCAATTCTTTTTCCGAATTGTGTTAAAGGGTCATAAAATATCTGAACTTCCTGACTTTAAAACAGTATAATATGATTTTTTTTAATACATGTATATTCAAAAATCAATTATTTTGCTCAATTTGAACAAAAACTAAAACATATCCTCAGTTACTCCTACCGACTCACCAATAATTTTCTCTTTACCATACCCAGTCTGATCTTGATAGATACTTTACCCGAACACCTCTTTTTTTTTTACCAACACCTTTGATATATCTAAATTTTATAATCTACTACGCATACGAACAAGCAAACATACACACACACACACACATACACACACACATACACAAAGAAGTAACGGGGCGTTCCGCATTTTTTTTTTGTTTTGTTTTTCAGGTCAATTGTTTCATTATCATTATTTAAGATCTTTACAATACACTTCTACTGAGAATCGAAATTCGAAATACCCAATGGCCCTGATGCATTTTTGACAAAAATAATGGAAAAAACAGAGAGAGAGAGAGAGAGAGAGAGAAGGGGAAAGGTTGTCCGTGCCTAATAGTTGCTATCCCGTTTTAATGCAAACTCAATTGTGTCCGGGAAATCAACAAGTGGATAATACGAATGTGTGATTCGCTACTTCAGGAGTGCAGGTCGCTGGGCAGAGTCATTGCTTCGGGAGATAAAAACGCCAACTTGAGTTACGACGTTTGACTGCCGCACTGTCAAGGAGTAAGTGCTACTTGGGGAGTGGCGGCAAACACGGCCAGGCTGTTAGAGAAATTGACGTGCGCACTTGAAATCGATGAAAGTGCGTCGCATGTGATGACACTGTTGCGGTCTTCACGTGCGTATTGTCTACGTGTGTTTCTAATGTGTGTGTGTATGTGTGTGTTTATGTGTGTGTGTTAGTGAGCGTGTGTGTGCGTGTGTGTGTGTGTGCGTGTGTGCGTGTGTTTGTGTGTGTGCATGTGAGTCGATATATTTCTGTACTTGTGTGTTTGCAGTTTGCTTTTATGGGCGTCGTTACGTCCCTCTTTCACTCTCCTCTTACCCCTCTTCCTATTCTAGTTGAGCATTTGCACTTAAATTCGCAGTTTTCGGCAGAAAACATCATTTGTCATTCTCGCTGTCTTCTCTGTAATACTCTCTGTCACCGTTTAGTGATCCACGCGGTACTTGTACTCTCAAGATACTAAATTGCCTGCTTTCCCTGTGCGTTTTAAACCCGAGTTGCTCTGTAATCGTTCCTTTGGGCTCCCCGGACGTGCAGCCTATATTGCTGGGGGAAAGTGGACCACGAGATTCCGAAATTTAAGGTCTATCTCTCTCCCACACACCCACACACCCATATTCCGGTAAGTAACTCTTCGTCTTCAGGATACTCCCCCCCCCCCACCCCACCCCCGTTTGCATTTCGTAGGAATGACATTTTGTCGAAAACATTCTTTGAGCGGTAAAATCATTTTCGTATTTTTCTGCCCTACAATAATTGTTACATTAATCGACTATTAGAAGAATAGCTCAATCATTAATTTTTGAATGCCTTTACAAGTTGCTATCTATACGTTCATTTGCTGCGTGAGTTTACACAATTTCCTTTCCTTTTGAACTGAACTCTATTGGAATTGTGTGCAATTGCACGAGTTAGTAAAATAGAATAGATTGGGTATATACGTAATGGAATACTTTTGTAAATGTTATCAAATAAGATATACATACTGAATATTGACATTGACATTGACATTAACAGTAACAGATTGGATTTATGGGAAAAATCGATGTATGACATAATGTTTCACAAAACAGGGACTGATTCAAACTAGGTGGGGTAATGATATCATCTCTTCTCAAGACTCTATTGGCCCATACATAAATTAATTTTTATCTAATTTCGAGGTATGAAAAAAAAGTTACGTGCTATATAACTTGTCAAATGATTGTAGACCTGTGATGACTCACAATTCCACAGGGAGTTGAAGTTGCTAAACTATTCACATAAAATATCATTCTGATAGCTCGCCGTATAGAAACCAAATCGAGACTCGTGAAAACATTTCAAAATTCAGCATAATCAATTCCATTCATCGTTTACATCTGGTTATGATATATCATCATTCCCCTGCTGTGATTGCTTTTTCATTGTACTCAACTCACATAATAAGTCAACTTGAGTATGGAGCGGTTTTCCATTTCATATAGTGACAATGTTTAGAGCAAGAGAGAGAGAGGTTATTCAAAGGCATGCTTATGTCTCGAGTATTAATGAAAGATCGCTTGATGCGATATTGTAAAGGGTATATAACAATTCAAAGACATGCTTGTCAGCTGCTTGTGTCTCGAGTATTTATGAAAGATTGCTTGAATAAGATATCGAAAACCTTGTGTCATTTCTATGTTATATGCAGTATGCACCAAGGGAAGAAAAGTGACAAAGCACGTATCGTATGCAAACGTATCGTATAAATGCAACCACTGTTCAGCTGATCAATATGTAACAAATTCATCCATCATTTCTTTTTTTTTTCTCGAATTATAGTGGTAATCCGTCATTCAACTTGTCAAGGTGTACTATTCATAGCTGTATTTATCAGATTACTTTTTTAAAAGCGGTTTCCGAACAAGTAACTTAAACGCATAGGCTGAGAATATTCGCCAAGCATGCAATCTAAATCGCCACGGGCAGATTGCTTCATATCGAATTCAATCACCAGTTTAATCACATAGGATAATCCTGCTAGCCGTGTAAACGAATAAAAACGGTGTCTTTTGAGAAAATCACCACCGTTGTGGAAGCTCTTGCGAAGTCATAATCATACGTTTTAAATTCAATTCATTCAAACTTTATTTTAATGCTCTTTTCACAGAGTACACAAAGTAATATGTAAAATTAGACGCACTTTATCGTCTGTCATGACATGGTACAAGGACTTTACCTGAAATCTGTGTCTTATATTACTCATTCGCGCGCACACACACACACACACACACACGCACAAGTATGCATATAGTCACATGTATACAAATATACATGTGTGTGTGTGTGTGCGTGTGTGAATTGAGCAGGTATAGATCATCTATAACAATGGAGCACCTATAATTATATTCAAATGCTTAAAACAACGCAAACTTTCATGACCATTGATTCCTCTTTCTATTCATAATGATACATTCGAAGACCTGCAGCTTGATTCTGGTGCAGATTTCACTCCGAAAATACACTTTTTGTATTAACATTAGTGGACAAAACAACCTTCATTTATTCCTTTCTTTCCGGAGGATAATAATTTTTTTTTTCCTGCCTGAAATCGGATGTTTGGAAGTACTAGCACGTCCAATGACTTTAGAACTATCATGAAACAAAACGGTAATTCACAAAGGACAAATTAACCCCACTAAGGTTGAGACTTACAAAAAGAAATTTGTATTTAGAAATCTCCTCCTGTGAACAAATGCGTCATGGTACTGTGAGGTTAAATTGCGCTCCTTGATCATGCATCAAGATTGGTATTAAAACCATGTGCACTTCTACTCAAGTCGTCCCAGTCAGCTGAAGTGTGTGCGTTGATACATACAGCAATGATGGGATAAAGAGAAATGCATACCCTCTATACCCTCTACTTGGTAGCATCTTCAGAGGGAGAGAGAGATAGTAGAAGAGAATGAGTGGGGTGAAAGAGTAAGAGAAAGAATAAGAAACGGGGAGAGAGAGAGATGGAGTGAAGTGGCGCCCCTATCGGTCTCACTCGGGTTGGTCATCGGCAGGCGACTGTCACAACCTCTCCGTATCTTGCCGGCTTTTCCCCAGCCGTCTGCTGCAAAATCAGATATGCGTGGTTCGCTGCGGCGGTGGCGGCGGCACGTGGAGCAAAGCAATGCATGTTCTCCCGCGCGACGTGTCGAAGCAGTGGTGATAAGAATTATCATCCCGATCAAGTTGCACACTCCATGATATTTTGGTCTGGACGTGCTGAATTGATTTCATGATGTCTCGGTGACTTTCATACGGGTCTCTGCTTCTGTAATTCTCCATGATTGTGTTGAGACAATTTGGTTTCACGTTTCCATTAATGGCTTCTGAAAGGACGGTGGGATTGTGATGCACGTCTCGAAAGATTCCCTTGAACATTATACTTTTGTAGCCATGGGTATAAACAAGGTTCGACATTAGCAGTAGCCGGTGGCCCGGGGCGTCCGAGGCCACCAGAAATATATATAAAGTACCATCTTTTAAGAATTACTTAGTAATATGTTTTGGTTGCCCAACTCGGGGCCGTTAAAATGTATGATTACTTACATTACTTTTTTGTTGCTTTTCACACATATAGAGAGAATCACTCGCGGCTCACTGTTTAATCATTACACGCCAATATGTTGTTGTTGATTTTTTTTTTCCTTACGGCCAAATTCAATCTACCCTATGATAATAGAACCCCTTGACAGAACTAGGTTGCCCTGTATCAATTACATTAATTTCTTGAATGCGGTGGTGCCATTGAAAATCGTATATATTCCTCAATTCAATGCTTGATATGTTTTGTGTGGTATTTAGTCCTTTATCATACTTGCCAATTTCAACATAATTACCAAGGTTCGTAAATGATTTTCATGTATCATGAAATCATTTAACTTTTAATGCTTTCCTTTCTTAATTCTCAGTCACAGTATGTGGTACGTATTTAAGCACTTCATCCTATTCGATGCTTTTCGTAATTTTTTTCAGGCCAACAAAATATGAAATTTGATGTTTCTGGAGCCCTTTGTATCGGAGGGTTACAGTGATTATTCTAAAGTAAGGCTAGCTTACAGACACAGACACACAGACACAGACACAGACACACACAGACAGACAGACACACACACACACACACACACACATATATATATATATATATATGTTTATATATATATATATATATATATATATATATATATATATATATGAAATCATTGTCCCACGGTGAACATGATATAATCACAATTGTGTTTAACCCTATCTTTAAAAAAAAGTACAGAAATATTATGTATAATCAAAACTTAAGCCGGCGAATACATCTGAGTTAAATGGGCTCCAAAAATAACTGATGGTTATTGATGAAAGTGATGAATAATTCCTCTTTACGTGGATAACCCGTCTTGGACTCTTGCAAGAGAGAAAGTCGCTCTGAATGACGAACACGCTCGAGACATCTGCTGGCAACCCATTCATCATTCTATCGCCTTCCGGCAGCGTCATATTTTGTCCTATCTTGGAAGGGGATGAGGACGTTTGTAGTTTTCTAAACCCTTGCTCTTCTCGTGCAATACCACTAGAAAATTTGACAGAGCACTTGTAATTCCCGTATGGTTAAAAACCACCTATAATACATCGTAAACTCTACGAATAAAAGTTCAAGGTCTTGTAAGTCATATGATTGAAATGTAAAACAAAAACATGAAGAGTGCGATGACATCGTATTGATCTCTTGTAGCAATTTCAGTACTAAAAGAGCAAAGCTATAGGAAAAAACAAACAAACTCAACAGTGATAAGGAATAAGGAATATGTTCAATCCTGATGACAGGTGTAATGAGAACATTCCAAGTTGTGGCCCCATCCAGTTTGGTCACCCCTTCATGGCGTGTGGGATATTCCGTTGCAATTCTTGCGTCATCATGATACTACTGTTGTGTATAAGAGGAATCAAATCGTGTTTGACACGTAAAATTATGAATCAGTTGTATTTTTCTTTCATACTTCCACATATCGATTAATGTAAAGTTGTGCTGTATGGGGGTCTCTGACAAAGACAAATTTAATCAGATTGCAGCAATACCAAAACGAATATGCTCGCTTAGTATTGAATGGAGGTTATTACATGTCAGCACAAGCGCTTACTTATGCTCTTAAATGGCAGAGAATTGAACAAAGAATCCAGTACCATTATTGTGTTTGGGTGTACAAACTGTTACACAATTTTGCCTCACCGTATAATTGTTAAACTCGAGACCAAACGCTCTGTTTCTTATATCGCCATGGCACTGGGTATGCCCTTTCTTGCCAGATCACTCACCTTGTAGTTAGCGTATGTGAACGGAGTATACATTCCTAGGTTAAAACTATTCACTTTGGGGTAGCCAGGGAACTGATGATGTCATCATTTGTTTTCCTATGCATACTTATTATTTTTTTTTCTTTCTTTTAATCTTGTTTTCATTTCTAACAATATGCATGTATATTACACACGGCGAAATAACAATACATTTCATGTAACGTAATAACATATATAAATACGTCTTGTTTCATGGAAGACTGGAGGTGAAAATGGAGGGGCTGCTAAAAATTAAACTGGAATCGAAGAACGCGAGGGAAAAGAAGGATAAAGGGAGAGAGAGGGGGGGGGGGGGGAGGAGAGAGAATGAGTGAAAACAGGTAAACACTTCCGCTATGCCGGGAGAAAGAAACACGAACGATTCCGAGTCAGATAGACGAATAAAAGGTTACATTATTATAAGTTAATGAGAAATTTCTTCAAGCTTGTACATAATTATTTAATACTGTGAAAGTCTATTCCGTTTTTAAAGGAACTTCTCTAATCTAGCGCCACTAGGCATTAACTTTTTTTTTTTGCTTCTTCTTGATGAAGTGGGTTCGAGTATTACAGGGGCAATGGTATCATTTGTTTTACGAGTGGCGTGTTCATGAGTGCTTTTATTGTTACTGAATATGTTTTCAAAAAAGGTGGGGAGTTATCATTAAAGCTTTAGGTGAATTTAATTGACTCAGCAATACTAAAAGCATTTTCCGACTTTAAAACTACTACCCTCTTAATGAACTCGTCAGTATAAAACTGCTTGGAAACAATACTCTTGGCTTGCGAAGTGCCTTTTTCTGCCAAAAAGGTACAGTTGTATTCTATCTATGTGAGGAAAATGTGTGTTGCCCCACGCTATAATTCCGTAAGTATACGTCAAAGTTGAATGTAACATTGATAACGTTTTAACAGGAAAACAAAACTTTACTTGATTGCTTCCTCCTATATATTTCTGGAAATTATACGATTCATGTTTTGAATCCAAGTGAGCTGATTATCTACTGTTTGAATGGAACTGAATGAACCTGTTTTAAAGTTTCATTTCCAAAAGTTATATCATCATGTGGCAATTCATTTAGAGTTTTACTAAATAACAACGCTTTTGATTCTTTAAATAAAGGGATATTCCATTTGCTCTTAATCATTGCATTACTTTTTCAGTTCTACATTCGTGGTATTGAATAAAACATCGTCAGCTAATGATATAAAGAAGAGAACAAAATTATGAGGATTTTGGAAAATCATTGAAATAGGGTATAAACAGAAACAATCCAACAATATTTTTCCGTGGCATCCACAATCAATTGGGTTCAAAGACTTTTTTTTGCGTGTGTATGATTTCAAAAATCAAATTGTTTTCTTTCCACCAAATTTCTGAACCAGTCCAAGGTCTTCCCTTGCGGTTGAATTTAGACAGAACAATGTCATGGTTATCCTGTCGAAGGCCTTGAAGACTTTAAGGAAGACTCCTTGAATATGCTGGAACTTATCGTTGATCCGAGACATTTTGCCAATGCATATAAAGTTGCATGCTATATATTCTTTGGCGTAACGTTATTTTTCTATAATGTATAATTCCAGAGTATATCATTTTTGTGAATAATTTAGATATGGTAGGCAAAAGTGGCATGGGAATAAAGCTATTCAAATATTTCTTATTACATCTTTAAGAATTTGAATTATTCTTATAGTATCTGGTGCCTGCTCAACCGTCATTAACAGCTTAGAAATGAACAAGATAGGGGTTCGACAATATAGAGAATTACGTCTTTGAAAATACACTAACAATGCTATCATAACCGTAACTTTTTGTGAAAGGTAAATAATGAACGATACAAAGGAATTTTTGTGCGTGTGTGTGTCGATACAAGGAAGAAAAAATTAAAAGTTGAATACAATCATCGGTTTAGAAAGGTTATGGCCACTGGCAGAAAATGCAAACGTCTTCCATTTTGTACCCATTATACATTATTTCAGAAGTATTTTTTCTTCCCTTGTGCGTATTAAATATCAGAGTATTGTGCATTTCCTCTTTCAACAAAGTCAAGCTTTTCTCTACACGCAACATTATTTCAGTGAAGGTATTTGTGCGTTCTTATGTCATTCTATTATTCTGATTGTTTAGCCTTGAAATCGGAATATAACTTACTTTTGCGATTAAATGAACGCAATAACGACTTCAACACCCGGGAGATTCGGAATTCGTTTATAATCATGCAACTTTACTCTCACCAGTGGAATATGAATATTTGGTAAAGTTACAATTTCATTATTATCAAATGTTATTAAAAAGAATTTAATCTGGCAAAGTAAGTATTTCAGATCAATAAATTTCAGTCAAGGACTCTTACAACCGGGCCATATTTTTTCATGCATGAACTTATTTTTTCTTTCATGTGTGTATGTGCATGTGTGTGTGTGTGTGTGTGTGTGTGGTCTTGAAATGACATCCCAATCCAACCCACACTTCCAATACTATACACCAGCCGATGACACAGCTCTTTTATTTCATATACAGATGATATGAAAAGATTTTACATACGGCCGACTCTTTATTCTTTCTTTCGGCTCGTTTGTGTATTTTGGACTCAAAAACATGAACTTCTCCATGCATTAAACAATGTTAAACCTGGCAAATCCTGATTTTAAGAACCCCTGAAAGTACTCATCATAATGATACAGTATTACCAGGTACTTGAAAAACAACTTGTTTGTACAATTTTATGTGTGTGGGTGTTGGCACTTCTTTTCCCTGTCGATACCCATACACACAAACACGTGTTATATAGGCTCATTGTAAAAATGACATTTCAGGTATAATAACCTAGATAATTAAACGCAGATTTACATAACATACAGCAATAGCAACAATATCTTGTTTACGAGGTTATCGTCAAAGAGCCAACTTTGGCTTCTGTTGATTTCATTATTAAGATGATTTACTTTTTTTAGTATGGCGATTTGTTCCTACCTTCAGCTTACGTTACTTCTCATGTACCTTTTATATTGACATTGACATTTATTTCCACCTTCACTCATAAACATGAAGCAAACTTAATTCAATAAAGTTTACACTTATATGTCTTATTTCAGGAGAAGGACTCAAAGAATTATAACGTGTTGAGCATTATTATAGTAGTTTTGTCTGTGGTATTTGTTTGTTTAGTATACGTAATCTTATGGAGCTTTGTTTCGTGGAATATACATGTACTTCATCATTTTTATATTTCTATCACTAATAGTTAATCATTTTTCTTTAATTCAAACATTAGCAGCCCAGCATTATCGGAATGATATCACCAGTTTCAAGTATTTTCTCCAACAAATAGAGAGGAGCCGTGTGAGCTCCAAAATTGCCATCATGAATATTTCTAAAAATTCTTTTCTGTGTACGAAGATTTTTCCAAATGCACAGAGCCTTCCCATGCAAGTATGCCTCGATTCAAGTGGAATATCATTATGGTCGAATTCATCATTATCAAAATATTTTTTTTATGATTCCAGTCGTTCAGTAACTCCTGTATTCCCTGATGAAAATTTATTTACATGATTATTAACTTCAATGAGTTTTCCAATTCAGATATTCATCCACATGAAGACCTCAAAGCGAGTTAATCTTGTACGATTTACAGTAAAATGTCGACGTGTTATTTCACCAGGAAGATTTTCAATCAAGTTACTAAATGTCATGTCGTTGTATTTGTTTGGGGGTGGTATGTGCATTTAGATCAAGTTTCTTATATTGAATCAATTCGTTCGAGGAGGATGAGTTCATTATTGATGGTACATTGAATTGAGGAGAACATAAGGGTCTTTATGGATAAAGTAACAGACGCCGCCGGAGTCATCAGGGGAATAAAATGAATTGCAAAGCTTGCGATGAGAATATAATGTCATCGATTGTGGTAAAGAAAAAGCTAGGGTCCTTAAAGGGATGGTACAGTATTGGCGAAGATGAGAATGGGGCTTTTAACTTTTTTGCGAGATACCAAGAAAACACTTATGAAATAGTACAGAGCATACCTTTTAAGAGGAATTCAAAGTTTATTGTGATGAAAATCGGGTTTGGAATGGCTGAAATATCTCAAAACAAAGTGAACAAAGCGATCGTAATAAAAGGTGGGCCCCACACTTTATTAGGATTGCTCTGTTTTGGATATCTCAGCCATTTCAAAAACCAATTTTCATAAAATAAACGTTGAATTCCTCATGAAATTAGTATACTCTTTCATATTTCATAAGAGGTTTCTCATCAACTCACCAAAAAATGTTAGAAACATGAAGTTAGGTCTCAACCAAAACTATACGACCCCTTTGAAAGGAACTTTGTGATGGAACACCAGATTGTTATGATGGGCTTGGAGGAGGATTCACTTTCATGCAAAGTGACATACTGGTGTCTATATGTCATGTGATCCCAGAACCACTCTAAGGCTAATTTCCCTCGTGTCTCATAATGATACACTTTATGTAAGAGTAATTTTGTGATTGATTGTATCGAAGACCATGGAGAAGTCAGGAAATATACTAGTACCTGACGTATAAAAATTGACTGTGGTCGTCAATGGCAGATAATTCTCAGCAATCCTCTTCATGGCTTTTCACGACCTCCAGTATCTGTTCATCATCATCATCATCATCTTCTTCTTCTTCTTCTTCCTCTCCTTTTTCTTCTTCTTCTTCTTCTCCTTCGTCTTCTTCTTCTTTTTCTGTTTAAGGCAAAACAAGGCTAGCTCACAATACGATATCCTTACACAATATTTTAGCTGGTAATTTTCTGAGTTACAAATTCAGTTTGTGCTGGTATCTTTTCAAGTGAAAATGATTGAGTTTTGTAGAAGTAAAACAAAAAGTCAAGATGGTTACTCATCCTTCTCATATGGTAAACTTCCTATGAAGATTGACTCATCTATCTTATCACATTGTATAATGTTAAGACCTTGGATATAAGACCATATGAATTCGCTAAACTGTTTAAAAGATACATGTGAAGCGTATTTTTATTTGTTTCACTATACATATTTTACTCAATATAATATACCTCTGCTATTTTGACTCGTGTACTCTGAAAAAAGGAGTCATTATTGTGAATCTCGTGTGTGAGATATCAAATGCTTTCTTTGGAAGTAAAATATTTCATAACTTTGAATACATCTTCACATGGTATCATTAGAACTCATTTGCTGGGAATATGGCTTTCTTTTGACGTCATGGTAACGTCATCTGTTTTGTAACCACGATGATTGCACCAAAATACAAAAGCATTAATTTCGTTGACAAATAACAATTAAGTACTTACGTGCAGTGAACCTGAAACGAGCATTGAGCTGATGTCCTGTAGGTTTCAACCTTTTTTTTAATATATATATTGTACCGGTATAAACAAACTATAAGAGCATATAAACGGGGACTTTTCCACAACATTCTCCACTTCACAAATCTTAGAGAAAGAAAGAAATCAAATTTGGTGGCATTATCTGCCAGGGGAAGTAAGCGGGGAAACAGACCTAGGATTTAAGAGGGCGCTGGAGCATGGAACCACGCTTTACGCATCTGCCTTGTTCCGAACGTTCGAATGAAACCGATTTGTAACGTGAGTATGTCAAAAATGGTCAAAATATGGACCTACTACACATGGACATTCATCGCTCGTTAGTTAATTCGTGCACCTGTTTCTGTCAAAAGTGGCACAAAAGCATTTTAGACATGCTTTCCAGCTTTGATCTTATCATTACCGCCGACAGCCACAGCCTGGATAAAAACAAGACAGAGCTTTTAGAAATCCAAAAACTACATGCGCAGAACATCGATAGGCCTACTCTCTTAAATCAAGAAAAATGCATGTGCAGTTGTAGTGTGCATTGGGAAATTATCTCTCAAGTAATTTCATTTGCGAAATGCGCGTACTTTACAAGAGAGAACAATTATTTTGGCAGGTTGGTTGTGATCTGTAATCTAATCTTTCCCATTTTCGCACATTGTTCCAGAGTTAACATAGACATTAAATGTAGATGACATATGTCTTATCATTAAGTCATGTTACCTGCTTGTCCACAAGTGTCCACTTCAGTAATTTTCAATTTTGTGATAGGAAAACTGTCATGCTTTCGGGTTTGTTGCTCCCTTTCGTCGGTGTTTATTCAAAGGCAGTTGAGACTGAAAAGGCACCTCAGCAAAATAGGCCGCAATGAGGGGAATGGTTCTTTTGTCAGTGTCAATGCACGATGTCACAATCGTCATTATCCAAGCACCTGAATATACTAATTAAGATGCACATAATCAGGTGGCGGCGGTGATGATGGGATCATGGACCCACTACACATGGACATTCATCATTTCCTTAATTAATGCAGGCCTCTGTCTATGTCAAAAGTGTCACAAAAGCATTTTGAACATTCTTCCCTGCTTTGATCGTAATATGAACTTCGCCGCCGACAAGCCGGGGCAAAACACAACGCAGCTTTGAAAAATCGATAAAATAAATAAGCAGAAGATAACAACTGTCTTAAATCAAGGAAAATGAATGTGCAGTTGTGGTATGTATTGATACATCACCGCTCAGACATTTTCATTAGCGAAATGCATGTACGTTTGAAGAGATAGCTAAGTTTTTAGCTAATTGATCATGATTTGTTATCTCATTTTCCACCTTTTCCGCGCATTTTTCCAGAGTAAAAACAGATAACAAGGGAAGATGATGTCTGTCTTGCTATCAGGCAAAGTCATATTATTTGAGCGCTAGCGAGCGAATCGGTAATTTCCAATCCAATGAAACGAGATCAGTCATATTCTGAGGTTTGCTGCTTCTCATCATTGGCGTTTATTCAAAGACGTTTCAGTCTGAAAAGGCGCATCAGCCAAATAAGATGGGAATTAGGGAAACAATTCTTTTGTCAGTGACGATGCATGATTATGCAATCATCATTTTTGAGACACCTGTAATAAGTAATCATTAGGCGTTTTCACATCAGCCCGATGTTTCGAAATAGCGCGCTATTTTCTGACTTGGGAAATTAAAAAATATCTCGAGCTTGGATTTTTATCGGGCTGATGTGAAAACGCCTATTGAGATGTGCATAGTCAGCAGTGGTCAGGTGGCGGCGGATCTCGTACTTCAAAGTGGTAGGTTTCGTTGAAAGTCCATGACCATTCTTTAGTAGGTCCATGATGGGATCAAAGAAAGACCTTCGTTACTAGTCCATATTGTGTAGTAGGTCCATGGTCAAAATGATGTCAATCTCCGTCCGTTTCTTCTTGGCTGGTTCGGCCTACTATACGGATTCTTCAAAGACAAAGTTTGCTTGTAAATGCGTGTGACTGGTAAGTATAGTTACTGAATTACTGTGTAAGCGTAATCTCCCCCCCCCCTTCCCATTTCCACTGACATCGGAGGCTCATCTGATTCCTAAAACAGAAAGATTTCAGCGTTCCGACGAATTCCGATGAAATCTGGGCCAGCAAGCTCCAGAGACTGGCACCAAGACTCACTAAAGGTGACTACCAGTGCTTAGAAAAGCCCTAAAACTTTGACTCAAGTTAGCCTGTCCAATAATTATTCTAATCATCACAATAATCACTGCTTATCATCGGACACTCAACAGACTGTTATAAGTCAGATGGACGTATCCGTTAGCCGCACAACGCAAATTTGACACACATCGGACTGACTAGACACTTATCCGACACTGACTCGACTTGTGAAAGGAAATGGCGCCTGATGACGAACTAAGTTCTTAACATAGTTCCTTCATTGGACGATCTGTCTGATCGGATCACGCCCGAAACATCCGACACTGACCCGACAGTCAACCGATAAACACTGGATTCATCAGACTGTGATACCATACACTTCAGTGGGTGACCGGAAGAAACAGAAATGTGTCCCACGAGCAATATGCTCTGTGGAAGGGGACATGGGGCATAAGACTAAATCTCGATCTGCATTAAATCGATATAGGGCCTAATCGGTCTAGTCCAACATGCACGTGTACCATACTGACGCTATATACAGTGAATCTGCCCAAAAGAGAGCGCATGCATTATACGACGTACTTTGACTGACAATATTCACTACCTTTGCTGTTTAAATCGTCGATCTTTGCAAGTTAGATGGTGGCGATCAATATACGCTATCCAACAGCATCTTTTTGAATCCCGTGTCTGGGTCCCTTTGAAATGTATATTACCCTATGTGAAATATGCCCTTCATTTCCCAAATCGGGCGCATTCGCGAATTACAGTTCCGCGGGATATAATTACTATAGTAATCGAAATAATTTCTAGTTGGGTACGTCTTACGCGTAATATCTATCTTTACGTGATTCGATAGTTGTACATGCGGAATGGAATTTTTTGACTTTGGTTTTTTGTTTGTTTACTGTGTTGTCAGTTCGCTGACAAAAACAAGACAGTTCACATCCACACTTCTGTCAATAGTTGCTGTGAGGAATGCTCTCGCTGGGATATCACAATATAGACGTATTAAAAGCAGTGCGATTTTGTCCTTCGGCATTCCATTTAATGCCAGTATCCCCGGTATCAACATGTCCATTTTACTACCTCAGATTTTTTGATGTCTCGTATTATTCTGACAAAGGTATAGTACGGTTAAGAAAAGATAAGGTTGCCAACCATTGTGCAATGGAAGTTTACACCTCATTCGTGGCTATCAATCTATAGGGTCATTAAAATTTTGTGATTATTTTGCTTCCAAGGTTTTTTTTTTCTTGTTTATTTGTGTGTTTGTTTCGTAGTTTGGTTTTGTGAATGTTTGTTCTTTTGATGGTCTCGCATCAAAGGTGTGGACGCCAATGATGATGTAGGCCCTAAATGGAATTCTGTACGCGTATATAGTCTTCGTAATATATGAAATGTAAAAATAAGCGATGCGCTGAAATGCAGCGTGGTAAAAGACGCAGCAGCAGAAATAAAAGCAAACTAATCAGCGTTTGGCCGCGTAGCTGTGTTTGTTTGCGTCTCTGTTTCTGTGCATGCCCCACAAATTGCAGCTGACGTCGCCTTAATCAGAATAAGATTAATTGCCAAATCCTTCACCGTGCGTTGCCATTATCGCGCTGTTTCCTCCTCCTCGTCCTCTGAAGAAGGCAATTAAAACCCTTTATACGCTTTTGGCAATGCATGTACGCAGAGTCATGTATTATATACATACATATATTTTGACACAAGGAAGGAAGGAAGGAGTTTTCGCTATATATTATATATATATATATATATATATATATATATATATATATAATGCATATTATGCACTTTCGTGTGTGTGTTGGAGCATGGACCTATATACTAATGAATGGACTTTCAACGAAACCTACCACTTTAAAGTACGAGATCCGCCGACACCTGACTATGCGTCATTGCGCATCTCAATGAGTACATGCAGGTGTCTCAAACATGATGATTGCATAATCATGCATCATCACTGACAAAAGTTTATTGTTTCCCTAATTTTGCCTTATTAGTCTGATGCGCCTTTTCAGACTGAAACGTCCTTGAATAAACGCCAATGATGAGAAGCAGCAAACCTCAGAACATGGCTGATCTCGTTTCATTGGATTGGAAATTATCGATTCGCTCGCTAGCGCTCACACAATATGACTTTGCCTGATAGTAAGACAGACATATTATCCTCTTCCCTTGCTATCTGCTTTTTACTCTGGAAAAATGTGCGGAAAAGGTGGAAAATGAGATAACAAATCATGATCAATTAGCTAAAAAAAAAATAGCTATCTCTTCAAAAGTACATGCATTTCGCTGATGAAAATGTCTGAGTGGTGATGTACCAATACATACCACAACAGTACATGCATTTTCCTTGGTTTAAAACAGTTGTTATCTTCTGCGCATTTAGTTCATCGATTTTTCAAAGCTGCGTTGTGTTTTGCCTCGGCTTGTCGGCGGCGGAGTTCATACGATCAAAGCAGGGAAGAATGTTCAAAATGCTTTTGTGACACTTTTGACATAGACAGAGGCCTGCATTAATCAAGGAAATGATGAATGTCCATGTGTAGTGGGTCCATGGTTGGAGTCTACGTTAAACACTGGTCCCTCAATGATGTTCGGATTCTGAACTTCAGTCAATAACATTATTTATACAACACCTCAGAATGATGTCGAATTGTGATTGGCCAAGAACATGTCACATGACATTCAATAGAAAATACCTACCAAACTCATTGACAGTGACAGCCATACAATAGGCCCCTGGCATGGGCCTATAGCACGGCTCGAAGGTACTATAGCACGGCTTCGTGGGGGGCTACTAATGCATGGCCGGCCGCTCACAGAGTTCTGTGGCTCACAGCAGCAAAGCGCCAGCAAACTACATTGTACGTGCTGGCCGGCTGCGCTGCGATGCGCTGCCGGTAAACAGACCAGTCGCGGCGGCGGAGTACACTGCAACGTCCAACGTGTACGCGCAGCTACTTTACCTAGCTAGTTGCATGTATTGCGGCCTACCTACTGCTGTGTTTTTAGTTTTGACTCTGATCTGCTACGTGGACCACAGTGATCCCAAAATCAAGACTTCATTTCAAGTTGAGAAACCGTAATTTGATTATTTTTCTGTGTTTTTATACAAAATCATTTTCGGAAATAGAGAAAGTCTAGACCTACTACTAGATCTACCGACGTCTCAGGTAGGCTTAACAGTCAGGCCTAACTCGATCTAACGTTAGCGTAGAATGGGTATAGACCCTGCGGAGTTTGTGATTCCTGTGACTGTGTGGTCGAATCATGACGAGTGTTTGAAAGCAGTACACAGGGTGGTTTACAATTCTCGGCCTAATTGTTACATTTATTTTTGGGCCTTCCTGAGTTAGCGGTCACTAATTTAGTACTGTGATTGTGGACAAGGTGTTGTATAAAACGAATAATTTATGATTTTGTTCGTGCATTGGGGCACGTAATACCGCACTCGGCGCGAGATTCGCCACTGGTCTATTCAACGCGGCGCTACGCGCCTTGTTGAATAGACCAGTGGCTTATCTCGCGCCTCGTGCGATATTCGTGCCCTATGCACTCGCAACTCATAAATTATTCGTATACTATATTGCCTCGGGCATGTCCATCATTTATTCTATGAGCACACACACACATACACACACACAGACAAACACAAAACACACCAACATAGAATTGGTGCCTGGAATACAATATGCTTGCTCGAGGATTCCAGTAAATCATCGTGTCTGAAAGATTCGGAATTTAATGAAAGGCTATCACGTGACTTAAAACATACGTGCGACGACGCACACAAAAAGTTGTTTTTAGAGAAAACAAGTCTACTGACCATGAAGTATACACACGGTGTCCCCCCCCCCTCCCACACACACACACTTCGTTTTCTTAATATATTTTCCATTTGGAAACTTGAATTGATTCATATAATTATGAGGTGTTGAAAATAGGTTTTGTGTTGATAATACTGATTTGTACTAGGTGTTACAAAAAACATTTTCCACTTTTGATCCTTAATAGTTCAAAAACTATATATCAAATGACACTGACATTGATATGAGCAATAGCTGAATAGTGTACAATTTTGTTGGAGGTAATTTATAAATGAAAGCATAAATCAGTTTCTTTAAATTCAAGATTTATTCTTAAGTTAGGTTGCAGATTGTGCTCTATTTTCAACCCTCTGTACAAAACCTTAATTTTGCACAGGGAGCAATTGGTGTATATGGGAGTGTGTGGTTAACACCCAGACAATGGTCCTGAACAATGGCCAAGGTTTGAATGCTCTATTACATATTCATGAGAAATTCCATTATCACAGCTAGTCTTTATTCATCCTGAATTAATGTAGTTTATGCAACCACATGAAAACATGTGTTTATTTTTTTTTCATGTGCATGTATTTTACCCTTTACCATGAATTCGGACTAGCAGTGCCCAGGGCAATCCATCATTTAATTATTGGGCCGAATGCATAAAACAAGCAATTGCTTGTAAGCAATTGCTTCAAGCAAAAGCACAAGCTCGTCTAGTAAAAGGTGTAGCTCAAGCAATTGCTTAAATACATATGCATAATCTTTTGCTTGTGCACATACCTTTTGCTTGCATTCAGCAAGCAATTGCTTAGGGTTCGAACAATAGCGTCACGCCTGTGCGAACACAAGAACAAAGGCGAGTGTGGCAGCATGCATTTGAAAGGGCATGTGTGTGCGGAAACATTTCCTGACATAGCAGAAGAGCTATTGGAAATGACACTCATAAATGCACACACAGACGCACACACACACAACTATACACACACTCGTATTACTGGCTGATTCCCACCACTGCTTACAATAGCCCGCATCTGCCAGATCGCACGTGGAGAGACGTCTCCTTGCTCTCCACCGAAGTGAGACATCCTACCTGTTTTTCATCAAATTTTGCGTGCTAACCACTGGACATTCCCGTTGTTGAAATGAAAAATTTCTTACTCTACTTAAGAGCAATTTCTTGTAGATTTATACCACTCCTTCACAATTGTTGTCTTTCTTCCATGAATATGAAAATGATACTCAAAAGGGAACGTCCCAGATAAGCAAAAGCTCAAGCTCATTTTACAGAGCTTGGAAAATCGTAAGCAATTGCTAGCAAGAACTAGCAAAAGGTATGTTTTATGCATACGTTTTTAAGCAAATGGGCCGGATGCATAAACGCTAGCAATTGCTTGTGCTAGCCTTTTACTCGAATCCGTATGCATAAAAACAAGCAATTGCTTGCGAGCAGAAGCTCTTGCTAGCAAGTACAAGCAATAGCTTGCTGTCCGCAAGCTATTGCTTAGAGACCAAGCATTTGCTTAAAAACGTATGCATAAAACATACCTTTTGCTACTTCTTGCTAGCAATTGCTTACGATTTTCCAAGCTCTGTAAAATGAGCTTGAGCTTTTGCTTATCTGGAACGTTCCCTTTTAAGTATCATTTTCATATTCATGGAAGAAAGACAACAATTGTGAAGGAGTGGTATAAATCTACAAGAAATTGCTCTTAAGTAGAGTAAGAAATTTTTCATTTCAACAACGGGAATGTCCAGTGGTTAGCACGCAAAATTTGATGAAAAACAGGTAGGATGTCTCACTTCGGTGGAGAGCAAGGAGACGTCTCTCCACGTGCGATCTGGCAGATGCGGGCTATTGTAAGCAGTGGTGGGAATCAGCCAGTAATACGAGTGTGTGTATAGTTGTGTGTGTGTGCGTCTGTGTGTGCATTTATGAGTGTCATTTCCAATAGCTCTTCTGCTATGTCAGGAAATGTTTCCGCACACACATGCCCTTTCAAATGCATGCTGCCACACTCGCCTTTGTTCTTGTGTTCGCACAGGCGTGACGCTATTGTTCGAACCCTAAGCAATTGCTTGCTGAATGCAAGCAAAAGGTATGTGCACAAGCAAAAGATTATGCATATGTATTTAAGCAATTGCTTGAGCTACACCTTTTACTAGACGAGCTTGTGCTTTTGCTTGAAGCAATTGCTTACAAGCAATTGCTTGTTTTATGCATTCGGCCCAATGCTTGGTCTCTAAGCAATTGCTTGCGGACAGCAAGCAATTGCTTGTACTTGCTAGCAAGAGCTTCTGCTCGCAAGCAATTGCTTGTTTTTATGCATACGGATTCGAGTAAAAGGCTAGCACAAGCAATTGCTAGCGTTTATGCATCCGGCCCAATAATATGGCAGTCATGTGTCTTGAAGCAAGAGTCCAGAAGCCTAGTCAGCAGAGCTATGAAAAGGTGGTATTCGTGGTATTCATGTCTATTGTTAAGGGTCATTGTAAGCACACACTCCATACGCATCATTGGTTCTTGTGTAAAGTTCAATTCTGTACAGAGGGAACAAATTTGACCAAAATCCGGAACCTAACTTTAAAGTTAATCATGGATTTAACGAAACTCAGTCATGCTCTCATATTCAAATCACCTCCAACTAAATTGAACCCTGTTAAAGCTATTACTCATATCAATTGCAGTGTTATCTGATGCTTAGTTTTTGAACTATTGAGGATCAAGAGTGGGATTTTTTTTGTAACATCTAGTATCTTGTTTCAAAAAGAATCTGAAGTCATGCCATGTAATTCCACAGATTATATATTGTACTATAGCTGATAACTGAATGGTCGATATCTAATGGGCTCAAGCTGAATAGCGACAAAATCGAATTTCTAGATGGACATCAAAAACATTCTCTTTCTTATAATCATACTTTAAGAAGGTTTTCCAGAGTAGCCTTTATGATTATTAAAGTGAAAAGGTTCATATACGTATCCCTTTTAAAATTCGTTTGAAATTTGATATCAATTTGTGCTTATTCACTAATTCATATTTTTTTCCAACTTCAAGTTCAATTTATTTCATACTTCTCATGTATCAATATTACATCAAAAGAAATAGCGCAAGTTCTTGTGCCTCGTAAAATGTACAAAATAAACAAACAAACAAATAAAATAATGTACATACATGATATACATAGTAATTATGATGATAGCTGATGGTCGAAATCGAAATCGGGTTGTACAAGGAGAAGTATGTTTGGGACCTACATGAAAGTGTTCGTGTTAGTGTTAGTTCAGGCAAACAATGATAAGAGGAATTCCCCCCCCCCCTCCACATAATTATCATATGTCGGAAGATCATTCCCTGTACTCGTAATGCTTTCTCAAACTTGCTTGATGTAATGAGTGAGCGGTGCGTGTAGAAACCTCGAAATGGCTATAACGCGTTGCAGGAAGATCATGCTTTTAATGTAACATAACTTGCATATGCACAACTCGAACAGAAGAATAGATGTCTTTCGTAACTTTATTTTTGGGGATAAGTTTTGACTTTAAATGTTTTAACGCCTGAACTTTGCAAATGGTAAGTATGTAATGATTTGGTATATATTCTCCAATGTGACATTAAAAGAAGTTACCTAAATTTTGATATACAATGCAATTCTTGTATATGCCGACAGTTAGGATTGTGTATGTTGCTAAAAAACAGAAATTTCCTCTCTTTTACCCCATTTATTTATTTATTTTTTTTTTGGGGGGGGGGGTTGCATGTAAGTCAAAAAGAGAACTGTTTAGCAAGCACAAAACACATACGAGTTAATCTTATCCCATTCGATAGCTCTCCTTGTCCGATTGTAATTTCGAAAAAAAAACATACCGTCGTGAGTGAATTTTGTTTGTATCATGACTTTGTTTTGCTAGGAATAAAACATGATGTCATAACGGTCAATGCATGAAGTAAAACAGATTAAAACCCGGTCACCTGCATCAGGAATTATCCAGGACTTAAAGAGAGAATTAGTTGGAATTCTACCGCATGATAATGACCGTCCTGTCTTAGATTAGATCATAAAATGATCCAATGTCATCCAAGCGTTCCTTTAAAAAGGGGAAATATTTCTCTTGCCCATAATCAAAACCATATCCACTATAGCATGTCGTCATACATTACCCGTGGTCTTCCATTTTGGCAGTCACAGAGGTTGCTGCACTTAAGCCACGCTATACAACAAAATATAATTATGCTCGGATATTGGTCAATCATATTAGACGACGCCGAATAGTTGGATATACCATATCCCTATACTGCAGTATCTATCCCAAAAAGACAATAACTAAATAGAATAAACATATACTGAATCCCTTAAAATTGCGACTGCCTCATTATTTGCCTGCATCCATGGCATCTGTGTCTATAAGCTTCAGTTTACTAGCAAGCAAACAGTGTTAATGCCCTCGGGGAAAAAAAAAGAAAAATATCAGAAAACTAATACCTACTCCTTTCTGCGTGATTTGAATTTCAAATGTGTGCATATATATATATATATAGATATACATACATACACACACACACACACACACACACACACATATATATATATATATATATATATATATATATACATATATATACGTATATATATATATATATATATATATATATATATATATATATACGTATAGACAGAGAGAGAGAGAGAGAGAGAGTCACAAAGTAGGCCTATGACATTATGTTATCAGAACATTTCATCTGTGTGTCTTTCGATCACAACCATGCCTGTCTATCCATCTGTTCGCTATACTGCCATTATCGATTTTTTTTTTCTTGTATTCATCGCGTCGAAAGTTAGAATTCATTGAAAGAAGTAGGAGATATAGCTGACGATATCTTGGTAAAAAAAAAGATAAAAACAAAGCCCGGTTACTTGCCAAATTGGAAAAGCTATCGATCGCATTCTTTTCGAGATTTGTTATGGACTGCCGTACGTAAACATGTTTACTCCAGTCATTCATTCTGTCTAATTTGATTTGTTGCTTTTACGTGTTTTTATCAGGGATGAATGAAATCAGAACATTCTTTCAAAAACTATGAAAACTTGTGTAGAGTGTAGGGGAAAAAAAGTGCAGCATGGTCACCATTGAAGAACTTTCAGTGCAAATCGTATTCGCATATTTCGTATCTCGTATTCGTATTCGTATATTCATATGTTGATGACATTTCCAACATATGTGGTCCTCGAATTCCAAGTAGGGTTAAAAGTAGATATTTCTCCCGCCAGCTATTGTATTTGAAAACTACGGCGCTCACTCATCTTTTTTTAAAAATAATTTACCATTGTCGTAACCTAATATGGGCTTTTAACTTAGGATGAAAAAAAAAAGGCCAGTCTTCACACAGGCAGTTTCGCAGCTTTACCACAAATCTAGGCTGGTGGGCGGTTGCTCCGCTGCACGTGTGCAGACATTTGTATCACGGTCTTCAAATGAAATGACCTTTCATTGTACCGTTTATTTGTCAGAATCAAATCGGAAACATTGGCGACTTATTTTATCGCGTATAGTGTTGTATATGGCTTTCAACCTTTAGGTTATCTCTGCGCTAAAAACAGCTAGAGGCTTATACCGGCATGTTATGGCAGGGTGGCAGGGGTGTATCCTGGCAAGTTATTCCCATTGCGACTACACACTGAGCTTTAGAAGATGGTGGTCACTTTTCTTGTGCCGTGTCATTTTCTCTTCTCTTTTATGTAAGTGAAATCAGATCCAAGTACTTGTATTTCATTGTTTAGTACCTTTGTGTGTCGGCCTAATACGTCCTCTTTTATTCGCCTACATAATATATATATATATATATATATATATATATATATATATATATATATGTGTGTGTGTGTGTGTGTGTGTGTGTGTGTGTGTGTGTGTGTGTACACACACACACACACACACACACACATATATATATATACATATATTGCTATGCAGTCCTGCTTGGTTGTTGTCATGGAAATTTGATGGACTTGAGCCTGGCTGTTTGTGCTCTCAAATTGCACTATACCATGGCAGTGTTTTTCCTACTCTAAAGACTTCGGGAGCGCGGCTACAGCTGGTGTTGTTGTTCTCATGTCAGCGCAGTTGACCGGTAGATCATTCCTGAATGTTGTTTGTGTATGTTTTTCTATTCCCAATACTTCCACAGTTTCTCCTGAGGATCCAAATATAGTTTTCTGAATGTCCAGATCGCATTATCATACTATACTGTCAGTACTGCCATCATAACAACATTCTCATTCTAGACCATTGTTTATTAGATTGAATATTTTACCAATATATCAACTCTATGAGTATAATCTTGCCATATTTATGTTTTCATATAGCAAAGAATTATTACCAGAGTTATTTAGTTCATTATTTGTAAAGAATATTGATATTCATAATCGTAATACAAGATCAAAATTTCATATTCGAGTTCCGTATGGACAAACTAAATTTTCACATTCATTTATAACTTATCAAGGACCAAAATTGTGGAATGATTTACCAAGTAGTATAAAAGATTGATTAACGTTGAATTCATTTAAAAGAAAATTGAAAAAGAACCTGTTGACAAAAATTTCGTAGAATTTGTAGAGTTTTCTGTATCTGTTATGATATTTTAATTTGTTTGATTTTTCAAATGTATCCGGTTAAATGACATTTAGATACCCCCCCCACACACACACACACACAGTAATACTCTCTTTTATTTCTGTACTCGTTGGGGATCTTACTTACAAGTTTTATGGAATCTCCATAAAAACTTCTCATGGTTCCTCCACAAATCATCCATTATGTTATTTTCTTTCTTTGTAATTCACTTTGTGTTTGTTGAAACACCTTTTGGTGAATATGGTATCTTATGTGTATTGTTCTTTTAGTTTGTATATTCCACTTGGTGTTCATTATATCACATTTTATGTATCCTTTGTATCCATTTAATGATTATGTGGAAAAAAAAGTTGAATTGAATTGAATTAATCTGTTTGCAGTATGTTGTTTGTTCTCCTTATGTGTATTTGAGAAGAATTTGCTATATCCCTGAGTATTATTGTCTTTTCTTTTTCTTTTCTTTGATTTGGTCCTAAGTAGTATCCATGCTCCTTATCTCGGTCGCCACACTCGGTTTAAACTGGCATTTCTTTGGTATTTTTATCTAGATTCAAATGTGCATAGATTTACCGCCATGTTCTATATGTTTGTTTGTTATGTTCTATACATGTGCATCCAAGCTGGATATCACACATAATTCAATTTTGTTTTATTTGATGTATTTCTCATTGAGAAGTGAAGATAAAATGAAATGATCTGAAATAGGTATGTTTTATGTATACATGCACACACGCATTTAGGATTTGCTATACAGATTGATTGTGAAGATCATGTAGGTTAGATTATGACTGCACAGATGTCAAACTGACAAGTTATTTGGAGAAAAGTTTTGATATTTTTCATTTCGTGTTGTTAATTCAAATCCGAAGTCCTTGGATAAGCGCATTTTCCAATTACATATTCTGAAAAAAGCGATTCAGTATATGCGATATCGAATCTCTGATTCTTGTGTTCATTTGCATTGTTATGTATTATAATCTAAACATCAAAGGACGTGTTGATAAGTCTACTGTTCTCAAAGATCCTCCTTAAATTTCATATAGTTAGATATTCTGATCAAACTTAAATCTCTTCCTTCTGAAAGCAATGACAAATGACAATTAATTCACGCTTATCGTGCAAGAAAGAGGAAACCGACTGTCTCTTTTTATTTTCTTTTAAATCTCTCCAAATCACTCTGACTCTTACAATTTTGTAAACTTTACTCAGATTACCCAACCAGTGAAGATCAGCCATCATAGCTCAATTTCATTTACATATACACCAGTGTGGTGATGAATCCTCGATCAAATCTGCCAAACACAAATATTGTCAAATTTGTCAAACTAAAAAAAAAAAGATGTTCAAAGAATGATAAATTCACAGAATGCAGGTTTAATGTTGCTATACCCCTTTACAAGTCCTTTCTTTTTCAGACTGGTTGTTATGTAGAACTATAGCTTTGACAAAAAGAAAAAAATGACACTAAATACTGTTTCTTGTATGTTAAACTCGAGGCACATTTTCATGTCATTATGCTAACTAGGCACGCACTTCTTACATTTTTTTCTTTTAAATTTGTCCGATCGTTTCTTCCATAACGATATGTGACTTTTGTTCTATAGCTTACAGTATCTTATTCTATAGCTTACAGTATCGTATGTGTCGATGTTACCACAGCATCTTATCAGTTATCATTTATTATCTGTGTATATAATATGATCAATTTACAGTCATTGTTTTTATCTGTTTTATCCCCCTGATGATCGGAGACGGAAATGCGTGCGGACAGCAGTGCAGTTACGAATACAGTTATGATTTAGCTCAAAGCAGCTCAAAGCAGATTTTTCTACTAACACCTGACATTTAGTTTGTCACTGAAGGGGGGGGGGATCAAAACACTGAAAACGGAGGCCTTTGGAAGGTTCACCCTGAATGCACTACAGTACGAAGCGAAACTAACATCATTTTGAAAACACACCAAACGTCAACAGACGCCAACACAGCCTGCAGTTACCTTTTCGCGGGCAGTAAAATTCTGTCGGTTACGTCATAGAAAATATCTATCAACGGAAGACATATAAAATTCGAACAAAGAACCAGTGATGTATGATTCCATTACATCCACGTCTATATAAGACACAGTTACTGGTGAACAGTTAATACTAGTAGTATCTCACTCGGACCATCACTATTACTTTAAACTTGCACGTTGGAATAAGGCAACATAAGAAGAGCAAGAGGAAAAAGAGAGAGAGAGAACAAAAACAAATAAAAGGAACAAAAATTAGAAGGGAAAGAGGAAGTGTAACACAATAATTATGTGTATTTTGTGTTTTGTGTGCTTTGTGGTCACAGCAGATGAATAAGTGCTTATCAGAGAGAAAGCACATTAGTCGATCGTGCGGAAGTTGGCTCAAGGAAGGAGCAATATTAGTTTTAAACAGAAAGTGCACTGGACTTTCGAAGAACATTTTCTGAGGTCTGTCTTTACGTTCAATCTTAGAAAGGGTATTTCACCCACGACAACCCTCTAAGACCAGGCGTCCACTAGGGCGCGGACAAGACGCGGACAAGCTCCGGAATGCAAATTTGGTATTCCGCACTCCTTCGGGAACCTGTCCGCACGTTCCTGAACGTGTCCGCTCACTGTCCTAAACATGTCCGGGCGTTTCCGCACCTTCGGGAGAGAGAAAAATTTCCGCGTCCAAATTTTGATCGAGACCAAAATTTGGACGCGGAAATGAACTTCCTGACACCTTCGGCGACTTGTCCTGACGATGTCCTGAGGATGTCCCGCTTGTCCGGAACCCTTCCGCTCCTTCCGCACACGCTCCGGAAAGAATCCCGCGGTGTGGGGAAGCTTCCCGAATGAAAGCGGAAGCCACCAGGAATGTTTTAGGACAGCGCGGAGCCGATGCGGATCTATATATGCAAGTGTCCGGAACCGATGCGGAAATTTTGTGATCCAGACTCGAAAATGTCGACACTTTCCGCGAGCGTCATGCCAATGAAACGTAAAATGAGTAAGAAGGGAGGCGAGGCCCCCATGCAAATATCCCCATCACAGGCACACCTTTCGTCTAGTGATGAAGAACAGTTAAATCTAAGGAATTTCCGGTCCAAGAAGGCAAAGAATAAGGTAGTAGAGACTGTGCCAAAAGCAACCAGAAAGAAGTGAAATCAGCCCCCTAACTTCCTAGTAAGTTTGTTTTGATTTGATCTTTTCAGACATTATTTTTCATCTGGGTGACTTTCCTGGTTCCTATTACTTACTATAGTACATTTTCCTTTATGTTGTTTTCGTATCTTATTTGCAAACAAACTAGGTTGTCCCATGTGACAGCCCAGCTGACAAATCACAAAAGTAGGTGGAAGTACACTCAGAAAAAAAGCATAGAATTTTTGGCCAAATGTTAATGTATTATATACGTCGATGTAGGGCAATTTGTCAATCAGTTGCAATGAAAACATCTCGACGGAAGAAAATCATGAATTTGAATGAACAAGTTGTTATTCATACGTAAATGCTTTCTAATGATACAACATATTAGAACAAAAGACAAATTCATCACACTGAAAAGCATGAATTCAGTTGCAAAGATATACCTGTGGTCTCATTACAATGTAATATCTTTGAAGCCCAAAATAACAATGAAAGATAAAGATGATAGAGGAAAATGAAGAATTTTCTGTCACTTCAAAATTCAAGTGAAATGAAAGAAAAAGCAATAAATCATGAACTCGAAAAAGTGTTAAATTTCTGTCTTATTTTTTTTTTTGCTGAGTGTATATATTTAAGTACACATTAAGCATCACAAATCATTTCAGAAATATTCTTTACCTGAATGATTTTCGTAGTTGTTATCATCTAATATTTTTTCTTCTCTTTTTGTTTTAGTTGCAAATAAACTCGATTGTCCAATTTGACAGCCCAGCTGAACCCCCCCCCCCCAAAAAAAAAAGTAAATTAAAGTAGGTTAAAAATATTTCCCTATTTCTTACACTTCATTGACAATAGGCAAGTAAGCTCTAAGCATGAAAAAAAAATTCTCGGACTTGAAAATGTTCAAAAGTGATCAAAATAAGAGAGGGTTAGAGATGCACAAGGGTAAATATCAGAGAAAGAAAAAAATGTAATGATTAGGTTCATTTTGGCATGCTCTACAGAAGTATCAGACAAAACATGTGTATACCTCACGATGGATAAAGCACATGTCTTAAAAAAAGGGAATAAAGAATATATATATATATATATATATATATATATATATATATATATATATAAGTAACAAAACTGCAACAAAGTTCATGCTGTATTCACCAACGGTTTATTTCTTGTGAAGAAATAAACCGTTGGTGAATACAGCATGAACTTTACAAAGTTCATGCTGTATTCACCAACGGTCTATTTCTTGTGAAGAAATAAATCGTTGGTGAATACAGCATGAACTTTGTTGCAGTTTTGTTACTTATCTTTTTATCTTGCCCACACGTGGACTACCTTATCAGCATGATTATATATACATATATATATATATATGTATATATATTTACATTTTTATGTATATATATATATGGTTCAAAAAGTTTGCGAATATCATCCATGTGACTGTAGGCAGAGAAAAAATTGTTCTCCCAGATGAGACAAATAAAAAAAAATGAGTCGTCAGCCGACATGCAGACAATCCTATTCTTCGACTTTTGGTGGTCACATTTATCAAATGATATTGACCAATCATATTAATATAATATCAGCCGCTACTGCGGAAGCACAACAAGGAGCATCAACGACGGCTAGCAGTCAAATGAGGAAAAGTCAAAGTCAGCGCCAAATTTATACCTTTCCATTTTCCTGGTATTGTCCGCAGTTTGTCCGCATGCCTAACTTGTGTTGTCCGGAAGGCATCCTGATTGTCCGCGTTCATTCCTGGTGTAATCCTAGATGTTTCCGCGCTGCCCGGCTACGATTAGCATATTCCGAGGTATTTCGCGCTCTTCCGGAGAGATTCCTAGGAATGTCCGCAGTCAGTCCGCGGACAGTCCGCGGACAGTCCGCGGACAGTCCTAGGAATGTCCCAGGACAAGCCGATTCACAAAGTTATTCCGCGTCTGTCGCGGACAGGATGCCGAAATAACAAAATTTGCTTCCGCAACCCTTCCGGGGCTTGTCCGCGCCCAAGTGGACGTCCGCCCGCAGATGCAGAAGCCGACACCCAGGAGATACGGACGGGGAGTGATACAACTGACGAAACCTCGGGGAGTTAACGCCTGCAGCTATCATGATGCATGCGGAATAATGTCCTAACACTCAATTCTCATGTGCAGTGATTTAAAATAATTGTAGCAGAATTGGAGAAGGGAGGAGTGAGTTAACAAAGCTTTACACGGTCATTCAGAGTTTGTACCTATTACATGTTTATTTTATTTCAGTTCATTTGTTTTCATATCTATTTTCCCCTATATCTGTATATGAAGAGGCATGAAAAAAAAAATGTGACCGTGCATTTCGAATCAACAAAATAAAGCACGCACTGATTTTGTGTCAGGACTCAAAATAGGTGAAATGGGTCAACCTTGTCGATTTTTAGTTTTTCATATTCTCTGACAGAGCAATTCTTCTTCTACATTATTCTAAAATTTGGAATCGTGAATCCAACGAAAAACTGTACTTTTAACGCATGCACATGGAAGTAAAGTACATTTGCAAAAGAACGGAACAACAATATAATGAGACATGAAAAAATACATAATGTACATATAACTCTACTGGAAAGCAGTTTTGAACAAATGTGTCTTGAGGGCAGTTTTAAAACAGTCAACATTCGAAATATAACAGATAACTTGAGGCAAGTGATTCCAAAGGTACGGTCCAGCATATGATATAATTATGATATAGTTTATATAATATAAAATATATATACTGTAAACTTGGAGGAATTTACGAATTTTCAACAATAAGAATGCGTAGAAATTATCAATAGAATCTATTAAAGGTGGTTAAGAGACAATATTCATGTATAATTATGATCATTTATAAAATGTCTGTAACGAATGCATGCATTGTAGTAATATGCAATTGCAAACGAATAATTTTATTTCTATAAACTATATCCGAGTACCACAATTCAAAATTATACGCTCTACGGGGGAGTTGTGATGGTTTGCTATTACTAAGTGTGTTAGGCTCGTATCAACTTCCATCACCGTGAAATAAGTTATATGCTGATTTGCAGGATAGTTTTTAGGCAGAACTTACACCAGCATCAGCAGCGTCCAGACGCAATATTACGTCACCTATTTCCGATTTTTCGTTGCCACGGTATATTTCCTTCAGCCTTTTTTTTTCTTCCTTTCACTTAAAAGCAATTAACATCTTAGCATGTTTTTCAACCTCTATATAACTATATCTGTGTCTATCTATTTATTCATGTTTATTTTCATTGTGAAATAGATAGATACATGCATTAATGAACGTTTAGTTTCAACTCAGTTTAAAGGTATTAGCCCACATTTGCAAACCCACGAAAATCAAAACTGCATAAAACAGGTCCAATATGATTTCAAGTACAAGTTATAACAGTAACATACCTCACCTGTTGCTCTTTGTCTATACCATTCGATAAGAGAGAGAAAATCATCGTTTTAAAATCAATTTTCAAACCGGGTCAACCCGACCCAAAATCGAATTACGAGCGCGGGCTAGCTACGTACATGTAACTTACACATGTATCGCATGTATGTAGTACGTACGTGGACCGGAGCTAGCGAGCGTTAACGCATGTATACGGTGCATTTTCATTCATTTTTATGAAAGTAATGGACTAATTGGAACGAAATTTTGCACAGGTGTTACTGCAATCATACCCAAACTCCATGCTAACTATGAGACCAATTGCTGCAGGTTCACAAAAGTGGGCTAATACCTTTAATTCAATTCCATTCAAATCAATTCAATTGTGTTTTACTTTCGTCCAATAAAAGGTAATATAAATACAATGCATACATTCTGATAACTCACATTGTGAACAATTTGGAATAAATACAACTCATAAAGTTTAATACAAAATATATGAACGAATTAATATATAATGATACAAGTAATGCATACTTTGCAATGATGACAAAAAGTACGTGTCGTGGTGGAAAGAGTAATCTACCGAAAAGCGGAGCATGTAAAACTTGGATCACTCGAAAATCAATATGCCAAGTATATCACAATATCCACAATTTATCTATTTACAGTTGCGCGACTGATGTACACTTCTAAAAGGGATCAAGCCTATATTGAGCTTCTAAATGCATGGTGACACCGTATATCTCTGACCACCAATACGTTTTAATATACATATTGGACAGACTGTTTCATTATATTTTAAAGTTGACGCTGTTGTCAACGTGTCTTCACTCAATAATATATTGATCATAGATTGATCTTATTTTGTTAGCACTCAATTTAGTTACTTTGTCATCGCTTGTTATCGTAGTGCACAGTGTAAGAACATTACTGTCAGTATATGTTAGTGGTTGGGCATGATTCAGAGTTGTATCAATCGGTAAAGAATGAGCTATTTGTTCCTCCGTCAGGGTTTGCCAATCTAGTTTTCGTAGATTTTCCTTGCTTGATTTAGGGTGCTATTGCGTTTCTTTTATCAACTCTAACCCTAACCCTATAGCCCAACGCCTCGATTTTGTCTGAAAAGGGTTATCTAAAACTAAATCACATGTGTACTTCATTGATACTCTGGCACTGTATAGAATATCATTTTCTTTGTAAACTGTATCTTCTTTGACATATTACATTACCGTCTTCAACACACATTGCTCACTTATTGTTTTTGTTAGCATGCTGACCACATGTTCAATCCATTAGAGAATTCCGAAGTGGCCACACTTCCTCACTTGACTTTGATAGCTGAATAACCTTGTACTCCTTCTGTCAGCGCCAGTTTCTTTCATCCTATTCCGGCCATTTCTTTTTCCCGAGAGGATTCTATTGTGGTTTTATTTGTTTTTGCATTCAGCTATTTCCTTTTGTGTTCAGGCCAGTTTTAACATGCTTCAAATCACTGTCAGAACATCAGCATAGACCAGAGTGTTTAATATCTCGAGAAGCGATCGAAAATTCAACGCTGCAAAACGCCATTACATTCTATATAAAAGCCAATAATACAGAGTGAACAATACCTTTCTCCGAAACTTGAGAAGCGATTCATTATTGGTTACATTTGGCATGCGGAGAGATGCGGTCTATACAACCGCATGCAGTGGCGTCTCTTCAGCGAGTGCCTGCCATTTAAGTATAGGTCATGGGTTATCAATCCATTATTTTCGATACGACTTGTAGGATTGCCTGCATTTACATGTTTTCATTTTACAATTATTAAAGGTTTTTTTTTTTTACAATAATAGGAAAGTATCGTATGATAATGAGTAGTGGGTTTGAGTGATGTTGCTACCCATGGACCAATATGTGTTTTTCAATTTTTAATGTGTATCTCGTAAAAACCTTTAATGATGAGACTTTCCAGGGAAAAAAGAACATACATAATCGTTTCGTCTAATTAGTTATGCACAAACACACATAAAGTTAAGCATTTCGCTGATCTTTTTTAAACAAAATTTTAGCGGAACCATGTTTATTCTGTTTTGTTTGATAGGAGTTTGTAATTTGGTTCAAATTTCATGATTAGTGACATGAACATGCAAGAATTTCTAGTCTATAATTCCAGGAATTGTATAGTTATCCATTACATACTTACGCTCTTATTGATGTCGAACCCTAGAATTCTGTGAACACTATCATTGCCTGAGTTACATCTACTCATCATTGTGATCATGAACTAGAATCTGCCAGTTGCATAATACGCTATATTCACCGTTTCTTTTCCTCCGAAGTAGCAAAATTTCTTTTCTTTTTCTTCATGAATGATACATTATAGCATAATGGTATGAAGCAAGATTATAACCTAGGCCATACATGTAATAACTTGTTTTCCCCTGATTCATTTCATTCCTGTCACAGGGTAGCACTCTACCCGATGTCATGAGCCATGAACACGTCGGTCACGAGTTCATTAGAAGTTGAATCACTTCCACGATTCGATGCCCTTTCCTCGAGCCAGGGTCACACGTCTCCTTCGCTGAACTCTGCGTCGATGCTACACATGATTTCCGCGATGCGCTCTGTCACCGACCTCGTCAACGAGACGACCGTTGGTCCAAGCACCCTGGTGGTGCCCGTCTCACGCTCCACCTACGACTTTCTGGCCGTCTACACGGGTTTATTAACCATCTTCGGAATATTGAACAACGGCATCGTGATCGTGCTCTTCTTTCGATACTCGTCGCTCCGGATCCCAATCAACAGCTTCCTCTTCAACGTCAGCCTCAGTGACCTGATCGTGTCATGCCTTGCCTCACCATTCACCTTCGCCTCCAACGTGGCCGGCCGATGGCTGTATGGCGACCTTGGTTGCACCTTGTATGCATTTTTGGTCATGGTTGCAGGTAAGTGGGAACCTAAGACCACCCGTTCTGACACGATACCCTTGACACCGAGTGTTATGATCTCTCTGCACTGCTGGTGCCTTAATAATCACAAATGAAAAAAACATCGATATAACTATGGGAAAAACAACAACAACGAAAGAAAGGAAAGAAACAACATTAGATGCATAAACGTGCAGTAAGAAACTCAAGGTCACTGACACATTTATAAGTGTGCAAAATTAAGCACAGTAATGTCAGTCAGCTCTATAGCGACTTTGTCTCGTTATGACTTGACTTACACGATGTCAATTGACCCTTTTGATTACAGGTTGCGAGCAAATTGTGATTCTTGCCCTGGTGTCCATGCACCGTTGTCTACTGGTAGTGCGGCCATTCACGGCACAGAAACTGACCCATAGCATGGCCGCTGCCCTAATTTGCCTGACCTGGCTCTACTCTCTTGTCATGTGTCTACCGCCGTTCTTCGGCTGGAGTTCGTTCACATACGAAGGACCGGGAACAGGTGAGTAACGACAAACCTAAGGGCCATTCACAATAGGGAGTTTTCCTTTAATACAGATTTTCGCTAAACGGTTCACTCCATCTCATTTTGTGTGTGTCTGAATGCAATGTTGTGTTAATTATACCGTCCCCTCTAGCAAGAGGCAAAACATTCTGTCCCTCAGGTAGGACATAAAACGGAGGTCCCGTGTGTGAGAGAGTCACATCTCATGCGCGTAAAAGATCTCGTTTCATTCATTCATCGCAAAGAGCAGTGTGTTTAATCCGGTGAAGTGGTCCCGCCTAACATCCAACTGGACCCCATGGAAGACCAGCTTAGCATAGCTGAATATGGGCTATCCAACCGTCTTCTCAGATGGAAAATGAACAAACAAACAAACAAACATGTACCAACACATTGTTCGAATATGCAGTATGTATCGAAATGAAAAAAAAAAAACACGGCTTGAGTTATCGTTTTGAGTGTCGCTTTGATTAAGTAACGTATGTTAAGGTTGGCGCCACACTGTCCACGAAATTGACACAAGAGGGCCATACAAATATGAAATTTTCAGTTTTAGCCGCAAACCAGGTTAAAAGCCGATCGAAAACAAAAGCACGTATGATCTCTTGTTAGCAGCCTGAGAAACTTGATCCACTGGCGGTTATAGGATGACTTTAAGATGCCTTCATGAACAATCCGATGTTTCTCCGATCAAAGCCAAATTTAATCATTTTCTTTATCGTGTGTTCATCTTTGTCCAACATCGATCAGGACAGTGTGACGCCTGAAGAAGATACTTCGTATCCGAATGGTCTCATATTGATACGTCGTAAACATGGCATTCTTCAGTAATCGGCCTGAATCTTGGCTCGTGATTTTCCCATTTTGACCTCTTGGAACCCAAGGAGTAATGATAAGATTCCCTTAACAGAGTAATAAGAAAATCCATACTGCAAATCAGTAATAAGATATTTTTACATAATTACGTAACCTACGTTACCTCTAATTACAAGAAATGAAGTGTCACATAATGAATTTGATAGGCTACAATCACTATAACTTTGAAGTAAATGATATGATAATTAAAATGAAAACCATTATTTTCATCATTCATATATATCATTAACGTACATATTGGATTGATTTAGAGTGATTGAAACCTACGTTACCAAGGTATACAGGGCCTCATTGACAATGATTATCGCCAAAAAGAATGGTTAGTGCAAGCCTAAAATTGAAATATGTTTTTCATCTGTTTATTTATGGATATTAGTCTCTTTTAGGATAAAGTTTTGGTGAAAAGTACGACAGTGTATAACATGCAGATGTAAAATTGAAACCTACGTTACCTTAAGTGAAACCTACGTTACAATATTGACCCTATGTTCAGGTTCCTTAATGTTGTATAAATATCTGAGTGAGATGTAAACTTGTTATTCTCCTCGACAAAACAAACACTAAAGTACTTGCTTATAGTAAAAAAAGTACCAATATTTGAATGTAATTACGCTAAACATGACTTTGAAAATATATATACCGTTCGCTCACATACTGAGAAAGATCTCGTGCAGTCCATTCCATGTGAGTCGACAACGTGATGCGCCATTTTGTCGCAAGGACTGTTTCTAAGCAACTATGGAGTAAGATGGCTCTAGATGCCACTTTTTATCGATGAATGGTTGCAATGTTAGTGAATCTAATTAAGATTATTTTTTCGGGGGTAACGTATGTTTCGGTAACGTAAGTTACATCTGACCTTCGATGTGACTTTTTCAAGCGATTAGTAATGGCTCATAATTGAAAACTCAGTGGAGAGATTGGGGTACCGTATGCCTATGTTTGGTATCTTCCTTGTAAAATATTCATTTTTAATTTTCCATAGCGGTGGTAACGTATGTTTCATTTCTTAACCATACGGTCTGAAACATGTTAGTGCTTGAAGCTTTTTCTCTGCAGCAGATAACCAGGTGGCACAACTATTGTTTACAGCATTGGACGAGACATTTTCTAAGTTTTTAGGACGGATAATTCACAATTTCAACCCCAGGGAATGTTTTAAAGGAAAACTTGAAATCATGGTAACGTATGTTTCACAGGCCTTTGCGACAAATTTGACTTGTAAAATAATTAAACTGAATAGTTTTCCATAATATTTCTTTTTATTCTAGCGTGTAGGCAAATGGTTTAATTTGCCTTAGAACAAGTTTTAATGAAAAAAGATCATGCTTCCATTTGCATAATAGTAACATATCGGCAAAACTATTAATTTGCGACATGCTGTTTTTGGCGGGTTTACCATCTTTATGAATGCATAACTTCCGAAAGAATCATAACTGGATGTTCAAATTCTCGGCAGTTCTAGTTAACAATGTACTAACGGTAACTATTACCCGAAACTTATGACAATTGGTCGTTGCTTTATTTTTTCTTTGGTAAAACTATTGCGACAAGTATTTCACTAAATTGTACATATTTAGTGGTTTTGAACCACTTGTGCGTGAAAACAGTTAGTATGATTTATGTCGGTCCCCTATACCCCGGGTTTTGTTCCGTAAAGCATGTCAAAATAATGTCCAAGAGCAGTAGATGCTAAATATTGACATTAAACGACGGATCAATGATGTCGCATGATCTTTAGAAAGGGTAAGGAAGGTAACGTTGGATGGCAAAAGTCATTACTGGCATAGGTGGGGAGGAAGGATTCGGTAGGGATGCGTTAAAGATCTGAATATAAACCACTTACCACCCGTTACGAACAATGATGAAATACTCCGTATAGCAGATCACCTATACCCAGAGAATTGCGAACCCGCTTTTTCTTTCTTACCTCTAGAAACGTCTAGTGACATTCTCCTTCATTGGACCTGCTCCTGTAAAGTAAAAGAAAAAGATGCTCACTGCACTGGAAATGTGGCTATACATCAAGACGAATGAAAACCCCGCCTGAATTAACATATCATAAAGGGGATTGGCCGAATTCTTGCGAAAGACGAAGTTTAGAGAGGTCCAGCAGCTGGAAAAAGCATGTAATTATTAACATTTCCAAGGAAACATGAAACTCTATGACAGCTCTGGAAGGCGACTGATCCGTTCTTCATATCAGTAGTCATTGAGAGTTTACCCGTTTCATTAGAACTTTGCGCCTTGCTTTTTTTCAATGAACATGTCACCCCCCCCCCCACACACACACACACACACACATACAAAAAAAGGAGAACTATGAAGCAAACAGACAAAGAGAGAGATTATGGATAGGTACTAAATGGGTACGAAAGAAGGAGAGGGAGAGGGAGAGGGAAAGGGAGACTAACTTAATTAGTAAGTAGGTGGTACTTTGGTGTTGAAGTTCCTTGGTAAAATCTCACACGGTTTCCACGACAGTTAAGGCTCGCGCTCTTCTGTACACCCGATATAATACCGATCATTTCACTTATCTCGTGCACTTCAACAGCCTGCGGCATCGCCTGGAATTCAAAGAAGCCAGGGGACTCGGCCTACATCGTCTTCATTTTCATCGGCATCCTGGCTATTCCCTTGTTCCTCATCATCGCATCATATGCCCTTCTCATCTATGCTGTTGCTAAGGTACGCATTTCGATACATGACAATCACTATTCGCTGCTATTATGTTCCTCTCGCACGTCTGGAGCGGACATTTCCTAGAAGATGGCTTATTATCTGGACAGAATGTATCAGGAACCCCTTCTTTTTAAATTATCATCATTATTACCATAATTCTCATCATCATTATGGGCAGATACAACAAAAACTCAGGTCTAGGGAGAGCAAGAGAAGGAAGAAAACATAGAAGCAAAATTATTCTTGGCCGTATTGTGGTGGTAATGACTAGTTTAGGAATAGTTATAAAAATGGTTAAAATTCAAGTAGTAGATGTATTAACCATAGTGGTGGTGGTAGAAGTGAAAATAGTACAATGCTGGACGAATAAGGAGAGGGAGATTAAGGTGGAGTTTTGTAAAAAAAAGTAATATATAAAGGCCGTGTCACACCTTTCCGGGCAAGCCTTGCGTGCGAGTTGCGAAGAACAATTTTTGGTCCAAGCAGATTACCCGCACATCATGACAGTACCTAGCACGTATCTCACCCGTAGTTACCCGGAGTTGCGCACGCAAGTCCTCTTTACCCACATGCAACCAAGTTTTGGCCCTGTCACATCTTTCCGGGCAAGATACTTTGGCTTGATGCGTGTGGGGATTTTCGAGCACGCAGGACAACTTTTGCAGGCGGACAAGAATTTAGGCGAGTTTTGCATGCGGACAAGAATTTAGGCGAGTTTCGCATGCGTCTTACCTGCTGGACCCGTGCTACTTACGTTCTACTCACGTCCATTCCGTTTGACCTGCGTGTAGGCACATGTGTGGCGAGTGAGAGCTGACAACTCGGTGAAGGAATTCCTCTTAAAGGCGGTGTCACACCTGTCCGGGCAAGCTACGCGGGCTTGTGACGAGGAGGTAGTTTAAAGCACGTAGAAGATTTTCCGCGGGCGGACAAGAATGTTTGCAATTTTCGCACTTGTTTCTTACTTACTAGACGCGTGCTACTTAGCTTCTACTTGCGTGCGTTCCGTGTGACTCGCGTGAGAGCTTTGAAACCGATCCATTTTCTGTTACGAGCGACTTACCGGGTTTGCGAAGTACCTGCTTTGGAGTTGCCTGTGAGGTGCTACCGGTAAGGGTTTCCTACTTGTGTTCTGCGCGTACCTCTACGGGCAACTCCCGTGAATCTTCCGGAACAAGTTTTGAGCATGCTCAAGACCTTGTCTTACCGTATTTGGGGAAGTTTTGCGGCTTGACTTACGGGGAAACTAATTTGCTACCCGGAGCTCTCCGCAGTTGGCCCGAACTTGACAGTACCTAGCACTTATCTCGTCCTTAGTTGCCCGTAGGTGCGCACGCTAGTCCAATTTTCCAGCAGCAAAGTTTTGAGCATGACCAAAACTATTTGCGGATGAGTCGCGAGGATTGCCCGAAGAGTTCCACGCAGAACACCCGTAGGAGGGCCGTAGCCGCCGCAATTCACAGGCATTTGACCCACTTGAAGTAGGTAAGTTGCCCGCTGATCTATGCCTATGTGAAGGGAGTGCGTGCCATTTGTGGGCTCATTCTCTTCTTTGTCCTCTGTCCTTTGTGGCGTCGAGGACTACCTGGTCCCTTTCGGACAGGACTTCATCCGCCGCATGGACTTCAGCAGCAATTTGATGCATTTGCTGTTTATAATCTTCCGGGCTTTGTGGCTGTCCATCCACTGGACGTTCTCTGCCCTTGTGCACTTTCCGTCTACGGGGCATCTTCACTTCTTGAAAGCTAGTTGACAAATGATTGTTTGCCCATCCACTCGAACCAGCCTATTATTCAGGCTAGCACTCACCTCGCAGGCGACTAGTACGCAGATAACACGCAGTTGTGGCGCAGGTACTTCGCAGAGCCCGTATGTCGCCCGTAACTGACATAAAAGAAGCTATCACGAAGCTATCACGTGACACCCACGCACCTGACATGCAGTTCAACGGAATACACGCAAGAAGGACTTAGGTATCACGCGTTTATCATGTAATACCCACGCCAAACTCGCCCTAAACCTTGTCCGGCCGCAGAAATTATTCTACGTGCTGAAAAATCCCCATACGCAATAAGCCCGCTTAGCTGGTGTGACAGGGCCTTTTTTGGCAGCGGGTAAATAGAGCCAGCGTGCGCACCTCCGGGTAACTACTTTTGAGATACATGCTAGGTACTGTCATGTGCGGGTCATCTGCGGGGACCTCCGGATAGCAAAAATATTCTTCGGAAGTCGCACGCAAGGCTGGTGTGACACGGCCTTAAGGAATTGATATGGCAATTGTCCCACAGAAAGTCATGCAGATGACACGCGCTTCCGGCGCAAAAGCATAGATCCACGAGCAACTTACTTGCATCAAGCGGGTCAACTGCCTGTGAATTGCGGTAGGTACGTGGCCCCTGCTGGTGTTCTGCGTGAACCTCTGCAGGCAATCCCCGGGACTCACCCGGAAAAGTTTTGGTCATGCTCAAAACTTGGCTGCGGGTAAATCGGATTTGCGTGCGCACCTCCGAGCGACTACGGACGAGATACGTGCTAGGTACTGTCATGTGCAGACCATCTGCGGAGATCTCCGGGGAGCAAAAATTGCTCTCCACAAATCACATGCAAGGCTTGCCTGGAAAGTTGTGACAGGGCCTTTAATATCAGTTTCCCTGGTGTATCAATGTTGACCACGGGAAAAACAGCTTTTTCAGAAATTCAAGGCGACTTAACAGCAGTCCTGCATGGTATTGATTCCATCAACTCAGGTAAGTTTCTTGTAACGTTGCTTTTTTTTTAGCTCATCTGAGCCAGAGGCTCAATTTTTTTTTTTTTTTTGTGGACCTAGTGCGGTAATTCATCGTCTAGCGTCCGTCGTCCGTCATCTGTAGTGCATGACATTTCAGCTTCTTCTTGAAAACCCCGGAACGGATTTTCTCCAAACTTGGCAGGTAGCATCCTTAGGATGATAGTATCTCAATATTATGTTCAAACCTGCATCATGCCCAGGGGAGGGGAAGAGGGCAAAGCTCCCAGGTTAGAGAGAGAATCTTTGCAAATCTTTTCTAGAAGCTTTTAAAAATCTTCTAAAGAACCACAATGTTCTGAGTGAATTGAGTGCACTTATAGATTTGTTCATGGCAGATCAAGGATTGCCCCCTCGGAACTGGGACCAAATCTGGGATTCGTTTTAATAATAATAATAATAATAATAGTGGCCTCTTATAAAGCGCTGAAAGTCCATCAATGATGATGCTCATGGCGCTCTTACATATGAAATAGCGAATGAAAAACAAACAAAAACAAGATGCTTACTATACATAACGAAATCAATCTCAGAACATAAGAAAAACCCTTCATGTACAAATTATACAGTAACTTATACAGTGTACAAAACGACTCAATTATAACAATCACGTTCATTCACGATTTGGAATTAAACAGATGTGTTTTGAGGAGTTGCTTAAAGGAATTGGTTGAGGAAGCCTGACGAAGAGAAAGGGGAAGATTGTTCCAGAGAGAAGGACCGGCGTGGGAAAAGCTGTGGTCTCCCCAAGAGTGAGAGGATCGAGGAACATGGAGAAGTGAAGTACCAGCTGAACGGAGTCTACGAGGGGGTTGATATAAATGTATGGAGTTCTGGAGGTAGAGTGGCGAGGATCCATGGACTGTGTGGTAAACCAGTAAGAGAACTTTGAAGATGATACGCTTTTCAACTTGTAACCAGTGAAGTGACTGAAGAACGGGAGTTATGTGACAGGATTTCTTAGTGAGGGTGACAAGTCGAGCTGCAGAGTTTTGGAGGCGTTGAAGTTTGGAGAGCTGTCGTTGGGAAAGGCCGAGGAGGAGAGAGTTACAAAAGTCAAGGCGAGAGGAGATGAGAGCGTGGACAAGCTGTTCTGTTGCACTTCTGGTCAGATAACTACGAATGAAGCTAAGGTTGCGAAGTTGGTATCTTATGGATCTTGATATGTGAGAAACATGGGCATTGAAAGACATATTGACATCGAAGATAACGCCTAAATTGCGAGTCTGGGGGGATGGGTAGACGACGTTATCACCAACGTGGATGCCAAGGTCCTTCATGTCAACTTTGCCGAGCATTTGCTTTGAGCCCAGAACAATAACCTCTGTCTTCTGCTGATTCAGTTTTAGACCAGATGCACACATCCATTCGTGGATGTCTTTGATGCAAGCTTCAAGGCGTCTTACAGCTAATGACATCGAGGTGGAGGTTGGAGGAAATGACACATAGAGCTGTATGTCATCGGCGTAGCAGTGGTAGCCGATGCCATGACTCTTGATGATGGAACCAATAGGCTGCAGATACAGGGAGAATAGGAGGGGGCCTCCTACCGAACCTTGGGGAACGCCATAAATCAGACTACTTTCTTGGGACAAGGCATCACCAATGATCACACTTTGACGACGATTTGTCAGATATGAGGTAAACCAACGCAGGGCTGTCCCACTGACTCCCAAAGAAAAAAGTTGGTCTAGGAAAATGTCGTGGTCAACAGTGTCGAATGCCGACGACATGTCGAGGAGAATTAGAGCTGTAACGTTTCCCCTATCCATCTGCTGTAGTACATCATCTGCTAAGTTGGTCAGGAGTGTTTCCACGCTGTGGTTTGGCCGATATGCAGATTGATGGCTGTCAAGTAGCATGTTATCATACAGATATTCTGAAAGTTGAGAGAAAGCGACACGCTCCAAGACTTTGGAGAGATATGACAAGTTGGAGATTGGGCGGAAACTCTGAAGAGACTCAGTGTCCATTCCTGGTTTCTTTAGTGTCGGACGAACAATAGCTCTCTTCAGATCTGCAGGAACTACTCCAGTTGCGAGGCTGGTGTTGATGATGTTTGTCATGGCAGGAACAATGGCAGAAAAACACTTCTTCAGAAGAGATGTTGGGATAGGATCTAATTTGCAAGATTTCGCAGGTGACCCTGACAAGATCCTTCGGACTTCATCTTCATTGGTAGCAGTCAGAGTGTCCATTACTGTAGCAGTTTGACGCGCTCCAGAAGGTCTTCTAACATCTGGCAATGATGCACGTATAGCATCAACCTTATTGGTGAAGAACTTGTTGAAACGTGAGGCCAGATCCAAAGCAGACGTATGTGTTGGAAGAGGTGATTTCTGCTTTCTGTTCAGAAGATCACTTGCAATTTTGAACAGTCGTTTTGAGTCTCCAGAGCAATCCTTGATTCGTTCTGAGTTGTATTCCCTCTTCGCTGTACGAATCAAAGATTGAACACGTTGACATTGTTGGCGATACAGTTGTCGATGTATTTCGAGCTTGGACGATCGCCATTTTCTCTCATGTTGCCTACGTAACAGTTTTGCTTCTGCGATTTCTTGCGTGTACCATTCAGTGTTTGGACGAACAATTACAGAACGCTGTCGGACAGGAGCATGCTTACTTAGAGTCTCCTCAAGAATAGAGTTGTAGTTGTTGACGGCAATGTCTGTATTGATCAACATGCATTTATCCGTCAGTGAGGCTTTATCCAGATCCTCCATGAAGCAGCTGGCCTTTACAGACTGGATGTTTCGGGACACAACAGTTTGTCGTGATGATTTCTGACTTCTTACATGAAGATGGCATGTGATGGCTGAGTGGTCCGAAATACCATCGATGACATTGACGTCAGAAAGCACGATTATATCAGTTTCCTTTCGTGAAATGAGCAGATCCAAAGTATGGCCCCGTATGTGAGTTGGCTGCTGGATATGTTGCTGTAGACCATATGAGTCAAGAACATCATTCAACTCTCTGGCATCAGGAGCAGAAGTGTCGACATGAATGTTGAAATCACCAGCAATGACCAGACTAGATTGTTTGAAGAGACAATCGTCCAATAAGTTTGAAAACTCTTCCAGGAAACATGTGAATGGAACTGATGATCTGGGAGGTCTGTAGATAACTACCAAGTGCATCGACTTTGAGTTCTCGATTACATCCATCTGCATCATTTCAAAGGACGTGAAATTGTTGACCTGTGTATGAACTTTGACATTCAAATGACTCCGATATAGGAAACCAACTCCACCACCACGTTTCCCTATCCTGGGAATATGCTTGAAGGTGTACCCCCTGGGGCTAAGCTCTGCAATGACAGCATCGTCGTCGGTGGATAGCCAGGTCTCACAGACGCTGACTACATCGAACTTGTTGTCTACAACAAAGTCAAGAAATTCACTGCTTTTATTCCTGAGAGATCGTGCGTTGATCAAACAGAAAGAGGTTGTTGGCTCTCTCATTATCCGTTTTGTGCTTCCTGAAATCTTTACTAGATTACCTTGGCAGCTGGTCTCTCTCCTATTTTGCGAGGGTTCAAAGTTACTTTGAGCAGTGATAGGTTTTCTCCGTCTCCTATGACCAACAAGCACTGGAATCAAACTTTGAGGGATCCTCCTTCTTCTGTTAGTTCCAGCTTTGCAACCCCTACGTGTACGTCTTCGGAGAGCACGATACTCATCAGGATCACACGTAGGTGGATGCAGCAAGCATGGGGTCTGTCTGATGTGTAAGCTGGTGATATACCTGCATGTATGTAGCTGGAAAGGACATGCTTGGTCATTATTAAACACTTCGTCCTTGTTCAGCATAAAGAGCTGGGTAGATGTGTAAGTGAACTTCTGCTGTTGGGAGGTTGAATGACCAGAAGTCATTGTAAGCTTCAATAGACCTCCACAGAGATGAAAGGATGACAGTGAAAGACTTGGCGGCTTACTGCTTCCCTGACAGCTGGCTAATCCATGAAGGTGATGGTGCACAATACTAGGCCACTTGTGGTGCAGAACTGACCTATTGTGAAAGCTCGTCTTCTGGAATGCTATTGTTTGAAGTCCATGTTGTGTGAAAGCTGTTGAAGAGATTGGTGCACCTATGTCCAAAATACACAGAAAAGTCAGAAAAATGATCCAAGATATTCTCCAACCAGGAGTCCTTTCACCGAGAGTGCAGCAGCCCATGATGATCAGTGAATTTCAAGCTTTCTCCTGATATAAAACTCATGATAGATCTCAAAGTAGAAAAGGCTAAAAGCAGCCGAAATTGAGGAGCCCAATGTGGAGCTGCCAGGTAGTAGCGCCTCACACAATACATCTTTATATTCTTTTTTAAAAACCCATGGCCAAACTACAAACTTGGCAGGTATTATAAGAAGTGTGATAAAATATATAACTCGACACGGCCATAGAGGCCCCTAAAGCCCCAAGTTTGATAAAATATTTTTCCTCATATCATAGTCTGCAAGAATGCGTGGAAGGTGAACCTGCAATAATCAGGCTCTTGTTTTAGAATGCCCTAACATTTGAACGTTGACATTTCGGAAGTCGTCTTTTTTTAAAAATATTTATTCAAAGTGACATTATCCTCTTTCAAGTGATCGTAAATACATCTTTGCATGTTTCTAGGGAAAAGGGGATATTTTTGACATCCTCTTCGATAACCAGAAGCAACAAAGGTGGACACTTCAAAAATGTTTTGTCTCAGAGGAGACAAGACACAGAGGAACGGGCAACCAATGTTTCTTATACCTCATCATTGTGCTGAAAGCAATCAAGCACTTGTGGACTACTTCTTTTTCTTTCGCCTGCTTCCATTGCAGATCTCGAGCACTGCAGCTGCCCGGTCATCGGATGCCAAAACGGAACGAAAAGTCACCAAGATGGTGTTACTTATGGTTGGGTGTTTCCTGGTGGCATGGAGTCCCTACGCTGGCTTCTCCCTGTACGTGTCTTTCGGGACGAATCCAAAAGTGGGGCCGATCGCAGGCGTATTGCCTTCCTTCTTCGCCAAACTCTGCACCGTGTATAACCCCATCATCTACTTTCTCATGAACAAACAGGTGAAAACCAATGAAACATTATAAGATGACGTCAATGATAACATCATTTCGCAACCACCAATGTTGGCCCCTAGATCAATATTGACGTCACGGACATCACAAATGCAATGTCTGTGTTCAGAAAAGTTTTGTTGCAAGGTTATTTGCCAGGAAATTCTAATGAAAATCCTTGCTTATTTGCCTGGTATTACGTTATTACATTTTCTTCATAAACGGTGTGATCTGAGGCAATAAGGTCATTGTGAATATTATCTTGAGACGAAAGCAAAGAAACCAACGATATTACCTAACAATTATTTCTTGTATCATTGTTTTAATGCTCACAATTTTTCAAAATCTTGTAGCATTTTTAAGATCTAACGTGAAATTCATGTTTCTTAAAGGCTTTATGTCTTCTCAACTCCCTTGGGGATGTGATAGAAGTAAAGGAGGCGTTGTTGTCCCTATTCAACATACATAATGATAATGTAGGGAAGGTTTTGAAGTAAAAGCCGTCAGTATAGTCAACATGTCCAATGATTTCACTAAGTGCGAGCGCACCAACGTGGAAATGTCTATGTCGGAACAAAGAAGTGATGATGATGATCCGAAGCATTTATATACCGCTATATAATCTCTTGCAGAAACATTCAAATGCTCAGAAGTGGCAACCCTCAACGTTTCACTTCACATCTCACTCAATTTTTATTAATTTTCACCAAGAAACTGGTAAAACATAAAAGAAAGAATACATTTCAAATTAGTTTTTTTTTCCTGATTTGTAAGAAATGGGTTTAGTATAAGGTAAATCATAAAAGAATATCACAAAATGTATGAACAAATGAATTGAATGATAAGAAGAAACAGTGAATTCTTTTCAGGGCTGACAGGGAAGTAAATATGATGATAGAGAAGAATAACCCATTGTAAAGCAGAGCTCGTAAAACATTGATCACTCAAATTAATTCATGTTCGAAATAGCGTAATCCCAAAAAAGATACGGCTAAAGCTGTTGAATTTAATGTAGGTAATATAAAAGCATGTCACTGTAAAATATAAATCATATCAAAGTCTACAGACGAGATACAAATTGAGAATAAGAGTGCTACGCCTAGGGACACTACTTGTTGAACGCAGTGTGCCAGTAAAACATGGTTATAAAAAACAACAGCAAAAACAACAACGACACAGACAGACATACAGTAACACACACGCACATACACATATATGTTTTTTAACCCTCTGTCAGAATCAAGGTGGAACTTATCATTAGGACAGCCCTCAGTGCAAATCAAAATCAAATATTTTTAATCTATTTCATCTGATAAGAACTGGGCGTTGTTGTAGAGACAACTCTGAAGCTACTTTCAGCATCAATTTACTGAAGATTTGTCAGTGAAAAAAAAAAGAATCAAATGCTTCACATCATATTTCAGGTAACCCTCGAGAAATGCGTCACTAATAAGATCCTGAAAATAAGTTTTTCTCCAGCTTTATGCAGTATCATCCTTTAATGGGATGGGGGAAATCGAGGGAATAAATCTGTGAAGATTAGCCGGTAAGTTGACATAAAGAGACAAAGGTTCTAATGGGTAGCAGCTTGCGTCAGAGAGAATTATGTCTTTGCAGTGCCTACAGCAATTTTATGGATGTCATAAACTGTTTTCATGACAGATTATCTTCTCTCTCCCTCCCCCTCTCTCTTAATCTCTGTCTCTCTCTTGTGTATGTTTGTTTGCATGTATGTATGTGTGTGTGCATGTGTGTCTTTGTTGATCATGTCGATAGTTTAAAGATGCCTTGATTGATATGATATTCTGCGGGGAAAATCCGTTCGACCGAGAAGACTCCGGTGAAGGGCGGCAGGGTCAGCGCGGGAATCGCGCCGGCGGAGAGGCTACGAACCGGGGACGAGGGCGTCGCATATCAGCTAGCGTCCCCACCGTCTCATCCAGGGCCGACATACCACAGTCGTGTGGCGAAGCCGGTGACGCGGCCGAGGACGGGGACAATACCGGCTGCCAATCTGCGAGCGGGACGGTGTTCGAGCTGTCGTCCAAGGTTCAGAGTGTGAAGCGCTGTGAAGTCGACGACCTTGTCGACGACGGCTGCGTCGAAGGTGTCGAAACGAGCGTCGAATAAAGTAGAGAGCCTTCCTCCGGTTGATTGAACTGGACGACAGTTGGAAGTGGAGTTCTTCTCCGCAAGTGACAATGCTACTGATACAGAGATCCAATCGATGTTGAATGTGCAGGTATTGGTGGGAAGAACAAAGAACTTACAAACAGTAGTAGGCCTATGTATTCTTGAAGTCAAAATGGGCAATACAGATGGCATTTGGTTCATACCAGCTTGACATCATACCAGCTTGACATTCCTGCGAGGGAATGACCATTATGTTGGTGATAAAGTTGACAATTATGACAAGAATAAAGCCTCAAATACAGAACAATGACTGTGTCAACCACTATAGGACAAAAATATTGAAGTTAAAGAATTGTACAGTTATTTTGATATTTTTGCAACACAGTGATATTGGTCACACTGTGCCTCTAATAGACTTGTACAAAATATTCATTGTTGATTTTGAGATGATATTTTGCTCACATTTCTACAGTAGCTTTAACTCTCGTCCATATATTGCCAATTGCTGGTGCTGAATCACATGAAATTGGACATGATTGTGTATATTTTGATCGCAAAAAAGGAGTTCTCTCCACTCTTGTCAACGATTTCAGATATTTGCGATTAAACCTGCCACAAAAACAAAGAAAATAATCAGAAATTATTGAGTATTTCAAATCATAATGCAAAAAATAGCCCTTGCCATGCAATAAAAGCGATATCATTGAGAAGTTCTTATTTTGCTCTGGACTTACTTTGACATGATTAAAAAATATTCTATTATTATACAATATCTTGCATACAATGACAAAGTTTTCACAAGGATGCATAATATCCTATGTTTGTATACTCCTCAGAGTCTTGAACTCTAACGCTTTAAAAATGTTTGTGAAAATCTTCGTTAGAAGATCTAAGTATCAAGAGGAGCGTCACATTTTTTTAATCGTTGTCTGATGTATACGCTGCCTTAATTGCTAGCTCTGAAGGTTTGACCTTCTCACGTGATCAACTCCTATTTCATGGATATAATGATATTAATGATCATAAAAATAGTGATAATTGGCATCATGTTTCATCGTTGTAAGCATTCGTGTCGTAACAGTCAGCGTCGCCTTTTGTAATATTTGCATTCTTATGCTCCTTTTGAGTGTTTGTGCATCCTAACGCAAATAAGATTTGTATAGTACTGCAATATTACTCTCAATGAATGATATTCATCGATGTTATACATGTAGTTATTTTAAGTGCCTTTCCACCACGGCGTAATGTTCAAAACGCTCTACTGCGTAAAAAATATGGCAGTCCAGCACGTCTGTCGTTCCACGACTTTTACATTCTAAATTCTAAACTCAGCTGCATTGGCGTTCAGCTTCATAACGCGTTCACATTTACCCATGGGTAGAGAGATGCGCTTTGCACAAAATCTCTTGCCCAGTGATGTCATAATCGGCAGGGCCGGAGCGCCGAAACTTTTAACTCGAAGTCTGACCAAGGGGCATTTCATGAAGCATTTTGTCCGACAAAGTTGTCGGACAATTTGCTCTCAGCCAATCAGATGCAAGGATTTCGCTAGCTTTTAACAGTTTGTCAGAAAAATATCCGACCAAAATGCTTCATAAAATGCCCCCTCCCCCCTCCTCCCAGATTGCGAACTATAAAGGCTGTTGTGACTAAGCACTTTCGACGGAAAATGATTATTAGCTAAATTTTCTGCGTTGAATATTTGTCAACAGGAAGGATTCCCTGCTAAATGAGATATCGAGTGTTCAACATTTCGTATTGTTACACCTAGTGATAATCAACCACACCCAGCAAATCCAACACAATCTGGAAAAGGCAGGGAATCGAAAAGAATAGTACGGAAATGACAGAACCTTAGGAACAAGAGCCATCCATTTCTCCCACGAGCAACTCTAATCACAAGAAATTACAAATCGTCCTTCTCACTGGTTTCGATTTATTGAAAGTATCTGACATTGTGTGTATGGAAATTGCCGTTAATCTAGTCTATTAATAAATCGACCACGGATCGAAGTGAATTTGTTTTTGTCAATATAATCATTGATATTCCTCTTTGACACTAGTAGGTTTATATACTTCTATAACGTTTCTTCCTTCCCTGGCACCTTGCACACTGCAAAGTTGAAGCCACGAAAAGTATATTATGAGCTCAATCATGTAATTTTGTTCTGCTCTTGGGCCTGATTGAATTCCCCCTAATTAGATGAGAGAATTTACAATTATCTTTGCACAAAATTCATTAATTTTGTATTGTGTCTCAGCTAACGGGTGTAACTTGAGACTGACCGAGGGAGTGAGCTCGTATTCCCGCCCTCTATCGACAACTCAGACCATCTTCGCTGACGGATCAAGTTTTCCATACAGAAGTGTTAATCGCAAAGGGGTTCCTGAGTGACATGCAATTTAGTACTGTACTACTCCGGCCTGGACCCTGTTTCATAAAGTTGCTAAAGTCTCACATGGCTTTACAAATGACTGCAGTATGAAGTGTCATTATGAGTGTGCCCATTTTTCCCCTTACGTTTTTAATAACAAAGTACAACTGTATGTCAATATTTCTCCATTGGGGAAGAGTACACTTTCCACTAAAAACTGGTGTTAACATGTAAGAATAATCATTATCATCTGCAAATTTCAACTTTAGCTATTGAAATTAACAATGATGAGGAATCCCACTTGGTTTGTCTTATTTAAGTTGTTCGTACAGTCGTGCGTAACTTTACGAACAGCTTTATGAAACCGGGGCCCTGTATACTGTAGGCCACGAGGCACTGGGAAGATTAACCCCATATATCTGATAGCTACGGTTTACACAAAGTCCCGTCAATAAAGATTGACAGTGGAAAAAATGAATTGAAGTAACTCCTAACAATGACTGCATATTCGTAATGTTCTGAATATACTATGAAATTATCGTGAATTTAATGTGAGATGCTTAACGCTCATTCAGAACAACCATTTAAAGGGCAATGTAACGAATTTTCGTGGATAGGAAATAATGCTGACCGAGATTTATTGTGATTATATCAAGCAGGTAATAGGCTCTCCTATAATTATGGTAGGCTACCTCCTTTGTTGTTGCTACGCCATGTTGTACCTCGTTAGCAGATTCACCATCCTAAGATGATTTGCTAAAGGGATAGTACAGTTTCGGTTGAGATGGGGCTACAGGTTACCAACGTTTTTTGATGATGATTTTTGAGATAATGAAAAACTTCTAATGAATCATGCAAGAGCACATTATTCTAAAAGGAATTCAAAGTTTATGTGACGAAAATTGTTTTTGAAATTGCTAAGATATCTAAAACAAAGGAATCCTAATAAATGGTGGGACTCATCTTTAATTAGGATTGTTTGGTTTTACTTTTTTTTTCTTATTTCAGTTATTTCAAAATCGACTATCAAATGAACTTCGAATTTCTCTTGGAATCGCATGCAAGAAAAAATTGTTTCTAACTATCTTGCAAAAGTTAAGGCTGATTCCTCACCTCGACCAAGACTATACCATCGCTTTCAGTAGTTACCCGGTTTCGAAAATGAAATCAATTTTGTAAAGACACACTAGATTTTTGTGAGAGACGAAAAAAAATCCCTTGCGTACAGCTAAAAGGTCCACGGAAGAAATTATATACAGCAGAATAGTTGACAGACATACGCCGTTTATTTCAAGAATGTGTTATACCTTGCCATCGGCTAGGATTCGTTAAGCAGATACTCGATGTCACAAATATGAATATATGAAATACGTCAGGGACAAAGAATCCCTTGGTAGGGTTAAAATGTCCACTGATGGAATTATCTAGCAGAACGTCACAGCCAATAAAGTAATTGTGATACACCTTACTGCTGCGTTCCTCCACATTTTTTTTACGTAATAATTATGTACTTCATCATCTTGACAATACGAATCAGCTGGTATTAGTGTGAAAATGTAACTCACTCTTGTAATAGTCATACGCGATCGAATTGTACAGTATAAAGATGAAGATGAGAGGACTTTCACTAACCTCTCATTTCGGGTATGTAGGGTGTAGGCCCATACACAGAAGTAAAAGCAAAACACCCGAATTTACAATTACAACGACACCAACATTTTAATAGTCGAAACTATTTTATTTTACAGCAAACGAATCTAAAGTCACGATAAAAGAGCCGCATAAAGCTTCATTTCTTTTTTATCGCTTAGTTTCACATGAAGACAGTATCCTGAACTCCCTTTTTTTTTTAGTTGAGTCCTCAGCCACAATCACTTTGCTGACGATTGAGAGTGATTTCAGCAGATGGCCAAAGAGATGATAGGTCCATACATTCATCGCAAACAAACTCAAGGATCGAGCGGTTCGAACCAATATCGAGGTAACCTTGGCGGTACGAGGCGATTAGCGAGTGTGTTCGTCAGAAATCTCGGCACGCATTTTGGCGTTTAGGTTCTTGTTAGGCAGATCGATGCACAATAAAGCACTCTGATGCACGCCCGCTCCTTCTTCCTATCTCCCTCTTTTTCTCTGTGTTATTTTCTCCATTGGTCTCTCCCGTCGCTGCTCTCATCCCCTCTCTCCCTCTTTCTAAATGCCCTTTGGAACCGATTCGCCTGGCCACCAGTGTATCACAGCGGCAGCGGCGGTCAAGCTGGCAGCATTTGCAATGTGAAAACTCAATACGAACTGACATTACGGCGTGTAGCATCTCTTCCGCACTTCCGCAGCTGATTTTTTTTTTCATCCTAACATGATTTTTTTGTTATTAGGTTTTTTTGACTGAATCAAATGTAAAACGTTGTGAATGGTAAGAACTGACAGAAATGTAGACTTACCGTTAACTTTATTTCAAGAGGACTTAACCGCATTAAACGTTTTAACCGCTGATGGCGTTCCTTTTGGTCGAGTGTTAATAACATGCTAAATATTTTGATGCACGCTTTGTTTTGAAGACCGAAGAGAGCTGCGTTGTCGGTAAGTTCTAATTCTATATGTTTGGTTTTTTTTAACGTCGTGGTCATAAATGAGTTATCAAAATATTGATGATAAAATCCCGATTTCCCCTGACAGAGCTGTCAAGTTGACAATAATATTGTTTCTCTGTTTCGCAGTAAAATCGGTCACTAACAATATCGGTGAGTTCGAATATGTGTTATTTCGACAATAGCATTTGTTCATTTGAATTGATTTCCAAAAATGAAGAGGCGTTGACTACATGTCAAAGCAATTGCAAATTTTTAAATTTTGAGTTTCGAGTGGCGGTAAGATCCTATACCATAACAACAAAGAATTACGACCTCCTATATACTTCATCCATTCTGAGGTATTAAACGGCTTTTACTAATAGTCAAATTTACTGCTAATTAAAAGTTGCGCTCGTTGCTTGGCCTCAAGGGTAAATGGCTACAAAGTGTGATAAATCACTAAACAGGATCAACGCTTCATTCCTACCACGCATTTAGAATTTTCGTTTTGTATATAGGACACGTGCATGCGTTAGGATTATTAAGTCGTGGTTGTATACTTTTTAGTTTTAAGACTCCTTTGCCCTGATGTCTTGTATTTTTTTAAGGAAGGTTTTCTTGTTACTTGGTCCAGAGGGGAAAGGTCTACATACTGTGATTAGTTAATGAACAGGCATTTAATACTCACTCATTTGAGGCATCTACATTTTTCCTATCGTAAAATATGTGCATTGTGCGTAAGGAATATTGAGTCATAGTAATATACTTGATTTTTCATTTTTGTGACATTTTGTGTGAACTCTATACTGCGTTGTATTTTTTTTAATGATACAACAAACATGCTCATGAAATCCTCATTAAACTCTTTTATGAAAAAGAAATTAAGAAAATTTGCATGAATGAATGAAATATGCAATTTAAGGTTGGTTAATGCGAAATGCGAACATCGAAGGGGAAACACAACAATGCGATGAGTATTGTGTGCTCGGTTGATGCAAAAATATATCCTTTCAAAAAATATGCGATTTGTCCTGTATAAAGACATTTTTTCCCCGAAATGATGTTGCTTTACTTTCCATGGTCACATCTTTCCGTCGTTCGGCGCGAATAAAGAAGCGCTACCCCCTTTTCTTCCTCTGGTTGGTCTTATTATCAAACATTTTCCCGCAGCGTATAGCCAGCTCGAGATAATGGATATACTGCCTTGTGACTCTCATGTGACCCTATAAAGCTCTTTTGTTCTTTGCCGAAGCGCATGCTCTTTTGAACGCGATTCTATACTCTTTTGGTCTCCATAGCAACACTTTTTTCATTTTTATTTTTTTCCCCAGAGGGTTGGAATTATGTAAACTTGCAATTATACAATATCAACCACTTTGAAAATTGTACTTATCTTTTCACTTAACTGCAACCATGACATGTAAATTGATTTAATTCTTTTTCGCCAAGACGTCCAAGCCTCCTTGTGCTTTTCTTTCTCAACCTTACTCATTCCGACTGTCCTTGTAGTTTTTTCTACTTTATATAATTCTCTTGTGGTCTTTGAAAGCCACGTTTTAATGTCCACTCCGTATGGGTTACCTAGTGATTTTGAAAAGAAAGTAAATCTCCAAGACGCATCCCATCCTTTCCACTTATATTTTAGAGCTTTTTCCTTGAATGGCAAGTACATTTGGCTTGTCAATGTATTATCTCCCATGGTTCAGGATAACTAAACCTCGGCAACGCAATTATTACATTCACTCAAAACTGGTAAATACAACGAGAAGAAAAAAAACTCAGCCATCTACGTAAAATGTGCACATAATTAACTTCACTGAATCTCTAGCTTTGATTATTGTCGGTATACATAATACGTCCATCCCGTAAACAAGGTACCGCTATGGCTCCTTTATGATGGTTGAGTAAGGGTTTTATGCCTCCATCACAGGGTAGAGCTCTAAATTTAGGAACACCAGCGAGGTTATTGATGCCAATGACTTGCCCGGCATAACTGTTTATCCTCTTTCCGTGTCGTGGGAGTTCTCATTGCACGCATGGCCGAGAGAAGAGAATGATCCACAGACTAAAGCAGGATGAAACGTTCCACAAATTGCAGTGACTGAACATAATGAGCGCTGATTGCATTTCTTGTTGATAAGGCACGATCCGCGGTTGGTGTTCACCACAAACTTTAATCATCATGCCAGAATTACTTACGGAGAGTTACAGTAAACTTTAAAGTTTACATGATAATTCGAATAAAAGTGCTGATTGAAAAGGCTGGAGCTACCGCATTAATGTAATTGCAAACATCGGCTTTGATTTTGTTTGCGCCACAACATTATTGGATATATCTCTTTTGACGAGAGACTCCACAAGGGAACCTATACTTAAACCCTTATAGCTTCTGTTCATACACACAGTCCTTCCAGTTTGTAAACAACCAAGGCAAGGTATCTAAAACAAGAAAAAATCGCACGATTTGTATCAAAGTATGTCGAGATTTATTCTGAACCGATTACAACGTGAATAGATGATGATTGATGAATAATGTTTTCCATGAAAAACACAACAGGTAAATAACCTGACAATTCATTTTACATCTGGTTTAAAGGGGTGCATTACATATCAACGATTCAATGACGGAAAACTATAGTAATGCTCAAAGAAATGCAAGAGATCATAAACACTACAGGTAATGACTGCATATAGTGCACTGATTTTGGGGGAAAAAAAGAAATGAAGTGCAAGTCTTTAAGCACAGGAGAGGAACCGTGGTATTGTAGTAGTACTCTCAAACAGTGCACTATAGGTGTCATCGTTGGTAAGCTATCTTACTAATTGTGATTTCTACGTGTACTTGACGATATATTTGGCTGATAATCAATTGACACCTACAGTCTATCCATCGCGGGTATTACACATCCTGTGTGAAATGTTCATATCTTCATTAGATGGTGGCATTTGACTGACTTATTTTTTCAGTCAACACAAAGTCTATATTTGTTTCTTTGTATTTCGCTATTTTCATATCTTCATCAGATGTCGGCACTTGACTTTTTTTTTTCAATCGGAACACAAAGTAACTATATGTCTATCTCTCACTGTATTTCTCTATTTTTCATCATCTTATTCATTCCAAACATAAAGTTATTTGTGTCCGAATGGTCAGAGCACCCTCTCCAACCCCACTGCCGCAAAGAGAGGACAGCCTTTGACATGAATTATCTCTTTCATTGTGACATAGCTTATACACTGATGCTGGAGTTAAGATAACAAAATATTCCCGTAATGTCCTCGCGATTGGAGAAGTATTTCACCTTACCTCTAGAAGCGTGCTGTTGAGACCATCTGGTGTAATGAATTCCTCATCAAACTGTTTTCCTCATATCATTTTCCTTCCATGATGTCTACACAGAGCCAGAATTACCTCTTTTTTCATTTCATTTATTAAGTTTCCACACAAATTATACAGTGTTGTATTTGCAACATCCATCCATGACAATGTAAAGTTACACATAAATCATAAGATCTTGCGTGTGGTCAGGGAGAGTGCAAAACGTTAATGCTTCTTTTTTTTTTTCGTGAATGAAATATATTACGATATACCAGGGGGTGTTTCATCAACGTTTGTCAGCGCTAACAAGTTGTCAGCGCTGACAATCACCATAGTAACAGTCAGTGACCAGAGCATCTCTTCAAATCAAAACCAAGGATTTTGCTGAAATTGTCAGCGCTGACAAACGTTGATGAAACACCCCTCAGAAGTTCCTTTCTCGTAATATGGATTCCTTTCGTCGGTTCGTTAATATGAAAACGGCGTTATTATGGTTTGTTGGTTTAAACAAAAAATGAAATACAATTTGCGAATTTGAAAAAAAAAAGAAATGTGGCTTATTGAGTCGAAAATGAATATCATCAGATTTCATTAATTCCAAATGTTACTTTGTTCCATGACTGAAATTTGGTTGTTAAAAAAACGATATCCAAGTAATATCTGCTGAGGTATTTTGATGACTGTCGGTACAAGCATCTGTGACTATTCTTGCAGTATAGTTACAGAAGCTTCTTGAGTTATTATTTCTACATCATGCAGAGGAAGAAGTTGTGGAAAGCAGGAAAAGGAAGATTAAAAACAAACGAAATAAAAGGAAGATTAAAAACAAACGAAATAAAAGGAAGATTAGGAACATACGAAGGAAAAGGAAGATTAGGAACATACCAAGGAAAAGGAAGATTAGGAACATACCAAGGAAAAGGAAGATTAGGAAATACAAAGGAAAAGGAAGATTAGGAACATACCAAGGAAAAGAAGAAATATCTTCTGTTGATGACAGTGGCGTATCTAGGGGGGGGGGGGCACGTGCCCCGGGCGTCACTCCTTGGGGCGTAAAAAACGAAAAAAAAACGAAGAAGAAGAAAAAAAACGAAGAAAAAAAAAAGGAGAAGAAGAAGAAGAAGAAGAAGAAGAAAAAAAAACTCTCCCGGAAAGGGGGGGGGGGCAGAAAACTATAATCAAACAAGATAAAAACAAAAATATGATGACGCGGACAAAATGACAATGTTTATTGTGTTCACACAAGAATTCTATGTTCTGTCAGCTGAAATACAAAAATTTTTATAAAAAATTATATTAAAAAAATTATATAAAAAAGAAGGTAAGAACAAAACGTGATGATGATGCGGACAAAATGACGATGTCTATTGTGTTCACACATGTAATCTTATATTTAGCAGGCAAAATGTTTCACGGAGCAGCGGCTGCAATTTCTTTCGTTCTGAAACGATCGCCAATTGGATCAAAAGAATTAAGGCGCCGACGGTTTCGAGCATACGGGGGGCGCAAAAAAAAATCAAGCAAGATAAGAATAAAAGGTAATGATAACGCGGAAATATGCAAATTTCGGCTCACTCGCTGGTACAATTTAGAGTACTTTTTCAAGTCCACAGTTTATTGGTATAAGTCGTTGTCTTAAGCTGTGACTATATCTTGAATAGAATTGTAAGATTTAATAAGCAAAAAAATGACAAGAGTTCAATATTTTGTAAGCTGAAATACACAAATTTTTGGCTCGCTCGCTGCGCTCGCTCTCCAAAATTTATCCAAAAAAAAAGAAAGAATAAGAACAAGATAAGAACAAAACGTGACGATGACGCGCACATAATGACAATTTCTATAGTGTTCAAACATGTCATTTTATATTTAGCAGGAAAAATGTTACACGGAGCAGCGGCTGCAATTTCATTCTTTCTGAAGCGATCGCCGATTGGATCAAAAGAGGACGCCAACGCTTTCGAACATTCGGGGGGGGGGGCGCAAAAAAAAATCAAAAAGATGAGAAGAAAACGTAATGATGACGTGGAAATAAACAAATTTCGGCTCACTTACTCGTACTAATTTAGAGTATTATAAGTCCTCAGTTTGTTGGTATAAATAGTTATCTATAAGGTCGTCACCATATCTTGATTGGAATTGTAAGATTTTAATAAGCAAAAAATGACAAGAATTCCATGTTTTGTAAGCTAAAATACACAAATTTTCGGCTCGCTCGCTGCGCTCGCTCGCCAAAATTTATCAAAATGTATTACATTTAAATCACCCTCAAAAGAACCCTTTTAAGTGCTTGAAAAAGCATATCATCATGTGGACTTTGTTTAAAGTCCCTATACCGGGATGGTGTTGGGGCTGAACACTTTCAGAAATTAGGGGCGCAATTTTCACGCTTGCCCCGGGCGCCGTTTTCTCTAGATACGCCACTGGTTGATGACAACAATGTTGTGATTTTTTTCTTTTTTTTTAATAAATTCTGCAGTGCATCCTAGGGTATTTCGAGAATAGTGACCCCTTTTCTTTTACGGATTTGCAAACCCGCTTTCATTTTCGCATTCACGAACCTCTTTCTTTTTCAGGTCGATCGTACCTTCGAACGTTCGAAATAACGAGCTGCAAGAGTGAAAAATTACCGTATATCTTAATATCATGAATATCTAAAGCGTGTTTTATTGTGGATATATATATATATATATATATATATATATATATATATCAAGAGAGAGAGAGAGAGAGAGAGATGATATACATTAATGCGCATTCCAAAATTCATTTATGAATACACATAGTCTACACATTCAGGTACATATACATCTACATATATATATATATATATTATATGCAAGGGAGTGTATCATAGGCATTATGGGCATTGACGCATTCTAAGACTTTTGATAGGCCTCTTCTGAATCAAATGATTAATGCAATATTTATATATTTGTGAGTTTCGGAAAAACGAAGTTAATAGTATTGGCCATTTCTTTTGCTTCCCCCGAGAGGGGATGCATTCTAAAAGCGATTTTTCTTACCAGTGCCTTTTCCACTTTTTGTCAGAATTGATAAAACAGGAATTCATTTGATTAGCCACTAAACATCACTCATAATTATTGCTTATAAAAATAGCACAAACAGCTATACAGAAAGCAAAATAAATAAATAAATAAATAAATAAAAATAAGCCACCTGATCTGTATGTCCCATCGCGTTGATTTAGGTGAATTTTAGATTCTCGTCAGCGTTGCCATTTTTATACGTACTGATTTAGAACAAACAAATCTGATGCCAGGGTTGAAAACACCACGAAGTCTTACAAAAGCGTCAACAAAGCCACATTATAATGATGAGATCGTAAAGCTATCATTACAATACTTCGAAGCTGTCGTAAGTTATTCCCTTCCCAACGTGTCTACATTGAAGTTGACGGATTTATCATAATTGCATAATTTGAATCTCGACGTTGCAGTAGGAACAAGCAACGACATTGTAATCATTTTGAATTTAGCACATGAAGCATTGTGTTTAAATGATAAAAATTGTCACGAATGTTTTGAGCATAATATAGTATCGGCAATGCTCGTTATTTTTTTTTAAACTTCAAGATACCGTCATATTGATGGGCTGTTTTTGTCGACTTGATGAGTCAATATTTTTCTACTAATTTGTTTCTGCTTACACTTACAAGAATATCGTTTGTTTGTTTTTATTTTTGAACTTGCTTAAAGGAGGTACTTAAAGAAACTATCATAGTCCAATGCAATTTGACTTGTGTTGATTCATAATACCATCAGCATCACTCACGTGGCCAAATTCTGTAAATACGTGCCCGGTAGATATATTTCATACTATCTTTCACTATATTTCTTTAGATCATTTGGATACTCATACAAAAAACTTACTAAACAAAGCTTTTGTAAGTGGCAACATTTGTCAATCATTGTTTAAGTACTAATGTGATTAACAAAATACATTAGAATGCACCTTTCCCTACACTTGATATAACTAACATGTTTCCATGTTGATATGAATATAGCATATTAATCGTAATATTATCATGATTACCAGTAGACATTGCAGGGTAACATACAAGTTATGCTCGGTCTAAGGAAAGGTGCATTCCAATATCAATTGTTAATCACAATAATAATTTGCACTTTAGCAATAATTGGCAGATGATGTCACTGGCAGAACCTTGGTTTGTGGGCGTAACCAAGTACGAAGAAAAAATACAATTGGAAAAATATTATAAAAATATGTCACTTTTATTACATATATATGCTTTTAGCCACAAAAAATGACGATGAGGGTATTATGAATTGGATACAACTCAACATGCATTTGCATTGCAAAGTTCCTTTAAGGGCTTATGAGCAAACTACCGTTGTACTGACAGCTTTGAGTCTCCTCTGCAGAAGGATTTGGCAATCTCTAATTGCACAACCACTGCTAACAGCTCGAACCAAGGATCTCAATATCAAGAGACAAAGGTGCTGTCCACTGAGTCACTACGACTCTCCTAGATACAATGATATTCACACATGATTATCGGCCGTATCCATCCTCTTTTGCCGTTCTCCTCTAGCTCATAATAAGCCTCGTTCACACTAACTTGTTACGGTCTCATTGGTGTGCCGCATGGAAAAATAAAAGTGACACCAAATACTACAATGCCATAGTCTCATGTTCTTGTTAATAAGAATAATATTCCAAAGAAAAAAAACAACAATGAAATGTTTGTCATGAACATGATTAAGCTACAGCAAAGCTGACTTTGTTAATGGAGCACAAAATTTTTAAAAATGGACAAAAAATAAAGAGTATCACTGTAGAGTTATGCGCAGCTCATTTTGAGAGCTGCAAGCATCTATCTGGCGAGAAGCTATTTGCTATAAAGGCATGCTCATAGACGTAATAAATACATGCAAATTTTAGTTTTTAATTTTGTTTAAAAATATTTATATAGCTGGATTTAGATACCATATTCTACTCACAGTTATTGAAGTACACGTGTGTGTTGGGGGAGGGGGGAGGTGAGGATGGGTGTGTGTTGATGTATTTTACATAGAATCAGGTCACCCGAAGAGCAATAGGGAGCATTCATTTCCCAATCCACCGTTAAACCATGCAGTTAATAACTGTGATGCCTCAAGGAGTGAGAAGTATCAGTTCTTGATGGAAATAATGTATCGAGTGACTTGGGTAATGATAGTCTATAAAGCGAATGCGCTATATCATAACTATCAATAAATAGTAGTCTATAGTAGTAGTAGTAGCAGCAGCAATAGCAGTAGTAGTATTTTTGTTATCATTATTATTATTTGATTAGGACAGCAGACTTTAAGCTTGTAAGGCACAACCCAGACTGTGTTTCTCGTGGCGTGAGGTTTAGGGCATTGGTTCCGGTAACCAGAGATCGTCTATTTACCATTTATATTCTGCGAGCAGTAGAGAGAGCAGACCTTCTGTTTTGACATTTAACTCTCATTGTTTCTATCACGTTCTTATTTATTTCGAGATCACAGAAACCAAAACCACATTAGTATTTACTCCTTTTGTTCACTGATTGGGATCGAAAAGATATTGCTTTTGTACGTATAGGTCATATCATTTACCTTTGCTATTTTGAAATACCTTTCTACTTGTATTTAAATTTCCACTGAGGACACTGAATCGAATGTAATCATACACGAATCAATATCGCTTAATCTTGCTTTTTTACTCTTTTTATGTCGTGTGATGAGTAGTGATATTAGTATGTTGCGCTTTTAATTCCAGGATTGCATATTTATTTCATATTATGTCACTGCAACAATGAAGAACGAACTGAATGCCTCTGCACTTACCATATAGGGAAAATGGTAAAAATAGAACGGTATCTCAATTATGTAATGAATACCAACCAAAAACAAAGCACGAAGTAGAAAATGTTACCAGTTTGTAAGCGTGAGTAAATTTGCACAAGAATTTTGCTAAAACAAACAAACAAACGAACAAACAAACAAAAAACACATGTTGCTATTGTACAATTTATCATTTATTATTATTTATCACTGGAGGGGAATCCGTGTGTAGAAGTTTGTTTACAAGCAAGTGATAAGGCGAATATTTGGCTCAGAAAAAGGCAATAATGTTTTTTGTTTTTTTTTTCTCTCTCTCTCGCTCTCACTTATTCCCATTTGAATCAGATAATAAGCTAGACCAGGGGGGGGGGGGGGTGTTTCATAAAGCTGTTCGTAAAGTTACGAATGACTTACGAGCGACTGGTGATCAGTTCTTGTGCTGAATTATTGAAATTCTGATAAGTATAGCACTTCAGAACTGATCACCAGTCGCTTGTAAGTTGTTCGTAACTTTACGAACAGCTTTATGAAACAGGGCCCAGGTGTGAGATGATTTACAGCCCGACAACATCGACAGTCAAACATTGCCTAAGATTGACATTGTAACGACAATACAATCCCTTCAAACAAAATTAGGTTTACCTGACATGCCTGAGTGGCATTCAAAAGATCTTGTAAGTACACTTAACTATTATCGATATTAATTGTCTTCTCGGAACTTTAAACTTAGTCATAGCTTCAAAATTCAATTCTTGTTAATAAAAGATCAGTTAAAGTACCTATCCGAAACACTTGGATCAACGACGAAAATGTGAACTTCATGTATTTATCATGTATCACACCGAATAGTTTTATTCACAGCCTCTATATCAAACAAGGGAATATTTGAAATGTCTTCAATTTGTGCTTACTTTCTTAAAGGTAAACTTACATGTGTATTTGAACTTGATAACCTGGAGTTACTAATCGTTACATTTTGTCGTGGTATTTTGATATTCTTAACCCAGATATGGATTACACTATGATTCTCCTCTAGATGTTCTGGCGATCCTTTACTTTTTTCATACATTTCGGGGCTCTGTTCTATTTTCTATCGGTAGAGTTGTCACGGAGTTCATAACATCTTGTAGCACAGGACTACTAAGCATACTTTGAGTGATTTTTATTTGGCATTTTTTTCATTTTTCTTTTTGCTGAAAGTAAAAACCATGTCAAGTTCTCAGACATCGCAAACTTACGGAGATGGAGGAAACGCATTTGCAGAACTATCCCTAAAACTTGATATAATATCAGTTCAAAAATACAGGCACGAAAGATGACAACACCCAACCAAGCTAAAAGCTGCAGCACAGATGAATTGATGGAAGTTTCTTTCTTTTTACCTGTTGCCTGCCCATGAAAACAGTGAGGCTTAATTTTGAACATTTTTATCACCAACGATTACGATATATCATATCTCTCTTCTTATTATTATAATTTTTTTTTTTTTGCATAGCAACATAGTTTAACTCGACCTGACTGCAAGAAAATGATTATTCGGGATAGTAGATTATTTCAAGTGGAGTAAAGCCTTTAATTTCGTTCACACTGCGCTACTGTGGAAAATTACTCTATTGACTGCTCTTTAATCATCAAGAAATAACAAAAAGAGTGGGACATGCCATGATCTGTTAGTACAAAAATTAATCGCTCTCTAGAAAGATTTTTTCATGCTCTGATATAAGAATGCATGTACCATTCTACGCAACTATATTTTGTAACGTATTTCATTGATAGTCGCTGTTTTATCCCCCGATAACTTGGAGGAGAGTCTGTCATTCGTTCGAATGTTTTTTTTTTTTTTTGTAAACGCTTTGATAGAAGCTGTGTAGTACAGATGTAAGAGCTTGTACGAACAATTTAAGAAATACCTCCCCACTGCATGTTAGATATTTATGTGTGAGTTGAGTTGATATAATGTTCGAATGAAGCATCGAGTGTATTTTGGCACTGACCAATGCAGGAGACCATTGTATCTCACGAGCTACAAATAAATCTTATACTGATCACTGAAATATCTTCACTGTTAGTCCCATGCGTTTACAATATCATTTCGTCGTCTGCTCTCGGTTGTTGTTGGGGTTTTTTTTTCTGTTTCATTCTATCGCAATAAATATGTGTCGAATAAAAGCTCTGGACACAGTGTTGTCATTCTGATACAGTGCCTGAGGAATTTCCATTGTGAACTGTGATTATGACGAAGATGGAAGTGTTTAGGATTAAAAGCAATAACGACTTGTTTTGGAGAGAGATACTTTACGGTATCTTTCTAAACATTTCATAATGAAATCTGCTATTGTCAAAGAATCATTGTAGTACCTAACTATTTGTGATTTAATATTGGACACGATCAAACACGTACATATCCATGCATGGTGCTATCCCTTTCCTTTGGAAATATAAATTTTGTATTCATCTTAAGGAATACAACGAGCCACTGTTTGACATGAAAGTGAAATTAGTTTGCATTAATTCATACTGAATTCATCCTTTTTGTATGGATGTATCATAAACAAAGTCATGATTACTTTAATCTGTGCTGTAAGCTGTTTTATGTACTGTTTTATGTAATGTAATATATGTAATATATATGTATGGATACATATATATATATATATATATATACACACACACACAGATATATATATATATATATATATATATATATATATATGTACATGAGTGTGTATTCGCATGAGCGCAGACTAACAACATCTCTAATTACATACGAAATTAATGATTGATTGATTGATTGATTAAAAAGTCTTTATTCAAAAAAAATCTGAGTGGGCGACTAAAGGTCGAATTACACAGATATTCAAAATTATACATTTTGATATAAACAGAGTCACATCATAGCCATTTAAATGGATACATAGAAGACATCACATTCAAACATACTGTCTATATAATTAATACAATTTTAACACTACAAATAACCATTATATTTCTAAATCTTGAGTACAAGAAAAGGAAAGAAAAGTACATGTACATTTTGTATACAGCAAGGGTACAAACCTACCTAAGATTTTACGGAAAAAAGTAAGAAAGAAGAAGAAAAGAAAACACATAAACAAAATGTGTACAGAACTCTATATCAGTACCTGTCTATTCAAATATAACATGTGCATATACGGTATATAATATGATATGCATATAAATATGTTGTATACAGTTCATTATATATGTGTGTGTTTGTTTGTGTGGGCGTGCATGTGTGCTTTCTTTGTACTTATGCGTACAGAAATCTTCCTATACTTCTATCTTATTTCTGTGTTCATGTATGTAGAGACACCTCGTGCAATGTTCAAGAGCAAAAGAACTGACACCGCATGCTTGACCAAGCAAGAACTGTTCTCATTGGACTCTACTTTTCACAGCAGTTGTCTCCCTCTCCTCTGCCAATATGCATATTATGAAATTGGGTACACAAATGTAAGGAAGAAATATCCACACTCAAATATGCATAAATATGTGCGTTCTTTCATAGAGTTTTGCAGCCCTGCGCCCTGCGTATGTATATCATGCACGTTTGTAAGCACGCGACGGTGTTATTGTCTCGTGGCCACGTCTTTCACGTCATAGGAAATTGATTATAGATTTAATGACCGGAATTTTACGCGAAGGTCTTCTTTCGCTCTATCGTCGCGTTGAGTTTCCGATGAAGCTTTGTCGGAGGAACTCATCAGAAATTTTGGTTTGAACGCATCATGTAAGCACATTGTCAGAATACCAGCGTAATTGAGATTAACAGGCATGCCGAATAAATCCTTCATGTATGATTGAAAAGCCCATGATAAAGATTGCCGGACGGCCCGTTCTGGTTAGTCCTATGAACCACGCAATTACAGCGTACCGCAGCAAATGCCGTATAGTTCTCGATTATAGGAGAAGGGAAACTTTATGTTAGAGCGAAACAAGACACTTTCACACACAGATTGAAATCCTTCTGATGTTATTTTGATTTATTTCGATTTTTGTTTCCCTTACATTTCAATTTATTTCGTTTGATTATTCACTTAATTGTGTCCCCTAAGAAGACATGCTTACATACATAGATACAATAACTGAGAACCTTACATGGTACAGAGTTCAATCAGAACGGATTGCATTTTCTACTACATATTTCAAGTGGTGGAAAGGGGAGAGTAAAGGTACCGTTTAACCTCATACCCATACAATCTGCAGATCGTGTTGCTGCGTCGGCATCAAATACCACGGGTCTGATGTATTCCAAATTCTAATGAGTGAGTAATGACACCCTGAATGACACAGCCAACGTAGTGAAATTCAGAAGTTTGGTCGTGCTTTCACGCAACTGCGCTATAGCAGGTGCAATCATTTAATCACGTGACTCAGATAAGATGATGACGTCACTCCGGAGAACGCTTCCAATAAATTTTACTAAAAAGAAAATCATAATATTGCATTAATAATCTAGATTGATTGATTGCATCGAGTGATTTGTCGTTAAAGGACATCAAACCGACACAAGATTCCAGTGCACATAGGGCCTAGGTTTGTCGTTCAATGGAGTCGGTAGGACTTTTTGCAATGAAAAAGAGTTGTGAAGTATGTTTATGAGTAGAGTATCTGCCATGATACAAAAAAACAGCTATAACTGCCTGGCGGCATCCTTTAGGGTCAACGTCCAATTTGGCTGAACGCCTGTTTGTGTATAATAACGCAGGCGAATGTCTGTCTAAACCATATGAGCATGAGTTTTACAGAAGGTCCACGTTCAATGTGGTTGAATGCCCATTGTGCACTCTTACAGAGGTCCATGTTTGTATAAACCAGGGCGTGCGTTTACGTGGGGGATAAACATTGCAACGCATTTATTCGCCAATAGTTCAGTAAAAATCACACTATCACTCATTTTAGATGTTCACAAGCTTCTAAGGAAATTACTTAACAACAACATCAAATATTCTAAATTTTCATTTATAGGAAAAAAACACACCAATAGCTCTTAATTAGCGACTATTGTGTTCATTACTGCAAATATCCCACAAAATGAAGAGGCCATCTGGTGCCAGAAGGTAATGAGAGAGTAAAGGACAATCTCATTTCACGTAAAGCTGCCACTAATAGGGCAGAGTCTAATTTAACTTCTCAGTTCCTGAAAACTGTTTCAAGCTTCCGAAATCCTTGCATCTGACTGGCTCAGAAAATCCCAGACAAAATGCTTCATGAAATACTTCCTAGAAAGGTCAGAGAGAATCAAGTTAGTCAATAACGTGACATGGAATTAGGTAATTTTGAACTCTCGTCATCTTTTTATATTACTCTCCTTTAGAATGTGTTTTTCCTTTTCCAAATTAACTACGTACTAACGACTAGCAGGTATATTTTGACGAGATCCTTTAACATCACTTTTTTTCTTTCATTATCCTCGCTGAACGGAATGAGACAAGTTGAATTACAAAGTTGATAGGATGTATGTAAAAAAAAGTACGTATGACAATGAATATTGATATGCAACCTCTCCTACACGAGGATATAAGAAAAGGGAGAAATGGTATGATTTATTTCGCGTTTCACTTTGCTACTGGGTGCTCTCTTCGTTGTGTGTTTCATCACCGCATTCTGATTTACATTCGCTTTTAATTAAATGTATCAATACTTTGGGAAGATTATACGTGACTACAAAAGGTACGAATGCATTATATTATGAGGTTTCAGAGTTGGTAAAGATTCATGAGTTTATCTAATTCGGCCTTTGACTGGTTAGGTCCTACTATTTATTTCCTCTCTGACTATTTACTTATTTTTTACTATTATCTAGTAAAACTGTGCAATACAATACTATATTTATGTAAGTTGATATCTAATGTCATATGCGCACGTATATATAAATACATATAAATAGATAAATATGTAATTATATTCATATATATATATATATATATATATATATATATATATATTGACAGGCAATCTTGCACATATAGACGTGGCTGGTGTTGGGTAGCACCCCTTTAATCATCAAGTTTTCGGGCGAAATGCCCTTCTTCAGGATCTACACAGTCAATGACAACAACGTATAGACAAAATCAGCCTAGATATAAAATCAATCTAAACTTAACTAACCTTCAATAATATTATACTTTCCAAAATATACTCAACTTATCAATGAATACAAAACATACCTCAATACAACACATTTTATGACAAAAAAAAAACCCAAACAAACATACTATTACTAAATACAATCTCAAAGCAAAACTTACTGTATTGGTGCTGAGTGTGGTCTTGTATCTTGTCTGGGTGAAAGTTATGGTCGGGTGTATCTTATATGTGTTTGTGTATATAGGGAGTGTTTCTGTACTGAGGCTCATTCTCATCTAATCAATCATAAACTACCAATACTCAATTTTTTTAACCATTCAACAATATAAAAAACTTCAAAATTACAATTACAATTTCTACATATTATTGCACTTCTTATAATACATACGAACATACACATTCGCGTACATAAATCATTCATACACGTAACTCTATTTATCCAATTACCTACTTACATACACCCACATTACTTTAACGACAATTCCACCTTCCCAATAATTATATACCATTATTACATTACATAATATATAATCTACATACATTTACTTCAATCACTACTTACAATTCTTTCTAACTAAATAATATTCTAACTATCTCAAACAATAACATATTTATTGTATACTAACATTCAATAATCTCTTCTCATCTGTATCTATATATAATACACATTCATACAACATCTATTCAATATTTCCCGATAATTCAAATAATCAGCTACCACACAATATATTTACATACATACATACTTACATTTATTTCTACAATTACTCATACATATCAATTTCTAACAATTGATTGTAATGAATGAGGTGATGTGAAAAAGTGATATTATGATTCCATATCGATTCCGTTTGGGTGGAGAGTCTTTAACTTGTCAATCCAAAAGGATTCTTGGCGCAGTGTTGTGTTGTGTGTTTTTGATTTTGTCTATACGTTGTTGTCATTGACTGTGTAGATCCTGAAGAAGGGCATTTCGCCCGAAAGCTTGATGATTAAAGGGGTGCTACCCAACACCAGCCACGTCTATATGTGCAAGATTTGCTGTCAGTAGATTTACTGTCCTTGCACCGCCCCGCCATGTTGTGGTGAAGTCCATTGATGTCAGTATATATATATATATATATATATATATATATATATATATATCACTTTTGATTTTATATTTCATGAAGTACATTTTACCCACCTGAATCATTCGACACACGTGGTGTGTAGGCTATTTGTATCTTACTCAGGCGAGGGTAAGACGTTCAAGGGTAGTTGTATAAGAAGGCCTTGTTTATAACGCAACTCAAACTCATCAAGGAAAACTGCACCGTTTCATAAGCACGTATTCTCTCTCGTGCCCTCTCTTTCTTTCCCACCCCCCTCCCACACACACACTCTCTCTCGATCTCTGATATATGAACAACGTATGCACCAACGTCACCTTTTTTTAATACCTGTCATTATATAGTTATTATCAGGCTGGAGCATTGGCATTGGTGCGCCGCCTTGTGTTGATATGTTTTCGGGGTTGTGTTTATTCTATTACATTTCTCATCATACTGCCAGAATCGTTTCAGCGATGTAGTTTTGCTCAATCGGTGCTAGGGGGCGACACGCGATGAGCGTCATTACGCAGCGCACAGATACGCATCAAACGCTGGCACTAGCGCACACCTCCAGATAGTATTCAATACTAATTCAGGATGTATAGGCATATTTGCACAGACACACACTGCACCACGGGGTCGCGTCCCCTGGGTTTATGAATATTATTTCAAATTTTAGTACGCTCTCTCTTTCTCGATTTCCCTGTTTCTATTTGCTGTAGCAATTGACAATCTGAAATCAGACCCGCAGACATGAATAATCTGTCTGTCGACACGATGACGACTCAGCTTTTGCCAAGCTCATCGCCCTCTTCACCATTCGACTCGACACTGCCGTTTTCTTCGACGATGACGACGTCGAGTGCTGTGGCCAGCACGACTGTTATCGGCGTTAACGAAACGACCGTCGGTCCGAGTTTGGTGGTTAACGTCTCTCGCGCCGCCTTCACAGCTCTGGCCGTGTACACGGGGTTTCTCACCGTCTTTGGCATACTCAATAACGGCACGGTCTTGGTGCTCTTCTTCCGCTACGAGTCGCTGAGGATCCCCATCAACAGCTTCCTCCTGAACGTCACCATCTGCGACATGATCGTGTCGTGCCTCGCTTCGCCCTTCACGTTCGCCTCTAACCTTGCTGGCAGGTGGCTTTACGGCGATCTTGGCTGCACTATTTACGCCTTCTTAGTCATGGTTGCAGGTCAGATCATTATCTTCTCACTCCTTAAATCACCTGTTTGTTTGTTTGTTTGTTTGTTTGTTTGTTTGTTTGTTTGTTTGTTTGTTTGTTTGTTTGTTTCATTCATCCATCTATTTGCGTCTTAAAGGAATGGTATAGTTTTGGTTGAGATGGAGATTCAGGTTTTAACTTTTTGTGAGATAATCAGAACCCACTTATATGAAATATTAAAGAGTATACAAGTCTAGGAGGAATTGAACGTTTGTTTGAGGAAAAATCGGTTTTGAAATGGCTGAGATATCCAAAAATAGATAGGACATAAAAAAGGTGGGACCCACCTATTGTTATGATCACTTTGCTTTGCTTTGTTTTTCGATATCTCAGCCATTTCAACCCCGATTTCCAGCAAGTAAACTTTTAATTCCTCTTAGAACGGTATGCTTTTTAATATTTCATATGAGTCGTTTGAACTACTTATCTCGCAAAAAGTTAAGACCTAAATCCCTATCTCAACCAAAACTATACCTCCCCTTTAAATATGGACTCTTGCCGTCAAATCGAAACAAAGATGCGTTTCTCCTTCCGCGGAAAGAGAAGCTAATAATGTTTTAGGGGGCTTAGATATTGGAAATGTAAAAGAAGAGAAAATCCCCTCCGTACATCCACGCCCATTCTTATGAACAGATTTCCGGATTCTTGTTCTTTTACCATGTTTGCTAAAATGTAGATCAGCAGTTGCGATCTTGCAAATTTCAATTTTTTTTTTCACAATTTTTGGATTGTTCATGATCATGTCTTCAGGGCTTGGATACTGGAGTGACAAAAAGGCAGAAATCCTCGCTGTTCATCCATGCCGAGCCTTACACACAAATTCGAGGGTGGTTGTTATACTTTTAGGCCGCACAAACCTCTCAAAACAACCCTTCGTTTTGTGCATTATTCATGTGTTTCCGAGCTTTAAACCAGCAACGAATCTTCATCCATATGATTATAACAACATCATGATATCACTCGGAGTGGGAGAACTATGACAAGTATAGATTTAAGTACTTACACGATGGATTTGAGACTACTTTAACTGTGTTTCGTAAATGCGATTATTTCACTTTTTATGTTTATCTTTGACTTCATCGATTGAATCTCTTTGATTTATGTACAACTGTAAAAATGAGTTGAATGGTAAATTTGAAAGAGCTAACAACGAGATGGATTGAATTGCTTGGTATCGAAGCAAATTATCGTCGTGATTGCTCCTAAAGAAAATATATAAGGCTTGTCATCTTGTAAATTTATTCAGGAATCGGAATTACAAGAAGAAGAAAAAATAACCATAAAAACCATGAATGGAACGGCATACACGTTTTGTTTTCCTCAACATTGGTATCAACATTTGATCAATACGCGTGCATGGACGTCATTCATTTTGCATGTGTTGTGTTTCTGTTTTTAGTAGTCGTCGCAAGGAACTTAAAATATTTACGCCACTTAAAATGACTCTTATGTGCTAGCATCAATCATGGTCATTAGTTCTCACGTACTTGTACTTACTATTATAGTTCTTATTTTGATAGTTTTCCCTGCTGTAACATAGGAAGTATACAGTTGAGTTATTCGTGTAGCAGGTGTGGGAGCTGTTCTGCTAGAATAATTATGTTCCATTTTTCTTTCATTTTGTGTGGGGTTTAGGCGTGTTTGTGCTTGTCTATTAATTCGCTTTTTTTCCCATGTGTCTTTGTGTGAAGAATTGTTATTAGGCTCCAGTCACATGTCTTTATCTGCGCCATCTCGGAATTTTTTCGTGCGGTTTTTTTTTTTTTTTGGAATTATTGATATTATAATACTTCATTGTATTTGGAATGATGGTAGAGATGATTGAAAGGCATGTGGCGAGTGAAGGAGATAGTTGTCTTAGATAATGACTTGCACGGGCTGTATAAAAAGTGAACATCGGCAGAGATGGCAAATATATCATCAACGTGATCAATTTTAAAGACAAGTTTTTATCTGTCGGTCGATCTAATCGGCAGGCTGTGAGCAGATAGTGATTCTGGCCGTGCTGTCCGTGCACCGGTGCCTGCTCGTCGTCCGCCCGTTCCTCGCCCAGCGGCTAAACCATCGCTCGGCAGCGCTCTTCATCGCCCTCTCCTGGATCTATTCGCTAATCATCTGCCTGCCCCCTTGGTTCGGCTGGAACTCCTTCGGCTACGAAGGACCGGGGACCTGTGAGTAACCTTCGACCCCTGGTCGTTGCAGATGATCTACCTAGGCAACAATCACATTAGTGTACAAGTGAATACTTACTTACTTCCCTCTTATGCCATAGACATGTATAGGGCAGCATACAAATTAATAAACAAAAGAAATTACACGGATGAACAAAAGTGCAGAGCAACAGTGTTGAAACCTCTTGCCTCTATCGTCTTTGCATGAATCAGGAACCATTTTATAAATAAGTGCAACAAATGAACAGTCATAGAAATGAAATGGTAAATAGTGACAAACGCTTGGCATCACAAAGTTTGACGAGGAAGAAACAATCTTTTCTTTATTGTCATCAGAGGTATTTTTCTTAAAACCAAATTGCTATATTTGAAACCAGCTCGTCCTTTTCTACTGACGACATCTCTGGAAGAAGTGACGGCTACCGTCGGCCGTTCAGCAGGTACTTAGCCTCGTCAATACATTTTTATGCCTCCGCCACGTAGTGGTGCCGGAGGCATTATGTTTTCGGGTTGTCCGTCCGTCCGTCCGTCCGTCCGTACGTCCGTACGTACGTCCGTCCGCTTTCGTTTACGCGATAACTTGAGTAATATTTACTGGAATTTTACCAAACTTGGTCCAAGTATGAAGTATGATGGGGCAATGATTTGATTAGATTTTAGGTGAAATCGGCTAAAGGTCAAAGGTCAAAGGTCAAGGTCAAATCATGAAATTTATCCGTTTACGCGATAACTCAAGACTGTACGGAGCAAATTTCACCAAACTTTGTTGGAGGATGATGTATGATGGGACAATTACTTGATTAGTTTTTCAGTGAAATCGGACAGAGGTCAAAGGTCAAAGATCAAGGTCAAATCCTAAAATTTATCTGTTTACTTGATAACTCAAAACTGGATGAAGCAGCTTTGAGTAAGGTTATGGTCCATGTTACTACATCGTGACTATACTATTTGCCTGTACAAAATTGATCTTTCGTCATTGTTACAAAATGTGTAGCCATGTTAACAGCATATTTTGAATGAAAATCATAATGTTATTGTGAATTTATTTAACTCCCTCAGCATTTGAGCAATTTCATTTAAATTTTGGCACATGTGACAGCTATGAAATATATTGTGTAGTTGTGCAAATTTCATTTTTCCCCATATTTTTTATCTTCATGTCAAACATTGTGTTGCCATGGTAACAACATTCCGTGGTCGATGGCTCTGACTTTCTTTGCTAAAAACCGAGTATTTCTCCTTTATGTGTGGTCAATGACTGATAGATATATGGTTCCTGTACAAAATTGATCTTTCGTCATTGTTACAAAATGTGTAGCCATGTTAACAGCATATTTTGAATGAAAATCATAATGTTAGTGTGAATTTATTTAACTCCCTCAGCATTTGAGCAATTTCATTTAAATTTTGGCACATGTGACAGCTATGAAATATATTGTGTAGTTGTGCAAATTTCATTTTCCCCATATTTTTTATCTTCATGTCAAACATTGTGTTGCCATGGTAACAACATTCCTTAATTGAAATCATTGTTTATTCCAATACCTTACTCGGGTTATGAGCACTTGAATTGAGATAATACATGGCACACGTGACTACATGCTGTATTAGTGAGCAAAGTGTACATTTTGTTCAATGTTGAGCGGTACATTCCCATGGTATTCTTTTTTTTTCTCCAATAGAAAACATGCAGATGATCATTACTGGTTGAGCAGTCTCCATGGGTGTTGGGTAGGGGTGTTACTCACGTTGAGAGATAGTTTTAGTTATCTATGAATTTATTATTTTTCTCTCTATCTTTCGCTCTTTCTCTCTCTCTCTCTCTCTCTCTCGCAGTTATGTTTTGTTATCTGTCCAAATATAATGAAGTTAAAATGAAATGTTGTAAGGGAATATAGTTTACATGCAAATTTCAAATTTATACATTGTTCATTAACTGTATGCATTTTTACACGCAGTATAGGTTTTGATGTCGGTGGTCATTTGAGAGCTGACATATTATATGCAATGTATCATTTTTTTCTTAGTTTTTTATTTAGAAAATGACCTCTGATATCTGAATGGAATAAGACAGATTGGTAGGTTCACATATCTCAAATTGACACTTGCAAAGAAACAGTTGTTTTTTTTTTTTGTTTTTTATGTATGCCTGTTAATGAAATTTGTATTTTTTATATTGTAAACTGCCTGTTTTGAGTGCACCAGGTGGGTTGGGGAGGATGGCCTGAGGGCCTAAGTCATTTAGTTGGCTCTTTCCAGACCCGGGCTACCCAACCTGGTGCCCCCTTACCACTCCAATGTACAATTTTCTGATTTCGAAAAATGTATTTGTGATTGAAAGCCGAATAAATAATAATAATAATAATAAACTTGGTCCAAGGATGATGTATGATGGGACAATTAGTTGAGTAGATTTTAGTGACATTGACAAGAGGTCAAAGGTCAAAAGGTCAAGGTCAAATGCTAAAAATGTTGCTATTTCCCCCATATCTATGCAATGCCTGCAGTTATTTTCTTGAAACTTAGTGTAGACATGTACTACTGCATAAAGATTCTCCAGAGAGAGTTTCATGTCATAAGGTCAAAGGTCAAAAGGTCAAAGGTTAGGTGAAAATGTTGCAATATCACTTTTCTCACAAATGGTTCAATGTATCTTCATTGAACTTGGTACATATGCATGTACTGACTGGCAGGGATTATCTAGGGAATTTAGGGGTCATGGGTCAATAGTCAGGGGTCAAAGGTCAAGGTCAACTTCCCAAAATGTTACTATTTCCCTCATATACGCCTGTACTAGTATATGCAATGATTGCATTATTAGTTTTAAAATTTAATATATGTACATGTATTACTTAATGGAGATTCTCTTGGAAATTTCCAGCCAGAAGGTCAAAGGTCAAAGGTTAGGTTTAAATGAAAAAAATATATATATTTTGTACTGGTAATTACACTCTTTCTTCATATTTTGAAAATTATACTCAATGCATAAACTTATAATAAGGTCGATCAGAAGTCAAGTAAAAATTTCCAATTCCCCAAATATGTGTACCTGCACTCTTTAATAGACAATTATAGCAAACCCAGTTCGTGGAAAGTGAACATTCAAGATATTTCTGATAAACCTGTTATTTCGATATTTTGCCAGTTATGTGAAACTGTCATCACACATTGTGAAGACATTGTACTATACACCTATTGGGAGAATCATGCATTATGGCGGAAGCATCAGTCGCCGTAGCGACATTTCTAGTTCATTTCTACTAGAGGCGTTTTGCACGCAAACTGAGATGCCATCCTCTACAGATTGCTTACGGCTTGTGTGTGCATGTATATTTGTTTTATGTCTGTTTTCTACAGCATGTGCTATCAACTGGAATTCAAGGAGACCCTCGGATTCGACTTACATCATCTTCATCTTCATCGCTATCCTTGCGATTCCACTGACGATCATCATCGCGTCTTACTCTCTTCTCATCTTCGCAGTGAAAAAGGTACATACAGGCTTGGATGAATGGTTTGATGTGGTTGCCATGATTTTGATCACAAAATGATTTTAGACGCAATCTGAGAGATAACACAAAATAATAACAGATTGCCAATAATAACCAATAACAGATTGGTCATAATGATGATAAAGGTTCAATAATTATTAAGAAGAATGTGGGAGATTCTGTGCGTTATGTAACTTTATTGCATTCTCAACATCATGTGTTCTCGTATGTTTTGTCACTTTCGTCAATGATACATTGCATTTAACTCTTAATTCCTTACTCATGTACCATAGAGTCTACATTCCACAAGCTTCTGTTTTAGTAGGTTCCTCATATTACAGGTTATTCATATTTGCTATATTATTTTTGATTGTTTTCATCTCAAATTAGCTGTCTTGTGTTAATCTTCTATCCTAAAATGAAAAAGAAGTAAAATTGTAATATGAAGACGCACTCACGGTCATTCACATGCTGATTAATAACCCTTGTAAGAGATAAGTGAATTATTGCGTTTCCTTGTTTGTTTATTTATTTGTTGGTTTGTTTGGCTGTGTCCAGATCGCCAGCAGTCAGGCCGCCCAGTCCACAGACGCCAAGGCTGACAGAAAAGTCACCAAGATGGTTGTCCTGATGGTAGGGTTTTTCATGGTTAACTGGAGTCCCTACGCCATCTTCTCCCTCTACGTGTCGTTCGGAGAGAACCCACAGTTTGGGCCAGTGGCGGCCACCCTACCGTCCTTCTTCGCCAAACTCTGCACCGTGTACAATCCAATCATCTATTTCTACATGAACAAACAGGTAAGCGGTGTATAACGCAACTCGGGATGTAGACAAATACGTCACTCAGAAGTTATCCCGCATGCGATAGTTGTTCTGTTGTCTTTAGGAAAGTTCATTGAAACCAGAATAGATCGAACAACGGCGTCTACGTTTTTGTAAACTGGAAATTTTCACAATGAAATAATGATAATCTATCAAATTAAATCAGAATTGTTGTTCTGCTTTTGTCACAGTCATGTTTCGTTTGGATGAGTATTTGAATGATGTAGGCTATTCACGATTATATGTATTTCAAACAATATTGATTTGTTTTCGGAAGACTCCGAAGAAGATGTACGTAGACCCTACGTTACGAGAAGCAAGATAAAACATAGCATGCAGTTTTTGCCGCATATTCAAAAGTGATAACAATTCGGTACGTCATGGATGCAACACTAGAATGGCAAATAGTATATAGATTGCTTTAGATCTGCGACGTGAACGCTAAGACAACGCCTCCTCCAGGGTTGGACAATGGAAAGAATGGCCTTGCGCATGTGCAGAACACCTTTTTTGGGGGGGCCCAATGGCGTCGTCTTGTTCGAAGATTTAAAGCTCGTTAGTATATCCCTCGTTGCTACCATTCAACACTTTCAATGTTTTGAGTGCAAACTTCACAATGATATGAAGTCACCGGTTTCTGTACATGCGTAGTCGAAAGTTAAGTTTCGTTAATCTTTGTGCTCTTGTTTCTATTGATTAGTTTAGGGTTTGTTAGTCTGTTTCGTAATGATTCGTCTAAGTCAGTGTTCATCTTTGAATAAGATATTTCGATTCAGTTCAGTTATAAGTTCAATGACATTTATTTAATAAAATAATAATAATAATAACAATAATATTGATATTGATAACCAATATTTATATAGCGCTTTTTTAACAGACACAAAGCGCTTCCAGCAAGTACTATACATGAGTACAACTAAAATGGGATCAACTGATGGGGACACATCTTCAGAAATATAAAGCTTGTGGCGAGTGTGACCTGAACATCTGATCATGATATGCAACAATGTATCGAAATCATGATAGTCAGAGATACAAAACAGATGAAGATACAGAACAAACTTTACATGGTAACAATGACAGAGCCAGATTGTTTTATCATTATTGGTTATTGGTTTAGACGTGTTGTGAACAATGTTTGAACTGTTGTTTAAAAGGTGTCTGTTTCGATTCTCTAGTTCAAAGATGCCCTCATTGACATGTTATGCTGCGGCAGGAACCCCTTCGAACGCGAGGAATCCGACGCAGGGGATGACTCACGACGCGGGCGGCGGACGGGAGGGAATTCCACCAGACCCGCTGCCCGTCCGCGGCGCGATCGTGTCTCGAGTCTCCCGACTGCGACGTCGGCGCTCGACATCCCTCTCGAATGCGTCGAGGACAAGACGAAACAGGACGTCGCGGCTGTTGAGGGACGAGTCCCCGAGACATCGACAAAGGTTCGACAGATTCAGGTTGCGGGGAAAAATGAGGACGGGGAAGGAACATCTTCGTCCATCGAGCAGCCATCGAAACTACCCAGAAACAATGTGGGCAGTCTTCCTCCAGCTGAATGCTGATTCAGATGATCAAAATTTTGGGAAAAGAATGAGGACAGGGAGGAAATATTGTTACAAACACGGAGACAAAAAGAACTTCAACTGAAGACATTGATCCGTATTCCTCATGCTGATTTGTAAGCGGCAGATTATGATTTGGAAATTTAGTCTGTAGATTCTGCTTGAAAGTGTGTTGGAATTCGAAGCCTCTCCGATCATGAAGCCAGGAGCACGTACGGCTCTCTTTTTAAAGACACTCAGTCGTGGCGAGTGGTTTGTGCGGCACGGAGACGAACGCAACACGCTGCCTTCCCCATTCTGTATCAAATGTAGTGACCCCCGAATGAGAATAGCGCTGGCTCAATGGGTCAGCGAAAATACGGTAGGCTACAAGAGAGCTCCCTGTTCTTTCTCCTAACCCAAAATGGCTGTCCCAGCGAGCCACGAGAGCTTCCGAATGGACGCACACTCTCAGTGCGCATGCGCATGAAGAGAGGCCAAAAGAGCCACGCGTCTTCTGGCCTCTCTCCTCCAATCACCGCAGCTCGCGGTGACAATATTTGTGTATGATGCGTACACACACACACGCACACACATACACTAAAACTTGTCTCAGTGGTAGCATGACACAAACTTCGGTCGTTCGGAGTTTACGTACCATGAGGGATGGCGATCGGCTGCCTTTAAGCGATAAAGTCCTGCTGTACACAAGCAACATTCCATTCTCAAGCTAAACATTGAAATAGGTACGAATAATGCTTGCCAATGCCCTACTGCCTGCCAATAAGCTTGTCTGACGGGAAAATTTTTACCGCCACACAGCCATTATAGACTTCACGATCGAGTCTCTGCGCTTGCGTTAGGCCGTCTTCATAATATTATCATAGAATTGAAAAAAAAACAAACAAAAAAACAAACAAACAAACCATAAAAACGTCGACAGTGCATATTTTCCTCTTTGACACATAGGGTGTTTCTTTCCTGTGGCAGCCTTTTAGATAACCCACATCCTTACTAATGACGTCACAACGTTTTGTTAGTATGTTTGATAATGGGGAAAGTATCGGCGAAAACTGTGTTCAGGCTCAGCTGAAAACGCGTGGGGTTACTGATCAAAGTGAATGATGGCTTTAGTTGGCGCGTTTGGCTCTCCACGGCGTCTCCTGCGTAGATGTAATCACAAACTAAATTCCCACTGGCCTGGATGTCCTGACGTGATAGGTAGGCCTGCTATTTGCAATAGCTGCAGAATTTGTGTTTGTTAGGGGTGTATTTTCGTCGGCATGCCTGAATCCTGCAAAGATCATACTGCCTTAGAGGAGCGCAAATTCGTAAACAAGTGGGTTTTCCAAGATCTTTGTGTGTAGTAACTTGTTCAATGTACTCGACAACATGAAAGGCGAGAACAGTAGGGCCTACAGCTTCATGTGAATCTCCTTTCACATGATTTTTACAAACATCATCAGTGAGTGATATCAGTCAAAGTTGCGTAATATTGTAAATCTCCGATTAGATGACCTATCATACCGTCATTATTCTTACGAAATATCCCATTGGCTTCAACATTATAATCTAGTAATGTCTATAAGTCGAAGATTTCAGCAAGTCCGGTAGAATCACCAGAACTATTATTACAATCCCTATAATCTAAAATAACTTGATAAAAAGATTAATTTTTTTGTTGGGGGGGGGGGGGGTCAAATAGTGTTTAATTCACTGCATGAAAACGGAAAATTAGGTGAATGACTAATACATTAAGAGTTGTTAGGGAATGACCTCAAATGGTTACAGCTCGTTATTCCGAAGGTTCGTTATTCTGAAGGCTCTTTAGTCCGAAGATTCGTTATTCCGAAGGCTCATTGTTTCGAATTTCATTTTCGGATTAACGAATCTTCGGAATAACACCACAAATGTTCGGATTAACGAACCTCTAGGTAAAGGGAATTTGTGTGTTTCGGATTAATGACCCTTCGGAATAACGAACCTTCGGAATAGCGAACCTTCGGAATAACGAACAGCACCCCCTCAGACTACTTGATTTGTAATACACTGTATGTGCAATTGTGACCGATGTCACTGTTTCTCGAGAACGACATTTTTCACAATTTCGAAACCGTTTTTTTAAAGAGTTTTTGCCAAGAACTATGCTTGTTTTGACGTTACATCTTCACATTTTACATTTTAGTAACACTGACTGAATCGTGGTTCTCCTGTAGTTCCTCGGTCAGTACCGACATGCGTGGTCATTTAATCACTATTATTGTTCGATGGACATGGTAACAGGTGTTTAACGAAATGAATGCTCACAAAATGAATTTGGCTTGGTCTTATATCTCATGTAAGTAAGTGAAAAATAAGGAAGGAAGTTTTGTTCCGGTAGCAATATCGTCCTTGTTTCATTGGACCAAAAGGTGAAAATAGTTAATGTTTTTTTTTTTCCATATCTTGCATGTGTTGTCATGTATGTAAAGTGGGTGATGTCACACAAGGCTGTTGATGGCATCAGTGCCTTATTGAATGTTTTTTGTTATCCAGTTGATACGATTTTCTGAATCATTCGTAAATTAATTGTGAGTATGTCATGAATCATGATTCATTCAAATAAGGATAAGGTCACCTGGAAGGGTTGTACTGTTTATGTAATGAGCAATTACATTGGTCTAAATGAGTCGATAAATGAAATTCGTCTTGCCTTACACTTGATGAAGGCATTTTCAATAGTTTTATCCGATAAAAGAGAATATCTGTCACGGGAAATACAACAGCGTTAATGTTTCTGCCATTCTGTTGTAACGTAGACTTACAATACACAATGGTCCTAAGTCCTGTGGTATTTGAATGGCCCTGAGAGTTTTCTTGAGAAGAGACCGATAGATTTTGGGTATGATTATCATCAGAAGAATCCCATTGTTCGCATATACGAAATCTCTGCCGTATGTCCACACACACAAATATATATATATATATATATATATATATATATATATATATATCAGGGCTCGACACTAACGGTGGCCCGGTGGCCCGGGGCCACCAAAAATGAAAGTCGGGCCACCAAATTTCAGAAAAGGGCAAATTTGGTGGCCCACCTCGGGCCACCAAATTTTTTTGAAAAGTGTGTCAATAAATTCGTAACTTTTTGCGCCGGAAATGCATAAATGCATGCAGTGAGTGTGCGACTTATTAAAAAAAAATTGACTTTTATCAATGTTTTTCTTTTTTTCGGGCCACCAAATTTTTCTCTCGGGCCACCAAAAATTTGAAATTGATGATTTTGGTGGCCCCATCGGGCCACCGAAAAATAAAGTTAGTGTCGAGCCCTGTATATATATATATATATATATATATATATATATATATATATATATATATGTACCGGGACCCTCTGCAGCGATAACTTTAAAAATAGTGAATGAATCCAAATGAAACTATTACCTATTACCCATATCTTAAAGAAAACCCCATACGATTTGCTTCAGTGGTCAAAGAGAAATGAGTAGTTGCTGTTTTTTTGAGCATGTCAGGAATCCCTTCCCTCCAAGTTCTGTCCATTGTGGTCACACCTTATGCCGTTCCAAGAGCATACAAGTGTTAAACTTTGAAGAATCAGACCCATGATATGCTTTACAATGATCCACATTTTCTGTGACCACTTAACCAAACTGAATGGGGATTTTCGCAAAATATAGATATAATGTAATATCCTTACACCCTGAAATATCAATCATATTGTATTTCATACTGTATTATTTTTTTTTTGGGGGGGGGGAGGGACATACAGTATATGGCGTCAATATTTGTGTGTGAAAAGCTTAGTTGCTGTATAAAGTGTGCCATGCATATACCTCAGCTATTGGTAAAAAAAGAAGAAGAAGAAGAATAGAAAAGAAAAGAGAAAGTAGCCAGATGTTTTTGGCGGCTGAATGTTTTAGTCAAGATAATGTGTTTCCTAGTGAAGGAGTTGGTTCTAGGCAAAATAAAAGGTGCTCCTGATGAGATGGCTGTCTGTAGATCCATAGATATACTGTCGTGATGAACATGACTTAAACAACAATAAGACGAAGACGACACGAATAAGACAGGTGTGAATTGTTGTGTGCTCATTCTTGTCAATCAATGATCATATTGTAAGATGATGGGTTCATGCAATATTGATGTGTGACTTGTTGTTGGTAAAAATGAAAAGAAAATCATGTCATTTATTTGTTTCGAAAGGCTGATGGACTGAACGACCATTTTCTAATTAGGAAAATCCCAGATGAAACAAGGTTCATGACTCATAAGAACGAAAGACAGTCATATTAAATCTTTTCACGATAACAAAAACAAACAAACAAACAAACAAGCAACAACAACAACAACAAAACACGTAAAATATAAGACCATTACAGAAAGTTCATCCAGATTCGAAGACCATTACAGAAAGTTCACCCAGATTCGTGACTAATTGGTTTAAGATTATATTACGGCCTTATTTTCTTCAGCCACGCAGCTGTTATTGCCTCTTCATGGTTTGTAAAACGAAAAAGAAAAAAAAAAAGAAATGAGCTCAAGGCTAAAAGCATGCATGTTACCTCCAACATCGGTCTTATAGGACTGAGCAAACTGTCATCAAATCTATTTAGTGCTGGGTACAGTGACGACGATTTGACTGTCTATAGTTCATCCAACATTATCTTGAAGGTCTCGAATAGAGAAAATAAGTCTTTTCTGTGACATAAACTCTCACCAAAACCAACAATGATCAAAACACTGTATTAATATATATATATATATATATATATATATATATATATATATATATATACATATGTGTGTGTGTGTGTTTGCATTATATATATTATATATGTGTGTATAGATATTATATATATACATGTATTCTGATGGGAATCACTCTCTATAACAGCATCTACAGTATCTTATTTTGATAAAGGTAACTGCCTTTTTTTTTACCTCTGTTTCATTGCTGTCTCTCGAAGCAAGTATACTTCCTCGGAGGTTTTATTATCATCCTACATATCATTCTTGAAGATGTGTGTCTACTTGTGCGTGTGTAGCACGAGTATGTGTGTGTATAGTAAGTGTGTGAGTGTGCATGTGCGTGTGTGTGCGTGTGTGTGTGCGCGCGTGTGTGTATGTATGTGTGTAAATGACAAATGAATAAACCCTTTGCTTTTCCAAACTGATGTGATTTCGCACAGGTTTGAAGGAACTAATGCAAATGCATGTTGACTTCGGTGACATTTATACAATACTCCTAACATACTTATGAGGCCAAATGAATATCTAAATACGTGCCAAATATTCTTTAGCAATGTGCGTTTCCTCAAACTACTTTCAAACCAATTCCCACAGAGAAAACATGTAATATGTACAGAAACCCACCGGCCACAGATTTGTTTCCGTTGGCGTACTTTCATGCATCTGCTAGCTGTGTGGCATAATTAGTCATGTTTGACTGAGAAGCGCCCCCCCCCCCCCCAAAAAAAAAAAAAACAACAACAACAACAACAACCAAAAAAAAAAAAAACAAAACAAAACAAAACAAAACAAAACAAAAAAAACTCAACAAAAAAAAACAATAAAGACAACAACAACAACAAATGTGTCAGTACGATTACAGTTTAACTAGCAGCACCCGTGGAAATCCACGGGTCTGAGGGGTTTTATTTTTTTTTCTCATAATACGATTTTGCACATTTTTATTGAAGAAATAAAAAGAAAAGTCTTCTCATTCTTTCGTTAATTGTGCTGTCTTCTAAATGACCACCCTTCCCAGAAATTTTATAATACATTTTTGTAGTGTATGCCAGGCGATCCGGTCCATTGGTAGGGATCATTCCCGCCACTACTTGCTTTTATTATAGAACTTGAGTTTCGAGGGGTTATTTGCACCCGTTGAAGTCCAACAGTTGTCTTGTTGCCCCTCACCCCTCCCCCCCCCACCCTCACGCACACACACACTTCCACCTCCGCAGGGCAAAAAAACAAAAACATTCAGGGAAAAATTACCAAAAACGCAAATGAGATTCCCCGAAAGTTCTGCCCACAGGTTGTTCCCGTCGAAACGGGAAGATATTAACACTATGACTTTGATTACCCCCTGCTCTTGCATCCACGCGGGCACCCGCGGGAATCCACGGCTGGTCTCAAGGACTCGGTTTGTTTTGTGTTTTTTTTTTCATGTTTCTTTTCCCCACGTTATGAGAGAAAAATAAGATATTTTCGTCTTCATAATTTTGCTCCCTCCTTGTTGTTTTTAATCACCAAAACTTGGCTTGATATATCATATCAATATAGAACTACATCTGCTTCAGATTGTACATTATCATAATTAATATTAGGCCTACAGTTATTGCTCCTATTATTGTTATTATTATATCATTATTATCATTATCCTTATCATTATTATTATTATTATTATTATCATCATTGTTATTATTTGGGGAGGGGGAGATCATAGTCATCAGGTTTAATAGGCACCCGTGGGAGTAGGTTCTCACGACCTCGTATTTTTTTCTTTAATATTTTTCCCATGTTATGGAAGAAAGAAGAATATATACATCACTGCATTCGTCCTCATTTGCTCCCTCTTTTTTTTTTGTCACCAAAACTTGGTTTGATAGACCATAGAACCACACATTCTATTTCCACTTGCAATTTTAAAAATAGGCGGTCGGCAAAGCGAGGTTTTCCTCTACGTCCGCTCATCTTATGAATATGTATGACTACAGCAGCTCTGCAGTAAACGAATGGACACAGCTGCGCGTGTAATCTGATATGTAAGGGTACGTCGGCAAATATATTTAGCCGCGTCCTAAACAGTCTGCGTACAATGACACCGGACTTGAGAGCAAACGGCGAGCAAACTAAATGACGTACCTGAGCTGCATAACAGTATTCTGCAGTTGTGCAAAATACAATTACATAACCAACGTTCGTTGTTTTCATTTGGGGACGCCAATAATGGCGAACTGTACGTAAATGCCCTTGTAGTCCATATCACGCACACACAGATTCGTGTAACCATCGTCAATACATTTAGTACACGTAACAGGCGGAGGCAAAGGTACATCACAGAACTATACACACAGTGTAGAGTGTGTATAGAGTTCTGCGAGGTACATTGTGTGTGTGCGTGCGCGTCCGCCGGAAGATGTCAGAGATTTCGCTGCACCATCATCTTTAGTATCCCCCAGTGTCTCTGCAAGCTAAAAGATGGAAGATCGAGAAAGCAGGAGGCCAGCGCAGGTTCCGTGAATATTGAAACGCTCGGCTCTTTCGTCACGCACAAAAATGCATTATGCATGTAGCTAATTAATTTTTCTTTTTCGTCCTCGACGTCGACACGGAGGCGGAGAGGGGACGAAACCCGCGCCATTCGATGTAGGATACTCTCCTGCGGCCGACGGCACCGGTCGCAACTGCCCGGAGCCGACGGCTCGGGAGGAGATAGAGAAACCAGCAACGCCGAAATAAAACAGGAAATACATAAGGCCGCGACAACAACAACAACTTCGAGTATTATAGTATAGGACTAGCAGCACCCGTGGAAATCCACGGGTCTGAGGGGTTTTATTTTTTTTTCTCATAATACGATTTTGCACATTTTTATTGAAGAAATAAAAAGAAAAGTCTTCTCATTCTTTCGTTAATTGTGCTGTCTTCTAAATGACCACCCTTCCCAGAAATTTTATAATACATTTTTGTAGTATATGCCAGGCGATCCGGTCCATTGGTAGGGATCATTCCCGCCACTACTTGCTTTTATTATAGAACTTGAGTTTCGAGGGGTTATTTGCACCCGTTGAAGTCCAACAGTTGTCTTGTTGCCCCTCGTACCCCTCCCCCCCCCCTCACGCACACACACATTTCCACCTCCGCAGGGCAAAAAACAAAAACATTCAGGGAAAAATTACCAAAAACGCAAATGAGATTCCCCGAAAGTTCTGCCCACAGGTTGTTCCCGTCGAAACGGGAAGATATTAACACTATGACTTTGATTACCCCCTGCTCTTGCATCCACGCGGGCACCCGTGGGAACCCACGGCTGGTCTCAAGGCCTCGGTTTGTTTTGTGTGTTTTTTTTTTCATGTTTCTTTTCCCCACGTTCTGAGAGAAAAATAAGATATTTTCGTCTTCATAATTTTGCTCCCTCCTTTTTGTTTTTTATCACCAAAACTTGGCTGGATATATCATATTAATATAGAACTACATCTGCTTCAGATTGTACATTATCATAATTAATATTAGGCCTACAATTATTGCTCCTATTATTGTTATTATTATATCATTATTATCATTATCCTTATCATTATTATTATTATTATTATTATCATCATTGTTATTATTTGAGGAGGGGGAGATCATAGTCATCAGGTTTAATAGGCACCCGTTGGAGTAGGTTCTCACGACTTCGTATTTTTTTTTTTCTTTAATGTTTTTCCCATGTTATGGAAGAAAGAAGAATATATACATCACTGCATTCGTCTTCATTTGCTCCCTCTTTTTTTGTCACCAAAACTTGGTCTGATAGACCATAGAACCACACATTCTATTTCCACTTGCAATTTTAAAAATAGGCGGTCGGCAAAGCGAGGTTTTCCTCTACGTCCGCTCATCTTATGAATATGTATGATACAGCAGCTCTGCAGTAAACGAATGGACAAAGCTGCGCGTGTAATCTGATATGTAAGGGTACGATCGGCAAATATATTTAGCCGCGTCCTAAACAGTCTGCGTACAATGACACCGGACTTGAGAGCAAACGGCGAGCAAACTAAATGACGTACCTGAGCTGCATATAGTATTCTGCAGTTGTGCAAAATACAATTACATAACCAACGTTCGTTGTTTTCATTTGGGGACGCCAATAATGGCGAACTGAACGTAAATGCCCTTGTAGTCCATATCACGCACACACAGATTCGTGTAACCATCGTCAATACATTCAGTACACGTAACAGGCGGAGGCAAAGGTACATCACAGAACTATATACACACAGTGTAGAGTGTGTATAGAGTTCTGCGAGGTACATTGTGTGTGTGCGTGCGCGTCCGCCGGAAGATGTCAGAGATTTCGCTGCACCATCATCTTTAGTATCCCCCAGTGTCTCTGCAAGCTAAAAGATTGAAGATCGAGAAAGCAGGAGGCCAGCGCAGGTTCCGTGAATATTGAAACGCTCGGCTCTTTCGTCACGCACAAAAATGCATTATGCATGTAGCTAATTAATTTTTCTTTTTCGTCCTCGACGTCGACACGGAGGCGGAGAGGGGACGAAACCCGCGCCATTCGATGTAGGATACTCTCCTGCGGCCGACGGCACCGGTCGCAACTGCCCGGAGCCGACGGCTCGGGAGGAGATAGAGAAACCAGCAACGCCGAAATAAAACAGGAAATACATAAGGCCGCGACAACAACAACAACTTCGAGTATTATAGTATAGGATGGTAAAGTTATAGCTTTGTTAAACGCATGTCCCTGGACCATGTGTACTGCTTACACTGTACATCAACATTCCCTCTGTATATCTACCCCTTCCCGCCCCGCTTTTTCTTCCCATCCTCGCCTGCCTGCACACTGCCAGATCAAGAGAAGGATATTGTGCACTGTAATCTGAAATACTCTTGTGAGAAGTGCTATGCCACCAGGGAACAAGGATACATAGTTATTATTACGTACTTAGTTCAAGGAAAATACCACTCCAAGAAGTTACTATTCCCTCCCAGCTCTGTCGAGCGTATGGAATGGATAACCTGGTTTTCTTTCGATGTTGTTTTTGTTTAAGATGGAGGAATCAGTTTGGGGAGTTCATCACTAAAAATAGATTTGATTTATCTCTCTTCTACCAGGTGTAGAGTCCAATTTTCCCCATTCAATGATTGCGCAACGGCGTTTCTTTTGGCAAGAATAATAGTTAAAAGGGCGTGCAGTTGCTGGGGAAAACCTCTTTAGAAGCATCGAAGTCCGAGTATATAAAAGCATCGCAGCTGTGAATCGGTGCCAAACCCACAGCTGAGCGATCCATAATTACCAATTAGCAGTCACAGATATTTGGAATGCTCTTTGCTACTGCGTGCATCTGTAAATGCGTGTTGTAAACTTGTATTTGTGTGTGCACGGTGTGTGTGTATCAACGCGGCAATAAATGACAATGACAGTACACAGTTAAAAGGTGTGAGGACATGATGTTATTACTTATAACATCATGTCCTCACACTGTTTTTACCGTTACCTCTATTTCAATGGTGAGACACGAATAATATTACCGCGACAGAACTTTATGGGGTTTCCATGAAGAACTCATTGTGCATACTTTGCACGATTCACTTGAAGGATAAGATAGCCAACCAGACATCACGTGGGCGTCAAATGTCGACGATCCCCTTGATCGCGATCGAAGAATGGCGCCATGCACGTTGGTATCAAAGGGTAAAGCTGCGTTTACGCCGGACGTTCCCGACGACCACGGTAGCCCCGTTTCAAGTTCACTGGGGCGAGGACTGGATCGAACAGGTCTAGAATGCGAAGAGGAGAAAACAGGACACTACTCACGGCGCACTACGTTTCTGGCAAATGGGGCTGCCGTGGCCGCCGGGAGCATGGTGTAGACGCAGCTTTTAAGATTATAATGTGTGGTTTGATCGGCCATGGACATGGACGGAGCAATTTTCGTGTAAAGCTATTGAAAACAAACCTTTTCATCAGTCTCAGAGTCGAATCAAAGAGCACGTTCGAATATAATTATGTAATCCCTACACACACACACACACACACACTAATAGTTTTGACAGGATAGATAAGCCAACATTTTAACAGTCAAGCAAAGTGCATCACATGCCTGTTCAATCTTCATCATGTTCTTGAACTAATAACTTCCTTCTTCTCTGTTGAAGATTTTCGTATATAAATCGTTCCATTGGGAAACAAATTCCAAAACAACCAATCGTAAATGTGATGGCAAAAGCGTATTCCTGAGCGTTTTGACTTAGATCATAACACAAGTTATCCACACTGCTGACGAATTTGCGTCATTAACCGTATCTGTTGGTTACGTAAAAATATGATTTTAGAGTGTGTTTAAATGAGAGTGGCAATCAAAATCTAATGTGCTTACTGACACAAACCGGGCGATTTACAAAAACAAACAAACGAATGAACCTGCAGTGTATGCTCTCTGCTAATCGTGCGGTAATCTACGATAACATTACTATTTAATTAATCATTTTTTTTTTTGTATATGTAATTTGTTGCTTTGCATTTCCCATCCTCGAAATTCGTGTTGCAAAGTTATAAATATTGGTCCTCAAATTATCTTTTCTTTAAATTGAATTCCGATATTAGCCGTTTTGTTCCCGTATTATTATATCATTGTACCTATGTGTAACTTTATATGCTCCCAGGAACACACACACACACACACACACACACACACACACACACGTACACAAACGCTAAAAGCATGCGATGTACCCAGGTATGTCTTTCTTTAAGGAGACCACAAAAAAAGAAAAAAAGAAAAGGAAGATTCGTGTATTTTCCCTGTTGGTCGTCAGAAGAACACTGCCAAGAATATCAATTGCCTGATGGAATATACATACATGCGTTATGAATCTAGTGCCCAATCAATTCTCTCTATTCAAAAGAAAACGAAAAGGATCACTATTTTCATTTGAATTTAGGTTATCAAGTATCAAGTACATCCATCTTATATGATCCTCTCTTAGCATTGCCCGTTTTCTGAACTATTCCAGTAAAAGAGCAGCCTGCCAGTCAGTTAATTCAACCAAAAAATTCAGGCGACCTCCCGTTACCCTATTGATTTACAAAGACTTGCGTTGAGAGCCAAACGCAAAATAATGTATATCCTTTGTTTGTTCAGCTTAGGATGCTTATTTACATCGTGCATGACGCTTTTAACCTGGAGACTCCCAAGTGCTTTGCAGGTAAAATACACGTCATTCTATCAGTAACACACACACACACACACACACACACACACACACACACACACACAAACAAACACGCACACACATATATATACATATAATGTACATATACTATGTATATGTATATATGTATTATCATATACTTCTTATGAAGGACTTGATCTCAAAACAGATAATCACTATTCTAATTAGTAGCAAAAAGTCCATAATAAGGTAGAGAGAAATAAAACCTTATCCAGTGATATCTATTATGTTACTCAAAATGATAGGATTAAAGTTATGATTTAAAAATCCCATATTTTCGTATTATTTTCTTTGTTTAAGTGTTTTTAATCGCAAATGTCTCAAGTCAACAAGGCTGGAGTTAAATCATTTTGCGATCAACGTGGTCAAAATCTTTATATGTATATAAACATTTATGTACAGACTAGGATTAAAGTCCTTCGGCTTTTATTCGGCCAGCCAGCAAAGCTATGCTTATCGAATTTGTCTGTATATCTAGCATACATTTTCTTATATCAAAAGACACTCGTTATCATTGCACTCTCACGTTCAAATTTCCACATTTTGAGATAAGTCGCTTCATGTGATAGTTGCTTCAGACTATGGAAGCGGGGTGTTAACGAGCGGTCACTCGACATGAATATGCGCATTAATAAATAAAGCTTCAGTTGTGCGAGGTAAACACTTTTTCCAAGAAGATGTAGGTAAAACATACTTTATTGATGCGTGATAGAGTACACAAATCAAAGCAATGCATTATACATTTAGGCTCCCATAAGGTCAAGTGAACTCAAGTGCCCGAGTCAAATGCCGGAGTCCTTTGCAGTCTAGGTTCCCTCTTCCTGTCGGCAGCTGTTTTCGCGGCCTTCATCCGGAGCAAATCGGCCGTTGTACGTTCGCTCATGAAATCGTCCATAATCTTTCGCAGACGACCATTTGTCGTCTTGTAGAGGGCGCGAGCTTCGAGGCGCGAAACCGCTGACGACACGTTGCGGCTTCCGCTGGCCGCTTGGATCAACATTTGTGTCTTTCGTTGGATAATTCGTTGCCGGAGTTCCTCCTCAACACCATGCTCAATGTCGCTGTCAGACCGATGTTCGATCTGGCATGATTCGGGCGACTTCTGGCTTTGCCCGGACAACGATTTTTCATTCTGATTGGAAGTCGCGACCAATAATGAGCTCAGTGATGCCACACATATCGTCTCTCGTCGGCGACGCAGCATCGACAAGTTCAGTAGTCGATCTTCGGCGCGTTCGCCACTCTTAATCGACAATGCCGATTCCTGTTCGGACGAAACGGACATCGAATCCCAAGTCGAGATGCCCGAGTCCATGGAACCTGATGCAGGACGTTGCCTTCGCAGCATGGGTCGAGCCCTAGATGTGCCATAGCTGAGACACGAATCATCGAGACTCTTTGTTGTTAATACTGCCTTCCCTTCCAGCGGACTGTTATCATCAGAAGGCGAGTCCCGACTGTCTTCAGCTCTCTGTATTGAGGGCGTTTCTCCCTCATGTAAGCCGGATGTCTGCACGAAGAATGAAAGACAAAAAAAAATCAATTTAATATTATCGAATGCACATATTTGTCTTTCCGTTCAAGGTGACTTTTCCCAAAACGAACCGTGCCGGAGCAAGCCTCGGTAGACCATATCGTGATGTGCGTCAGAGCGTGCCACAAAATGGGATTTAATGCTACGGGACCAAGCCAGAGCGACCTGAGCCGTATATCTCATTGACTTTACATACTTTTTACCGACAAATGTTTGTCGTCAGTTTGACGGATTAACGCATAAAAAATAAACCAGACTCATTACGTGTTATGTGTCAGTTTACAATTTACAAAAACAGTATTACTCAACTATATCCGTTAAGACATGTGTGATACAATTTATCACCGAGTAATGATGAATCTCACCTAATAAGAGCTGAGCATTATACACATAGGCATAGACAAATATTTTATGCACATACTCTTTCGCACAGGTATATTGTGTTGGAGTATCATCCACCAAAGACGAGGAACAAGTATAATATTATACAAAAGGCAACGCCCCTTATAAAAATCCAAGCTTTTTGTTAATGTTTATTGCAACACATACAAAGGAAAATGTCCCTGTTCATCTTTAAATACTTCTAGTTCCTACATGAATGTTGTGCAACATAATATTATAGAAACTTTTCAAGGTTTTCAATTACTTAATCTGCACATGCCCAGATTGTAACTGTGAACTGGGTTATTGTACTATATACTTCATACAGTCACACTGCTCTCAACACGTAGAGAGCCCTTAGTGCGCATGCACACAATTATAATGGAGCCACTGTGAACGTTAGATTCTAATTTCTTTCTCCGAAATTGCCCGTACGTCATAGGTTTCCACCACATTCCTCGGCCTCGCCCTTGCCCACCTGTCCTTGGACGACAAGTCAACTCTGTGACGACACGCCACTACCGTACTGTGCACCTGTCGGGGCACATTATGACAGTGTGCGTCATGAATGTCTCGCGGAAGCAGTGCGCAAGCCTTGGGATTGATTTTTTTTTCTTTCTTGAGAGAAACCAACAATGCGTAACTTATTTACCCGATGCTTTTCAGACACAGGTCATTGCAATCGATTTGTATTGAATGTGGTTGACTCTGCGCACTCCTGGCATTTTACGTTCGATGACCTCTCCTATTTTTCGAAGAAGTCGAAATGACTAAATGTTAGCAGTTGGGTAAATCTAATGGTGGAAGCCCGATTACAAGAATTGGAACTGTGATGACCCCGTACAGAAGAAGACTGGACTTTCGCGGATGAGAATTTCATGTTGTTTTTAATATTTATGGTTCAATGAAGTCGCAACGAACAATAATGACTTGTGCTTCAAATGCACTCCATGACAGTTAAGAACTTTTGATATACACACACCACACACAGTGTAGTGTGTGGGTTTAAATGATGTCTAGGTATGTACATGTATTATGAATAGACTGCACATAGTCTGCGACAATTGCTCCCATAAAATACCTGCACGCTTAGTCTAATAAAACCCTAACCCTCATGTCAAACTGAACCTGAAATCCCATCACAGTCATAACCCTAAGCCTAATTCCAGGAGAAAATCAGACCGGAGCACTTGTCTCATGAGCAAAGTAAACCTACAGCTGGTGGTAGAGCTATAAAAGAGATTGAGGTACGGTATTAAGCTTAAGAGGGAAAGGCAGTCAACGAAGAGACAATAGTTTTTTTTTTTTATAGGCCGCCTATATTCTGTTTTGTTTGTGCTGCGGAGATAATGAGAGCAACCGCTTAAACTGCCTCGTGAACCTCACTCACCTCTAATGGCAAGATGTCCGAGTCAGACTCTGAAGGGTGCGGTGACCTCCTCAAGAGAGAACCAAGCGGCATGCTGTGCCTCGACCTGACTGGTGACGGGGTGCTCTCCCTGCTCAGCGATCCCACGGTAAGCTTGGCGATAGCTTTCGATCTCTCCTTCATTAGACCTTCCAGCTTCTCTCTGTTGGCTTGAAGACTGCTCGCTGCGTTCGAGATCCTCCTTGGAATGTTGCCGGTACTGCTGGCCTTGCCAGACAGACTCGACGTTGGGGATGCCGAACCCGTGGAACTGTGCGGGGAACTCCGATCGCATCCTGTGGATGAACTTTGAGGATGCGGAGACAGGGATCGAGGCGAGATCGGACGGGAACTGGAAGACACCGGAAGGGACATTCGTCGGCTTAGCCGAAAACCAGGTCTAGGTACCTCCAGGTGTGGCGACGACGAGGGCTTCCGTGGGGCTATGACATCGCTGTCGATGCTGTTGATGCTGGTATTAGACGATGTTATCGATTTTGCGTTTGAGGTAGAAAGGAGGGAGGATGCTGGACTGGCGGATGATGGACGGCAGGGGAGCAGTGGACTACGTCGAGGAGATAGAGACATTCGACGATGTGGAGGAGTTTTAGGGGGAGTTGGCGTGAGTGTACCTCCCAGGGAGGGTGAGCAAATACTTGCTCTCCGATCACGCAATGGATTGCACTCCTTTTTCTGTTGATGAAATCTTTGTGACGGCGAGATTGAACTGTCTACCACACTCTTCGCCACAACGGTCCAGCGGTACCTACTCTGGCGCTCCTTAGGTACATTTTCTCCAGTCAGCTTCTCCTTTTCCACAGTTTCAATGTCTAATACACCTGGCGTTTCTTCCCTTACTTCGTTGCCGTCTTCTGATTTTGATTTGTCGTCGTTGTCAGTGTCGTTGACTGACTGCAGGGCTTTTCTCGCTTCGGGGCTGGCAAAAACAGAAAATGAAATCTGTGGAACCAATTTTGGCTTTACGACTTCAGGCTTTACGAGAATGTGATCATTGGACGTTGCAGAATTTGAAATGTCTGTCTTGCTGTCTCCAGCGATACCTGTAGTGAAAGTCGGCAAATGACCGGACACTGGCACCCTCATGGTGACTGTCTGTCTTTCTGTAAAGTCAATTATAAAGTTCGAGAAAACGTTTGGTCGCTAGTCAGATGTGAATGAGACTGACTGTATAGCACTTATCGAAGCGGTCAAGATTGTGTACCGGAGCAGGACGCGAGCGCCCTTTTATACCACTCGAAGATGGTCTCTCGTGTCTTACCAAGAAGATACTAGTCTTACGTCACCCGGTTCGTGTTTGCGGAAACTGGCTTGGAGCCCAAACCTGAACTGCTTGAGTGCACACAGAATGAGCATTATGAACAGGGACTTTAGTAAGACCCTCGCTGCCACAAAAGGAGCATTGAACCTTGAGGGAAAGTTGATTCAACAAGTCCAAGACTTTGTGTGCTGTATACCATCTCGATTGGACCCACACGTTTCAGATGAATGCTCATGAATCCACACGCGAACAGAAATCACGTTTAATGTTTCGGAATCTTACGACAGGTATACGTACATGAGTTCACAATCTTACGACGGATATCAGAAATGAGTTACAAAAACTGGCAGTATGCCTGCCGAGGACGACAGGTTTTTATTCTTATTCGTGGAACGCTGGTGCATGAATTTATAATGAGACCTAATTGGAAAAGGAATATACGTAAGGGTTGTTGGACGCCACCAAAGAGAAACGATTATAGTTTCGTAAAACACCGCAGAATCATACGTAACGACCATCTCTCACAAAGATATAACGACGGAAAAAATACGCTTCTCTTAAACCCTGGCGATGGTAATGGAGGCCTTTGATAAGCAAGGCGTACCAACATGGCCTTGGTGCATCCGGGGAGGCATCAGGTGCTGATGTAAAGGTTACTCTAAATCATTATTTTGCAACAGCCCGTAAGAGCAAATTTTCAACCACTACTAGCAGTTCAGTTCAGTTCAGTTTGGTATCTATTTCCATCCATCCATCCAACCAAAAATTGAAACAGAATGCAAAGTATAGATTTCAAAATTGTTTAATCATTTTGTAAGAATACATAATATTATGATCAGAAAGTATGTATATAATAAACTATATATCCAATAGTCCAATACAGTACTACTCAGCAAGATGAGAAGGTGTACGTACATATAAGGTTTATCTAACCCGTGGTCGTCAGTCATCATGAAATTTTTGTTTTACTTAAGACATGAAGAATAAGATTTTACTATGATTTTGAAAGATGCTTTGTAAATTCGTGTTCCTTCTTCGCATTTAGTATGTAAATAATTGCAAATAAACATGAAAATCTTGACAACATTGAAATAATTTCTAATGTAAATAATGGTACTTATTCATTTTCATTTCAGTGTCATTTACAGATTGATTTTCAAACTTTTGTTTGTCTTGCTTTCTTGTAGAAATCTTTCTCCTATGAATGATATTTAAATCTGGCATAAATATAATTGCAAATGTGATTGAAGATCAGCATTTCAGCACTCTGATAAAAAACAACAACAACTGTATCAACTGATATGAACTGACAGCTTTTTCGTTTATTCCTGGGTTTTGCTGATTTTTTTAGTCCTGAGAAGTTCCAAGAACACCTATATGCCTTCCCGATAAACTGCTGTCAATGAGCGCGTCCCACATTGTTCGCGTTCTAGATAATTCGGTTCTCATTCATTTCTGAAGCATTTCGTAAAAGGACAATTCGAAGCACCAGCATAATCTGACTATCAAACTCAATAGCTACGGTCGAGGCTGGCTATGAATGCGCGATCGATTTGCCCTCTGCGTTTGCATAAGAGTTAATCACCTAACGAGAGAGTTCTGGGCTTTGAGAGGTGCGTAAAAACGAGTCAGGCAAAGTTGAACGATAAACTATATAGGATGATACAAAGGAATAGTTATCCAACAGGGGATGGGTATAGGAAGTCACGTACAAGGGCACCTATTGTTTCCAACTGTCAGTTATCTCTCCATACCTGCTCGTATAGAATAAGATCCACCTTCCCTTTGAACCCTGAAGTGACAATCACTTTCAGCAGCACCTCGCTGCTATTCAGGGATAGTGAATATTGCTGCGTGCGGATGACGGTTGCCAGGGTGAAGCGAGCGAGTGTAAGTCTCACTATAAGCGCATTAAAAGTGACCATGAGCAGTGCAAATTAAAAAAAAACAACAAACAAATCAAATCAAAACAAAGCAAAGCAAAACAAAAAACATGGTTCTGTGCTAAAGCATGTGCGATCCAATACTCCTTGTTTTGTCACTATCACTCAGGTGACTTTGTCTTTTATTTGTTCTACATGTTCACAAGTGTATGTAGGTTTCATGTCAATTCGCAAGGTGAAGGACGTGATGGAAAACTTCACTGATGAATTTGTGATTATCACGAGTGACCTTCAATCTTACATTCAAACATCATAATTCAACGTACACATTAAGGCTAGTCAGAACTGACTTGACGTTGGCAATACGTTAACAATTAAAAAGTGATGATGTATGAAATACATGTCATTCTTTCAATTAAATCATCACAAGCGCTGATCAGCGACAATTCAATTGATGAAACCAGAGTGGCGCCAGATAAACAATTTTGTCCTTATATTTCATTTTCTGTACTTACCTTGGCTGCCGGTATGTGTGTGTATCGGAGCGAGAGGAGGGCATGCTATATTAGTATGCCTGTATCAAGCTTCAATCAAATACATAGTTATACCCTTAACCAAAACGAATCTACAAAGCAAAGCAGAGAGAGATTCCTAGATCGCAAAGTATTCCTTCGCTTTTGTCCTGTTTGATTCACAAAATCTCTCTTAAAAAAAAAACAACACACACACACGCACACATACACAAACACAGTGACACACACACACACACACACACACACACACACACGTCTTATAGCCGTTCTTTTATTTTTGTAGAGGAAGTATAAAATGATCGTTATCCTTCAGTCGTGCCGGAGATAATGAATCCAAAAGACCTATTCAAGAGCTATAGCTTGTTGTGACGCAAACTGATCTATCAATTTGAAATGCTTAGAAATTCTTGACATCTTCGCTTCTCTCAATATTTTACAACTCGCAGAGAGCGATAAAAATAAACGGAAATAAGCGGAATCAATGTTAATAATAGAAGTGCCTATACAATAGATTGAAAGTGGCTAAACATGCTAAATGGCATAGGATTTTTCTTCCAACAAAATAAGGAGAACATTCAACTCTTGAATATGATATACACCGTCTACCATCCACACAAAAAGCATGCGTAATAAAACCTTATTTTTTTGTGAGAGAGAGAGAAAGTCTGATAAAATCAAGACTGTTTAGAGCAAAAATGTTATTGTGTTGAAACATGTTTCATTTGTGTTTTCCTTTTTTCCCCTCGGTCATCCGGTTTACAGATTAAAATCCAATCGCTCCTGAGCAACATAATGTTAATGAAGATATGAACTACAATAGCAGGGATTGGGCTCGTGCAGGAAATGAGTTTTCCAATACTTAACATTGCTTAAAGTTCTGCATCGCTGATCATTATTTTGCGGTGACCTTGGCTTCAGAAGCAATGAATGAGCAAACTTTTATCTTCTGAGATGGTGCAATATAGATAACTTCATGTACTTAATCATGTTTTTATTAGTTGTGGTTTGGAATACATTTTCATAACAAACTCTCAATTTATATTTGCCATACTGTTGCAGGTAGATATATCGATAAAACAAGAGCACTGGAAGGAAGCAAAGGAATGTAAAATGGAACACGACCCAAGAGCCAAGAATTTTACTGGACTCCCTGGCGAAAATGAAGTCATCCATGCCTGCAAACTTTGGCAGAAGGCAGTAAATACAATGACAACAGCGCTATATTTCACTAACGAATTGACTGGCATTATTTTGTAACTCTTTTGTTACATTTGATTTAATTTGATTTCATTTTATTGTTTCTGCATGGTACAAATAATCATCTATGATCACTTTCAGAAATATACACATGGTCCATCATAATTCAAGGCTGATTTTGCATATGATAGGTAATCAAATAATTGTGACAGAGAACGGAAACGTAATAAAAGAAAAAAATACTGATTTCAACTACTATTCTTACTATTCTTACTATATTTATTGATAATGATATTCTTTGCATTGTACATTGTATAAGGTATCTTCATGTACTTGAGCTGTTTTGTAAACGGAAATTATAAGTCTTCGGACTTTTCATCCGTCTGAGTGTGTGTGTGTGTGTGTGTGTGTGTGTGTTTGATGGCAATAAACCTGATCAATTTTAATTTCAATTTCAACTAGATCATGGCGTCTTTAGCGTGAACTTGCTCAGAAGGAAAAGTAAGTCGAATCTTATAGAACAATAATGACTTGTCTTTCAATTATATGCCACGTGCTTTCTTAGCCACACAAGGGCACCTCGCGATTTATACGGAGAAACAGGATTAAATGCTCCAACGTCACCTCTATAAAATCATATTCATATAAAAGTTGAAATACCTACCTAATATGGTATATGGTGAATGGTAAAGAATACTGTCATGCTGTTATTGATTATTTTAAAACAACGCAAATCGAACGTCGGGTTCAGCTCCATCGAATTGATGGAGAAAACAATGGAAGCATTTATTTACAACCACCTTAGTTCTGGAGTCTTTCGACCTTCTGACATTTAACGTCATTGTAATGATTTTCTCCAAGGGGGTCAAACACTGGTCGATTAACGATAGGATTATCTGTTTGTGGTGATGGGGAGAAAGACAAAAGGAAGCCAACACACCAGCACTTCCCGTGCCACATTCTGCTTTTAACCGTTCATTTTGTTCAGCTCATATCTTAGCGGCTTTTTCAAATGATGTATCATCATTACTATTTCGTGCTATTTTTTGTTTTTGGTCTGCTCTGTGAACCACTTTGAATCGTATAATCAACGAATGCAATCTTGTTTCCAGAACGATAGAATTGGCCGTCAGATATAGGCAAGAGTAGTTATGTTTCTAATGATTATCATAGAAAATATATGTTAGGAGGCTTCCTCCTTTAGCGAAAGACTATTTTGGTTTTGTTTTGTTTATCTTTTAATCTCTGCTTATGCTTGTTAATGACATTATTAAACGACACTGCTGATCACAAGAGCTCTGGTCAAGAGATACTGCTTTAGTTAGGAAAAAGGAACACATTTTGCTGAAAAAACGGGCTTTTCCCAATAGAAAGAAAAATGTCAAATTCGTTAGAGAGAAAAAAATACTTTAAATATCCGAGTCGAGAAGCGCCTGTAACCAATCGAGGGGGGGGGGGGGGGGAGGGGGGGCTTATACTTCCAAAATCATATTTGCAAATTCCCTGCATAGCAGGCATTAAAAAAAGTCAGTGCTGCATCGCCGTACGCAAGTGTGTGTGTGTGGGGGGGGGGGGGGCGGGAAGCATTTGAATATCGGCTCTAAAAGTGCGAAATGTGTTTGTGTGTATGTGTGTGTGTGTGTGTGTGTGTGTGTGTGTGTGTGTGTGTGTGTGTGTGTGTGTGAGGGGGGATACTCAGTACCCCCTTCTCCATACTCTTTTGGTCCATCTTGATTGACTTGATTAGTACACAGTGACGACACGCCCGCGGGGGGGGGGGGGGGGGGGGGGGAGGCGGTGACAGACACAACAATTCAGTCATTCACATTTTTCGGGAATATTCATCCACCCTACACACCTTCTCGTTTCCATGCCCCAGATATATATATATATATATATATATATATATATATATATATATATATATATATGTATATATATATTTCTTGCTATTCATTCGTATGGCCATGACCAGTTGTTACGATTACGACTTAATGACAGCATCCGGCAGCTGGAGATTTCCGTTTGCAAAATCAGCGTTGTCAGAACGACGACATAGAATGATGATTATTCTAAATAATCAACAAATAATAAGAATGTTTATAATGAGGGGGGAAAGAGAAGAAGAAGATGAGTAGAGGGGAAAAAAAGTTGTGGTTAGTCAGGTTATTTGTATGAACAATAGAGATTGTTTATGAAAATGAGATAACAACTGATTTTTTTTTTTAATATGTGTAAGATCTGAAAGTTTTTAAAGTGTTTTAATATGAATATGATTATATATATATATACATATATATATAGGCTTATATATCTTTTTTGACAGAGAAGAATATAATCGATGTTTTACTGAAAGTTATATCGCCCATGCACCCTCTGTTTTGTTATTCAAGTTCAGCCTTTTGCAGGCACGCCGAAACTTTCTCTCTTTGATAAAACACTCAACTTTGTTACAAATCGCATGTGGATTCGTCATTGTTAAGGTGGGTTTTTTTTTCTTTCTCTCTTTGTAATGATGTGTTTGATTATGGGCCCTCCGTTCATTCATTTATTTCTGATTTCATCTCAAGTTTTTTTTCACTTGCCAGAATTTTTTAGTCTTAAGCAGACTCTTTAGATCAGTTTAATTACCATAATGTTCCTTTGTTCTGTGTTATGTGAAATAAGAAATTTGGTAGTTTGAATAATTTTATTGATATTAAACCAATGTTTAATATAATACATTGCAATAGTATAGATATTTTTTTTTTAGATAGTATATTTTTGATGAATGTATATTGATTGATTTTTTTTTAATAGAGAGTAAAGGGTATTTTGATTTCTTATGATGAAAAGTAATAATGTGTGATTATGATAAGGATAATTTCAGGGAATAAGAAGAGGTTGAAGGAGGGAAAGTGAAGATGAGGATGATAAAGTTTATAAGGAGGGGGAAAAGAGAAGATGGAGAAAAAGAAGATGAACAGATGAAAAGAAAGTTGATTTTTAGTAAGGTTATTTATTAAACAAAAGAGATTATTTATGGAAAAAAGAACAGAAATGTACATAATTGTAATTGTATTTTTTTGTTGTTGTTGATGATAAAGGTTAATTTTATTGTGCAATAGTTAATATTTCTAATGTATGTTTGTATATTGGAATGTATTCATGATGATCCTTGTAAAATGTCCGCAATGCAGCCTCCTGGCTGCAAGAGATGTTACTTAATAAATACCTTTCAATCAATCAAATAAATAACCTTCTTCATGTTCTCCCCATTGCAGCATCAAATGCGGTGACATATAGGCCCTACTAACAAAACAGAGCATAAAAGCCCTGCCCATGTGCAACTTGTAATATCTATAATACCACAATATTTGAGAGGTCCTCGTTTTCTTTGCTGTGTTGTTGACATGTCGGCAAATAGAATATCAAGCATCATGGCTTTTAAGCCACTCTCATTAAATAAGGAGAAAGCTGGAGATGTCAATCTTGCAAGATTATTGGAAAATGATGCGGAAAAATTGCGTGAGGATGCTCCTTGCGGTATCACAGTAATTACCCCCATTTCAAATCGCGAGGAAATCTGCACCTGTATTTTCATTCTGCGTGTGTGCGTGTGTATGTGCTCTTTTCCCTTCGTAGTATAGCGGATCACATTATCCTTATGATAGCTGGAGCAATGAAAAATAAGATTTGAGACACGTTCAAAGAGCGTCATTGTTTATTGCTCATAATTATTGCATGTGTGTGTTTCTTTTAACGCACACTGCATTTCTTAATACTTTGCAATTACCCCATTCCCTTCACCGGTCAGGTCAGCTGATGAAAAAAAAAACGCGACAAAGACGGTCAATATAATGTAATATAATGAAGGTTGACAAGCGAAAAACAGCGCTTGAATACATTGAGCCCTGGCATATTGATATCAACCGTGTACATTAGAACTTATCGTGGTTATGACTTCACTCCAACGAAACCAAAATACAGCTCTGATAGAATGACAATTCATGCATTCATTCATTTATTCATCCATCCATACACGTATTCACTCATTCGTTTAATTATTTTACAATTTCCAACAGAAACACTATGTTTTTATTGTCAAAAAGAGAAGTGCATAAATTAACTTTACAATGTGCAATACGACATTAACAGGTTTGCGACATTGTTGGAAATGGGTGGGCGGGGGATGCTTAAATGCAATGGTTTTGGAGTGCATTCCCCCAAACATGATGATACAAATGACATGATTGATTATACTATTATACATGAAAAGTGGAATTATGAAATGTACTTACATATAAAAAAAGACTGTGTGTAGCCCTAAACAAGAAAGACCTTGGACAAATCCCAACACTGAGTTGCTGTCACGAAGAAAAGAAAGAAGAGAGAGAGAAAAACAAAACAAAAACAAAGAATAATGACGTGGTGCGAAACTAAAAGGTAACACAAGAGGTTATGAATGGTCGGTGGCGCTGAATAAACTCTCGATATTCAAAGAAAAGAAGTTTGATGTTCCAGTACTTTTGCAGCCATCACAAATGAAGTCAGCAAAGTTTTACAATTTAGTTATAGCATTGACATTTATAGTGTGAAATAAACACAAACTTTAATGAATGATGGGACTCAGATTATAAGTTCTTATCGGTAACTAAGATTGTTTTTTTTTGGGGGGGGGTTGAAAATTGATTTGGAAAGAGTTTATTTTTCATCTCTTTTTCTTTGCCTTTCCTTTAAAGAGGGAGGGAAAATGGTTAAACATGATGAGATGTTGCGAATAATTATATAAGTATTTCAAGTCATCATACGGTGTACTGACTGGGGGTTTAGGAAAGAATCGCATAGGCCTATTCAGGGTCCTAAATGCAAAGTCTGTACAAAACTAGAAGTAAGCAAAGAACCTATTATAACCATCTCGATAAGGAACGAAAAGCGAAAACAAGGTCCGCAACAACAACAGCAACAACAAAGAAAAACGAACGGGGACGTAAGTGCACTCAGTTTATTTTTGGAAACATTGTGTCGATGAGCCAAAACAAGCACAGCATACCAATATACGTCCGTTCATGCAGAGGTCCCAGTTAGTAATGATTGTGTTCCTTTCTAAGACGATTAACTCGTTTAAGAAACTCACGTGTCAACTGGTCAACGTGACCGTTTCTCTCGCCGACTCACGTGTCAGCTTCATCGAAGTGACGTCATGATAATGACCGTTACGTGATAACCGCTTTCTTCTTGCATAACACTAGCTATACACTCTTTACATAAAAATATACATTGTATGCATATCATCATTGTTTGGCGGAGATTGATTGTGCACATTCCCGGGGGCATTTCATGAAGCATTTTGTCAGATATTTTGTGTGACAAACAGTTAAAAGCTACTGCAATCCTTGCATCTGATTGGCTGAGAGCAAAATTCCCTGGTTGTCGGACACTTAGAATATATCAGGCGTATTATCATGACATTTGTATCTACAAGGAATGATCGTTCTTTGGCAAGAGTAACATTTACATCTGGAAGAGAACTTGCCAGTTTAAAACTTTGTTTCCTTGTGTATCAACCTCTGATAAACAATAGTAATATCTACTCATCCAATCGACTTGATCATAATTATATGTAACATAAATATGAGAAAGAATTTACTAATGTGAGCGAAATAAGGCAACGACACATCCCTTTAAAGGATCCCTGCGAAAATCGGGCAAACATCCAATCATGACTGCGTGAATATTCACGAAGCTGTTAAAATCATAAAGTAAAGGCACCTCTTACCTAGTATACAGTTGCGTTCGACACGTGATTATGACGCAATCTCTAACTTCTATACTTTGCCTCGCATGCTGTTGAACACTCTGAATGCGGCTTAAAAGTCGTCATCCTCCGAGAAGTTCCCTATTCTTCCTTCGAGATAAATGTTGCAGTTCGTTACTACAAAGGTTCGTTAATACGAAAATGAGAAAAAAAAAGTTCGTTATTCCGATGGTTCGTTAATCTCAAAACGAAATAAGATTCATAATTCCGCAGGTTTGCTCGTTGGTCTATACACACATTATTTTTTTTCTTTCTTGTTTTTCATTTTCGGATTAACGAACCTATGGAATAACGAAACTTATTTCATTTTCGGATAAAAACAACCACAACAACAACAACAATGACAAGCGAAATTTCGGATTAACAAACCATAATTCATGTTCGCATTATTGAATCTTTGGAATAACCAATCTTCGGAAAAAAACACAAATGTGCCCTATTTCATTTTCAAATCATCGAATAGCTATGGAAAAAATGTAGACGGAAATTGTGTGTTTCGGAATAACGAATCTTCAAGGAAAACAAAAACAGACATGCCCTATTCATTTCCAGGTTATGGAAGTAGACGGAAATTGTGTGTTTCGGAATAACGAATTTTCGGAATAACAAATCTAATTTAATTCTAGGATTAACGAGCCTTCGGAATAACAAAGATCACCCGTGATTACTTTGGATATCTTGTTACTCGCAGTATCAATCTTTCCTGTCATAACACATCTGTTCTTTCATACAAAATTATTCGAGCAAAGCGTCGTATCCTTTCGGCATTTTTGGTGAAAAAACAAACAAACAAACAATGGGAGTTCTGACATATGGCGTATTGTGGCACATTAAGAGGGTCAAGCTGTATTGTGTTAGAAGCCCAGAGGGCCCAATATTGCATTACATTCGGCCACTGAGAGGGCTATAGCACTCTACCATTGTTAGCCAGATTTTACTTGCTCTGCTGTTCCAATATTGATGCCATTTTATTCAAATCAACTCTCTCTCTGGGATCAAATTCTCCTTTAGATTGCGATTTAATTTCATTTCTACCCGGTTAGTCTTTTTTTTAAAGTCTTGCAGGTGATATAGATATGTACACACACACACACACACACACACACACACACACACACACATATATATATATATATATATATATATATATATATATATACATATATATATACATATAAAAGACAAAAATCTCTTCTTATTGAAAATATTCCTGACTATCTGAAAGGGGCAAGGCAATGAATGTATATTGAGTCCTGCAGATTTCAGTCTATCATCTACACCATTAAACGGAGTTAAGTTCCATGGAAGCAAATTTCAATACAAATCTCTATTACTGAATTCATACTCTAAGTTGAAATGAATATAGCCGGTGCACTTTTATATGCCTTTCGATTTTTCTCTTTCTATTCCTTGTCCCACACACACACACACACACACACACACACACACACACACGTGTTATTTCTAATTATTAGCGTGTTGCCAGGCTCACATTCCTCTTCCTTGTTGACTCCCTCCCCGTTCCACCATTATAAACATTTATCATGACAGTAGTGTTACTTCCTTGCTTTTTTATTATCCTTTTTTCATCAAAACAGTGTCGTTACATGATTATACATAAACACAAACATACACAATATATATATATATATATATATATATATATATATATATGTCAGTGTACGTGTGTGTCTGTACCTATTATACACTGTATGTGAGTATATTTTGTGTTCGAATTTTTACTGTGTATTGTCTGTTGTATCTATAATGAATGGAAATAAACTTCGATCAAAACGGTAATTCTCGCTTGACATGAATGGTATAATCGCTGTCGCAAATGCTAACAAGCATAACATCTATACTAGAACTGAGAGTAGAATTTGGTTAGTATTCTTTTGGAGTGATGCCAGTGGAAAAAAAAAAAACTCTAGATGGGCTCAGTTTCCACATTTTCAAGTCTACAACTGTACATCAGAACTGCAGAACGTTGGCTTGAGGACGACATGAACCCAAGTATCTTCGACCCAGTGGCGTATCTAGGGAAAACGGCGCCCGGGGCAAGCGCGAAAATTGCGCCCCTAATTTCTGAAAAAGTGTTCAACCCCAACCCCATCCCGGTAGGGACTTTAAACAAAGTCCGCATGATATGCTTTTCAGGCACTTTAAAGGGGTCTTTTGAAGGTGATTTAAATGTAATGAATTTTTGATAAATTCTGGCGAGCGAGCGCAGCGAGCGATCCGAAAATTTTGGTATTTCAGCTTACAAAACATGGAATTCTTGTCATTTTTTGCTAATCAAATCTTACAATTCCAGTCAAGATATAGTGACGGCCTTATAGATAACGATTTATACCAACAAACTGCATGAGGAATTTGAAAAGTACTCTAAAAATGTACGCGCGAGTTAGCCGAAATTTGTATATTTCCACGTCATCATCACGTTTTGTTCTTATCTTTTTTTTTTTTTTTGATAAATTTTGGCCAGCGAGCGCAGCGAGCGAGCTGAAAATTTTTGTATTTCAGCTTACAAAACATGGAATTCTTGTCATTTTTTGCTTATTAAATCTTACAATTCTAATCAAGATATAGTGACGACCTCATAGATAACGATTTATACCAACAAACTGAGGACTTATAATACTAGTACTCTAAATTAGTACGAGCGAGTGAGCCGAAATTGGCATATTTCCACGTAATCATTACGTTTTGTTCTTATCTTTTTTTGATTTTTTTTTTGCGCCCCCCCCCCCATATGTTCGAAATCGTTGGCGTCCTCTCTTGATCCAATCGGCGATCGTGTCAGAACGAATGAAATTGCAGCCGCTGCTCCGTGTAACATTTTTCCTGCTTAATATAAAATGACATGTGTGAACGCAATAGACATTGTCATTTTGTGCGCGTCATCGTCATGTTTTGTTCTTATCTTCTTCTTTTCTTTTCTTTTTTTGATAAATTTTGGCGAGCGAGCGCAGCGAGCGAGCCGAAAATTTTTGTATTTCAGCTTACAAAACATTGAATTCTTGTCATTTTTTGCTTATTCATTCGTAAAATCCTAATCAAGATAATAGTGACGGCCTTATAGATAACGATTTATACCAACAAACTGTGGACTTAAAAAAAAATACTCTAAATTGTACGAGCGAGTGAGCCGAAATTTGCATATTTCCTCTTCATCATTACGTTTTGTTCTTATCTTGCTTGATTTTTTTTGCGCCCCTCCCCCCTCCCCTATGTTCGAAACCGTTGGCGCATTCTTTTGATCCAATTGGCGATCGCTTCAGAACGAAAGAAATTGCAGCCGCTGCTCCGTGAAACATTTTGCTTGCTAAATATAAAATGACATATGTGAACACAATGGACATTGTCATTTCGTCTGCGTCATCATCACGTTTTGTTCTTACCTTCTTTAAATTTTGGCGAGCGAACGCAGCGAGCGAGCCGAAAATTTTTGTATTTCAGCTGACAGAACATGGAATTCTTGTGTGAACACAATAAACATTGTCATTTTGTCCGCGTCATCATCATGTTTTGTTTTTATCTTGTTTGATTTGGTTTTCTGCCCCCCCCCACCATTCTCTCCCCCCCCCCCCCCCCCCCTTCCGGGCGAGTTTTTTTTTTTCTTCTTCTTCTTCTTCTTCTTCTTCTTTTCTTTTTTCTTTTTTCTTCTTCTTCGTTTTTTTTTTTCTTTTTCTTTTTTTTTCCCGTTTTTTCCCCGTTTTTTGCGCCCCCAAGGAGTGGCGCCCGGGGCACGTGCCCCCCTTGCCCCCCCTAGATACGCCACTGCTTCGACCTGATTCCTCCTCACGTACTCTTGCAGGTGCGGTCAGGTGGGTGACCAAACGAGTCTTAATGCACTTGGATCGATATTATGCTGTCCAATGGGAAAGCTGCCAGCCACGATACTGCAGGTGTGTTCGCCGTTCAACGCAATGACTTCGAATGTGTGGAACGCGCCTTGCACTCGTGTCGCCATACGCCATCTGTGTTGCAGTAAAAGGCGATATGAGATCGTGGATTTGGTTTAAGTAAAAACATGCACATAAGTGAGACTGTGGATTTGGTTTGAATAAAAACATGAAGGCCTACATAATCATGAATACATCTAAGTGCAAGCATATTTTCTTTTCTTTTTTTCTATTGATATTTCTTTCCATAAAGAGAATTAATAGATTCAATTATGCGAGTAACACAGAAATTTTTCACTCCATGCGCCCCCCTCCTCCCCTCAGTATCATCTAGGGTATATTATACAAATATACTTGGCCTTGAGAGTTTCTTGTTAAAACTATGGGCAGATGTGACTCCAAAATAGTACTATTCACTGAGGGGCGCAGCCCCTCAGTGAATAGTACTACTTTGGAGTCACCGAGGCCCATAGTTTTAACAAGAAACTCGAAACTAGGCAAAGTATATTTGTTTTATATTTTGGATCAAAAATTTGAATAAAAAGTGAAAATTATTAGTCGCACTGCGGCGGCAGCGCAGCGCCTTCAATACGCAACAGTGCGAGAGATCGGAAATTGAAAAACGTAGTAGCCGTGACACCGCTAGAGTTGCCCGTCGCATGTATCCAAGCGATCGTATGGCCGCTGCACACGGGAGCACTTAGAATTAGGGACCGGACCGGACGGGTACACTTGATTGTAAAGAAGGGTGATTGTGACATCATTTTGCAAATAGTATACTATTTGCAAAATGTCGTCATAAAAGTGACGTCATTTTGCAAATAGTACTTCACGGAGTGTCAAACACACCAACATTCTAAAATAGTTCAAAATACCTATAATCACGTGAAGCTCTTTTAACCAATCAATGGAAGACAAATTTTTGATCCAAAATATAATACGCATTATGCTCGTTCCCTCCCATTGAAAGCACCCCCTATCTCCGGACTGCCAAATTTCTGAACTCTCCTTTCACGGGTTTTCCGCATGCTTTTCTTGACACCACCCCCTCCCTTGAATACGGAACATTGCTCAATGCCCCCCCCCCCCTCACTCAGGTATAAGCTGTCATTAAACTACCTTATAAGACCGATTTCTTTTTGTGCTTAAATTGGAATTCAATTCATTCCTTTTATTTCATTCTTCATAAAAAGCAAAATAACAAACATTCATATAATATACTTTTTCATATATATAATATATATAATATAGATGAAACAACAATATGCATCATGATAAAGAAAAATGAATTTGGATGTATCAGTAAAAGCATAATGTGGCTTGACAGGTAGATGCACCCATTATGGCATAAATTTACAGCACACATTACTAACTCATGTGTGTTTGACATCTTACAGAACCTATAAGAAACCAAACAAATGAGAAAATCTCATGATATATATATTTCTCATCAGTCCAAAGGAAACAAAAACGCATCGTCTCTTTTTGTATCAGAAATCTCCAGGCGAAAAGTCACAACACACCCGCTTTAAAAAAAAAAAAAACAAAAACAAAAACAAATTCTCGGGGCGAATTTCGTCCTCGAAGAGTACCCCTTTATCGGAGATTTAGGGGGCACGCACGCGGTCGCTGATTCTACGTGATCAATGCATACGTGCGACGTCTTCGGTGATTACGCAGGCCCTACTGAACATGAACAAAACGTGGCTTGCTTCTCTTATCACAGAATATCGTCTGCGTCAAGACTAACCAAAAAGATGCCCTCCCCCCCCCCCCCCAAAAAAAAAAAGAAATGAGTGGAGCAAAGCAAAACAAAATGGACTTTACTCAACTCAGCCAATGTATCTTTGTTGTTATGCTTGGGTAGTTTTGTTTGCTTATAGTTTTCTTTAAAAAAAAATAGCACCTCTTGCGTGATTGTATTATCTTTCTAATTTTTCATTTTTCTTTATTTCTATTTTTTTTTCAGTTAAGGCACAACAAATCATGCTACAATGTACAAGAAAGAAAGAAGCTAAATCCTCAAAACATTTATTCAAATTAAAGAAACCCATGCACATTGCTTGCACACACACACACACATAGATAGGCCCTATATAGATAGCACAAACGAAGCAGAGAGAGAAAAAAAGAAAGAAGAAACTGGGAGAAAAAAGACTTAAATATCTCATATGGCTAGAGATACGGTGAACGTGCATGCACCACAAAACAGGTCTTGTAGTGACACACATTGTATTCCATTTTTCAACCAGAAGATGACGAGCTGCCAATGTAACTACATGTACTTTTTGTATTTCTTATTTCATGCCGACAGTGCATAAATATTTGATAATCAGTTCTACCAGATTCACTGTCAGTTCTATACAATCATACTCTTGTCGATAATATCTTCCACACTAAATTATTAGATCAGCATTATCAATAACTCTGAAATCACTTAAATGTTCATATATCCAGTTTCATTTAGAAATGGCAATCACTATTCATTCACCGGCACACTTTTATTTTACTTTGCATAATCTTACGCTTAGCAGCATCACTATTACAAATATACAACTCAAAATATGATTATAATATACAATAAAGGTACAATTTTAAAATAAGGCACATAAGACAATAATTTCATTTTCCTGTTTATTCAAAGTACAAAACACCAGAAATTACATTTGACGCACATTGCACATCATTGTTAGTCAGTATTCTTGGCTCCAGTCACCCTAAATAAATCTGGCACCAAAAATTAGAAACAGTTAACGACATACCACATAAAATGTAGAAGAAAATCTTAATCGCTTTGGTTGCATGTTGAATCAAAGTTAGTGAATCTTTCACAGCACACTGCACATAGACTAAAATAGGACACACTTTGCACGTCAAGCTTGTGTGAGGAAGAATGCTGCCGCATCATAACCTGGCAGACATTGCAAAGAATGAGGAGTCAGAAAACAGACACACACACACACACACACAAAGATCACATTCAATCATTTTGTAGACAGGTGGGAAATTATAATTTCGTTGGAAATTAAAGGGAGCGTACAGTTTCGGTTAGGACCTAACTTCAGGTTTCTAACATTTTTGGTGAGATAATGAGGCACCGCTTATGAAATATGAAAGAGCTTGTAATTCTAAGAGGAATTCAGCATTTATTTGATGAAAAATGGTTATGAAATGGCTGAGATATCCAAACAAGAGCGATCCTAGTAAAAGGTGGGACCCACCTTTTATTTCAATCACTTTGTTTTACTTTGTTTTTCGGTGCCTCAGCCATTACAAAGCCGATTTCCATCAAATAAACTTTGCATTCCTCTTAGAATGGTATCCTCTGTGCTATTTCATTAGTGGTTTCTTGGCATCTCGCAAAAAGTTAAAAGCCCAATTCTCATCTCTACCAATACTATACCATCCCTTTAAGCTAATCACCTTTAAAACAGGGAGCTGCCCTCCCCTTCTTTACAAACAGAAACACAAAAATCAAAACATCAATTACAGGAAATGATTTTCTGACATATTGCTTTCACTTTTCACAAAATCTAGTATATGATTATGTTAACAGTATTCTACTGGGTTTGTGCAGTTTTCTTTCCAATCTTCTAGATTTGAATAATTATGACATCAGTCTATGCACAAAATAATGCTTCAATTAGCAAAATTGCTCTGATCAAGGACTGACTGTAATTTAGCATATTACCAATTAACCACACTATACTTGCACCAACGCAAATCCTCTCTTTAAGCAAACCATTTCAACTAAATCCATGAAGAAATAAAGAAAATCATTGCAGTTTAATCAACTTAAACGAGCATACTGAAAAAGTTACTACGATGTACCACTCAATTGTTTTTGTTCTTTATGCTCATAATATAAGGTCCTACATACTTTAATCACCAATGATACACTGAAGTGCTAACTGCATCTACAGTCTTACTTCCTCATAACCAGACTAATCCATCCTTTGCATACTGAAAATTCCCAATGCATTCTGTACATAATAAACACATTTCCAATAAGCAGTACGTTAACACAAACCAATGCAATGAAAGCCTTCCATAGGATATGGTGAAAACAACTGAATACATTTGTTAAGCCACCGACAGATTCACTTCACACAATGAGGCTATGGAATCCATTATATGCTATCAAATTGCACTGCTCTTAATAGCCAAATTCTGGAAATTATGATAAACAAGAGGCATATACACGTAAATTAAGAAAACAAAAACAAAAACCCAAACACACACACACACACACACACACACACACGTGGATATCAATGCCCTTATAATAGTTGATTCGGCACGCCGTACACCGGGGTACCGTTGTTACCCGGGGTACCGCATTGTATAGCGCCATCTCATGCCCATTATTTATAATGCGTATCCGAATTCAGATACGCCGATTCCGAATTCGGATACGGCAAAGTCGTCGCAATGAACTAGCACCATAGGTGTTTTTCGAAGTACACGTGCATGCATTAATTGTTGCATAATCACAAATAAGAAAACATTTTTGTGCATAATAATACTAAAAAATATTTTGACACATTTTTTGGTAAGCCAGGGTACAGCGCTGAAAAAAAAAAAAATAATTCAACAAAATGGCGAATTTTCATTTGGTACCCCAGGGTACCAAATATTGCATCATATGTCTGTGTGTGCAAACATTAAAGACAATCTTCTTTTCTACAGGAATTTGTACCACCATCTGCCGATAAAACATGATTTGATCATCACAATAGTCAATGAATTATTCACAAAAAAGCAAAAACAAAACCATAGCATAACAGGAAATGATGAGTACTGGTAAGTGAGACAATCTGCTTTTTTCATTCTCTTTGTCTGACTTCCAAGTCCTGGAGCAAAATTCACTTTGCCTGAGATTTTTCCACATTCCTGAAGAACTTGAATTCTTCTAACACAGAGCAAGGACAGCAAGGTACTGATTACAAGAATACAATGTAGGTGGTTGTCGATACACGCTCACTTAGAATGTGCTCAGACAGCACAGATCTCTTAAGGAAGTCAATTTCTTCCAAAGCACTGGTCAATATCATAGCAGTTTTCCACAAACCCTGTAGATATAACAATTGTGGCTCACCAGAATAGTGTACGTATCCAGATTAAAATTTGTGATGTTATAGAACCCATGTTACACCATTTTTTCCTTCTTATCATGCTTTTTTTGTTTGTTGAGGAGTTACATGAATGCTGTCCTTTAAAATAAGAAAGAAAAAGAAAATTAGACTTAGATAAAGATCACCATTACAAATATTCAATACAGTGTGATTTTGTTCCTTGGACCATTTCTGACCTTTCAAAAAAATGTCATTCAATTTTTAATTCTATCTTTTTCTCCTTCTCTGTATGCAACTGCTCATGAACATGCAAGTGATCCAACCAGCAAATGATAGATGAAACATAACTGCCTTGATAGCAGTGAATACCTTTCATGTCCACATCAAATTTTTCACCTGCATGCAGCCTGGGACCCTTTCACCTCCAAAAACATCAAAGAGCTTGAACGAGTCCAACATGCTGCAGCCAGGTTCACCACATCAACTTATGGCAAGGATACAAGTGTCTCATCACTTAAGGAGTCCCTTGGTTGGTCGCCACTTCAAGAGAGACGACGGGCAAATAGACTAACCTGCTTCTACAAAATGTTGAATGGGAATGGGATCCTGGATATTGACCATCGTAAATACATAAACCCAAAGACCCACACAATAACAAGAGGACACGACAGGCAATTCCAGTTGAATCATACAAGAACTGATGTCTACGCAAATTCATTTTTCCCAAGAACTGTAAGGGAATGGAACGACCTCCCTTCTACTGTAGTCTGTGCAAAAACAATTGATGCTTTTAAGCGCAAACTATCCAACCAACTAACCACAAACTAAGTTAACCGAAAGTAATGACCACTCAAAGCCACACCTCCAGTTAAAAATTCCCTGGTGGAATGTTCCGGAGGCTACTAATCCAAGATCCAAGAAAAATCAAAACGAAATTCAACATCAAACTACTTCATAATATCCCAGTGGATACAAAGGAAGGATTTTCAAGGTGTCTATCATCAGGTTAACCCATTAAGGACACGCTGATTTTGCCATAACATGCATTTTCCATAGACACCTGTCCAAGTATACTCGGGACTCGTCTACAACGGGTTAAGATATTAGCATAATATGTGAGTATGAACTATGATATTTGTCTTTCACAATTTCACATCTTTGCAGTTTTAAAACATGTGCTTTTGTGATTTGAAAACCTAACCACACCATATCTGTCCCTTACTCAAACAGTGCAAATTGACATTCTAAAAAAAAAGAAGAAAACAAACACTTGGTCTTCTAATTCTTCTCCAATTTTCAGAAAACTTGTACAGGCTGGTGAGGGAGGGAGGGTTTGGCTTGAAGAATGGTCTATTATTAGCACAGTGTGGACAATAGCTCTCACTTAGCTTTGTAACCCATTTAGTGCCCCAAGCACTCAGCTGAACTTGCCAAGCTCTTTCAGCAGCATTCTCCAATGCACCCAAATTGACCTTATTGTGAAGTTCAATAGGGAAGCCTGGTATAAGCACAATGTGCCTTGGACCAAGGGGCAAGGTCATGGTGACACAATAAGGATTAGGATTAGGACTAGATAATCCCTATGGACTGACAATTAGTTTACATGTCAGGGACATGACAGGTGATGTCTTGTACAGTACATGACAGCACATGGCGGGTGAGGGCTGTCAAGAAACAACGCTGACACAAGTTTGGCGGGCTCTCTCTCTCCTTTGTCAGATAGGCGACTGTGATGTCAGTCATTGGCCTGGCTCGACAATTCCAAAGAAATTGAAGGTACATGAAAAGGGTTCCTACTTCCCACACTCATCACAACGCTGTCAAACCACAAGTTGTCATTTTAGCAAACTGGCCAATAGCTGGCGCTCTCCTTCTTGTCTTCATTTTTAGTTGCTGTTGTATGAACTTCTACTACCATACAATAAGTTTTAATATTAGCAATCATGATGTGTTTGATATTATATTATAGAGCTCTTGCTTTCACATGTTGTCCACTCAATTTGCCCTCTCATCTCCTTCACAGTTGTAGGAAAATCTTATTTTCTTGTGGGTTTTTGCCTGAGCACAAACACAGACAAAAAGAAAAAAAAAATACACCACCCTCTGAATGATGGAATTCCATTTAAAGGTCAGTCAAAAAGACCTACTAGTGTAAGCTACAGCCAAAGGAATATGGTGCCACTTGCTCCTTTGCTTGCTTGCTATCAAGTGATGTAACAACATAAATGCCCCTTTGACTCCCAGAAATGTTTCTTTTCATGAATCACATGGTATGCTGCAGATGCATTGTCCTCTCTAAAACACTGAAGCATAGCCAATACTCCCAACTATTTCTATTCTTACAGTGGTCTCTACTGATAGCTTTTTTTTTCTTCAAAGTTCTATGCTTTACTGTCGCAATCATGTGACTTTTGTCGGGTGAGAATGAGAAGGGCGTTAAGTTGCCACTAAACCCATAGGCCCGAATTCACGAAGGTGGTACAAATGAAACCATGGCTTAAAACATGGACAAAAACCATGGAGCGCCAAGTGTTGCATGGAATATTGTGTTACAAAATCAGTCATTTTGTTGATGAAGTGATTATTTTGTAACAGAATGACATTTTGTAACTAAGTGAACATTTCGTCCATGAAATGAAAATTTCATTAACAAAATGGTCATTTGGTCAACGAAATGACCAATTTCGTAACAAATTATTCTGAGCGACACTTGGTGCTCCATGGTTTTTGTCCATGGTTTAAACAACGGTTTCATTTGTACCACCTTCATGAATTTGGGCCCATAGTGTTCAAGACAACTTAATGCCCTTCTCATTCTCAACTGACATTATGAGCAGGACTATATGGCAGTTTTCATGATGTGACATATTGCTAGTTGTTTCCTGACATTAACAAGGTCACAAATGTTTCCTTTTAATCATTCCTCTCATTCTGCTCAAATTTCCACTCATATGTTGCTCCACAATTCCTGACCTCCTCAGCATGCAGTTCCCTCGAGAAACAAACTCTTCCCACTAAAAAACTACTTTGAAAGTTTGCCAGTGTAAGCCATACTGGCTTTGAATTCAAGTGCATTAATGAGTGCTTTTACCAGCACATTTTCTGTCTCATCCATATTACATCATCTTTGTCCATCAATAACTGCCCTTTTTTCCCCAATAGAAGACGAAAAGTTATTGCAAGAAGCATTGCATTCTCCATTTTATCATTCTTTCCATAAGTACTACAATGATGAACACTGCTCAACAAGAGCTATCAACCATCTAACCTCCACCAAATTGACAATGCCCCTCTTGCCAATGATAAGATCACTATAATGATGTTACATTTCAAAATTCAGAGAACAAATGGGATGAGGGCCTTCCTGGACTTGGGGTAGTCTTCAAATTTCTCCAAATAGTACCTGGGCAGAAATGATATGATTTAAAAAACAACAACAACAACAATTAAAAAGTCATGTGAATAATTACGGATTTCAAAAATTCATTGTTGATACAGAATGTGCAAGGGTACCTATGCGGGAGCTGAACACACAGAATATGTATTCCATTTAAAAGTATTGAAATACTATGCCTAGACTTTATAATATGGTGGGCAGAATACAAAATGTTCCATTCTAAAAGATTGAAATGCTATTTCTGGACTTTATAATACTCTCTCTGACGGAGAGTTTTATGCTTCTAGGGTTAAAAGAACATTGTGTATCTAGGAAAGTAAAAAATTCAGTTTCTGTTATATCACAAGGGCTGTTGTACTCTATACAAACACTGTCACCAGTTTCCCAAAATCTCACTATGAGGCACATCACAAGGTATCGGTCACTTCAGTATTTCTCATTTTGTAAAATATGATTTTCAAAGAATGATGATAATAACTAGAAATGTCGCTATGACACCTGGTATGCCTCTGCCATAATGCATGGTTCTCCCAACAGGTCTATAGCACATCTTGACAATGTGTGATAACAGTTTAACATAATTGGTAAAATATCAAAATGACAGGTTTGTCACAAATGTGTTGAATGTTCACTTTCCTTACACTAGATTTACCTGGATGAATGGCTATATTGTCTATGAGTGCAGATATTTGGGGATTTGAGGATCTTTACTTGACTTTTGACCCTTTTATAAGTTTATGCATTGAATAATTTCCAAGGTACGGACAACCCCAAAACATAATGCCTCCAGTGACACTTCATGGCGGAGGCATAAAAACATGAATATTCATTATCATTTAAACTCAATATGCTTACAGTTCTCAAATATGGTACAGAGTTGCACAGAAAATCTAAAATTTCATATTTCTACAGATTCTGTGGACTATTCTGCTCAACAAACAAAACAAGAGACAGATAAGGGAATTGTAACACTTTGTTCATGGGACATTCAAAGTGGATCTCTTGAGATCTGATTCTCTGTATGATAAACTGAGTGGACTGTTTCAACTTTGCAAAAAATTCCAGACACTATACATCTCACAAACTGCTCAGTATCACAGACTTTGCAATCACACTTTGTTGTGCAAACGTAATGTAGGAATATTGAAAGGATCCACAATACACTATTAGAGGAGTTATCCAATGACTGCAGATGAATGAAAAAGATGTCATTAATGACACTTTTAATCTTATTCAAATTTCATGACAACTGTGGTACTAGCCCATTCTCTAGTACGCATTTGTGAAAGGGTTTTACTTTGTCTTGTTTAATTTTGTCTTTTAATTAAAGAGACACATATCTATCGCGATATTGGTTAGAAAGGTAGGATTAAAACCTGACATACCTCACAGTTCTCAACAGGCACTCACAACCAAATATAGACAGATTTTACTGAGAAAATCTTGGTGATATATACAGTAAACCTTGCAAAAATCAATGTACACAGAACCTGAGATAATCTGTTGACATACATGAGAGTCAACTTTATGCAGAAGTCAACAAAATAATAAAAGAAAAAGGAATGAAAAAAAAAAGGATTTTTCTCAGTGACTTTACTTTGCAGTTTATGCAATGTGTCTACAAAAGACTGACTGTTTATGAAATTGTAACTTTTATGGCCAAGACTTTTGCACAACTGCAGTAAGTACACCAACTCCAAATCACTTACTTGTGATGTGCAATGGCCCTGGGACCAATCACACATGAGGTGAAGGCGGCAAACGCAAAGCCTTGTAGTGACCAGCAGGCGACAGCATACCCTGACCACTCGAGGATCTCGCCCAAAAAGTTGGCTCCCGAGACGTAGTCAAACAATCCACCTGGAGCCCATGCATAACAATACAGCAGTTGACTCATTAGTATACAAAAAGATAATAAGAGCGACAGCAGTTGCAACAGCACAAGATTTCGCAGGTGAAAAATAATGTGCTCCATGGACTATTAAAATGAAGAGAAGTCGTGCTGAATAGAACAATGCTTCACCTTTCACAAAATGCGTAATTTTGTTCCAGAAGACAACTGCAGACCATTGAATTGTTATTTTTTTTTTCAACATCTTGTATGTATTGATCATGGTCCACAGCATCTAAATGTGATGAAAAATATTTCTCAAGGCATGGGAATTGCACACCAGTGAGAAGTAGAGCCTATTGCAACAATGCACAAATGTGACCACCCAGCTCAAAACCCACAAAAAGCAGGCCAAAAAGAATTGTGACTCTTCTAAATAGTTTTAAAGAGTTGGATTTAAGCCTGATAACTTATTAAAATTGGACCATCCTAACCCATTCAAAAATTGATTGAAATAAGAGAGAGTTAAGAGTTGCTGTTTCATTGAAAAGGGAGTACAGAGGACTTTGATAAAGCTTACAGTCACTCAGGCGTACTGTGCAGAAAGTATCAATGAGGACATGTTCTATTGCACACTGAACACAGCTCCTCTTTCTCTCTCTCTTTCTCTCTCTCAAAAAAATTATGGTCAAGAAAAACTGCTAATACCTCAATTTTGGTATTGGTTTAAGCCATCATATTTTGACAGTAGGTAGCGAAAAGTCACTAAACCCAAACAACATATTTTGGTCCATGACAGGGAGTCCTCAATGGCAACTTTTTGTGGGTTTTTAGCTGGACGGTCACATATGTGGTTAGTGAGGTCATCACGCAGTATTGACAAACAAGAGACAGTATTTGTATGCTCCACAACAAATGCCAGCAATTGCTAATTGGTGCACTTTGGTGAAAGACATGTCATGAGCTTTTTTCAGGTGTTTTGTAAAAAAAAAAAAAAAAAAAAAAAAAGTTGTCCTTGTATCTTTTCCTTCACGTGCTCCTTCTGTACATTACACATTTCAGAATCTGTATTCTAATGTATCCACTTATTTGTAACCACACTTTACTGCAATTGTTTTCAGTCAACTTGGAAAAGAATACGTTGATATAAAAAGAACAGATTATTACCACATGGTATCTTGTAACCAGTTTCTCCAGGCTTACGTAGATTCCTCAAGATGGTGTCTGAATGGATATTAATTGCCATGCCTGTAAAGAATAGGACTGCCCCTGTAGAGAAAATAAAAAATGGCAATGAAACAAAACAAATGAAGTCATAGAGTTATAGTAGTGCATCAAACAACAACATAAATGATCCAGTAGATTTTTTCTGCAGAAAGCAGCAGGTCAAATCTTAGTCCAAGAGTGAAATATGAAAGTGCAAATCTTCATTTACGATTGGGGTGGGGGTATTCAGTAAAGACCCATTGTCTATCAAAATGTCATGCTTTCATGTATATATCCAGATTATCTCTATCCATGCAACTATTCATGAGACATTGGACATTACCTCATCTATTTGTAATCAAAACTGAAGTTGTGAAGTACTATACATTTCATCATGGACTCTACTCTAAATTTGGCCATGCATCACAAAACCTGCAAAAATGTGCACACCCTGATTATAACTGAGGACAAAATAGGTGAAATGGGCCAGTCAAGTCAATCTTTACTTGTTTATACTTTTGAACGAGCAATTCTTCTTCTACCAATTTCTAAAATATAGGGTTAAGAAAAAAAGAACAGAAAATTATTTTTTGCAGTATTCTACAATACATTTTTCTAGAACATCGTGATTAGGTGTGACGTACAAGCCCCTTTACATTCTGTACAAATCCCACAAATAATCTTCCCTTTCAACTGCAATACCTCTTGATAGGATGGTGCTACTGTTCGGATAGTTAGTATAAGTTATAAATAAAATGTTTTTATAGAGTTCACAAAATTTCAGCTTAATTTGTAATCCTTTTCATTGTGGTTGCTGTGGAGTTTCTCTTCCTACTTTTGTCCCATTCACTGTGCACACAGAGCACAGCTTTGTGAGATTTACACAGGCACTTTAATTATCCCTTACCCTCAAAACCTCTTTTCACAGCAAATACTTTTCCACAGTAAGTGCTCTCATTCCATTGTTAAGGTAGGTTAGGAATGTCCATTGGTACAGAGTTTAATATATATCCCTATTAAAGCTTAGAGTCGAGCTTTTTCAGAATATGCCCTCACCTACAGGGACAGGGCTGTGTACAGTTAAATGCGGTGTTAAATGCAATAATGCTATCAAACACAGTACTCAGTAGATAAAGATGGAAAGCTCTTTGGTGGCTTTGTGGTGCAGGGTCACAAATGAAGTCTGATAATTTCAAGAATCAACCACAAAGGGCAATTTTACATCTATCTCTTTATGCAGTGACACACAAATAATATACTATATATCATCCATTGAAGTCATATAATTTGAGACTCACAAAGTCAGGATAAAACATTGAAGTCAATTCTACAAGATAGAACTCATCCAATGTATGCACAGTAGATGAAACTAAGGCACTTAATTTTCTAACTCACGTTGAAGTAGGTGTGTGTGTCATTTGTATGGAATGACACACACTCAAGACAAAAGAAGAGACTGACAAATATGAATGTACAAATAACTTCAAGCACTGCAATAGTAGTTATACACAACATCACTGTAATTACTTCCCAACCACAGTACCTTACCTGTGATAAATCTAGGATCCCTAATCCAATCCTTGTCATACACTGCATACTGTGTGAGGTACCTCCCTTGCATGTAGCCATTGTAGGAGCAGAAAATGCAGGCCAGGATGAAGGGAAGGAGAGGGGTTTCCTTGCCTCCACGAATCAGCAGTGAAAAGATGAAGGTCCTATGAGAAGACACAATTCAGCTGGATATCGGTATCAAGAACTCATCCGTATGTCAGTATCCCTCAGACAAAAGTTTTTAGAAGTAACACGCTATGGCCTATAATCAACTGAATACTAAAACATGTTGTACCCCGGTATCTTTATTCCACATGCATTTCCACAAGTTTAACAATTATTCTGATGATCAACTTTACTCATTACTGTGAGTAAATCAACTTCACTCATTAATTGGACTGCAGTTGATACTACAGTCCAAGACTCTTTGAATGTAAAATCTAGAGCGACAAATAAGGTACGATAATAGTATGTTTCATGACTTCTGTGAAATAAGGTCAGGAAGGTCTGTGAAGTAAGTACAGGAAACAACCTGGTCACACGCCCAAATTATCACATGGACAGATATGGTGGGAAAGGAAGAGGAAGTAATCTGTTGACCATGCAAATCATATAAAATGCGTGCACCAGTGCTGCATTCAGTAATTGATAAACATCATTCCACATTATTCTGTGTTAAGCTACAACAGTCTTGATATATACTGGTCAGTAGAATAAACAGGTTAGTGTGTAGCCCTGTAACATATGTTACAGGGCTACACACTAACCCATTTATTTCACTGATCCAACCTGTCCCTGTTGGACCTGTGGAGATATCAAGTTTTCAATTTCATACCGGTATTAACATATTACTGGTCATGTTCCTTTTTTTTTTTTTTGACTAGCCCCAGCAATGTTTTGTTGTTTTTGTTGTTTTTTTTACTGGTCATGTCAGACATTCGTAGACAAGTGTAATTGGTAATTCCTGAAAAGTTACTGGTCCAACAGTGATTTCCACTGGTCTGGGAACATCGGACCAGTGCCAGTGTTAAACTACACTGTACACATCAAATATTTCGCGAGATTTCTAATTTCGCAAATTTCGTGAGTCAGGTGCTATTTGTGAATTTAAAGACACACAAAATATTGATAATACTCCTGATATGAATGTGACGTGCACATTTCTTGGTTCAGTGCTGTACTTCACAATCGCAAATTTAACCACAGTTTGCGAAATCGTCAGCACGTCCTAATTCGTGAATCACTATATATATGGCATATATGTAGTATTACTAGAAGTCGCTGCGGTGACAAGACCTTGTATCTTATATTCTGATGAAAATCACTTGTCATTGGTAAAACGATGAGGTCTCATTTATTCAGGGTAGCCTATTCAGTGTTGCCACTGCTCTACTAGAGGGCCCTGTACCATTATATTTACCCTAGCATTGCCAGGTACCCATCTATACACCTGGGTATGAGGGACATGGTGAGTACTGTTGTTACAGTAGTGCAAGACAAATATTGCAGTGAGAGAACGATCTGAACTCCAGTGTGTAGCCGAGGTGTGTACATGCTACATACTATTCTAGAATGATTGCAGTGCTCTGTTGACAATGATCACTACAATGTACACATTTTACAAATCCACTACCGGTATGTAAGTGGTGAGAAAAATCTAAAAAAAGGAAAATCACTACAGGTGGCCCTTTCTTCTGAAGTTTATACTCAACTTTACGTGAGAACCTTTTCTATCACAATATACCAAGTCCCGCTTCAGAGAGACTAAATATTCCAAGCTTTATTCTTGTCACTGACATCAAATTTGTTTACTTTCTGGTTAATCATTAACATTATAGATAGAGGGCTCCATATTATGAGACCCCTGATTTCTGTACTTACTTCAATGATACCTCCACCTTACATGGAGTCCTACCACTACCACTACAATTAAGTTTGGCATTTTGCAGTTACACGATCACTCCAGTTTTACCTGATGGATACAGAGGTATTACTTATTTTACTCCAAACCCAAATCTCTAATCCCCATCCTTGGGTGTACCTGTAGTAATTTATTATTGGGATCAAGGTCTGCAATCTGAATACTGAACTCTGTGTGGCAATAGACGGGCAGGCAGTCAAAACTCGGCTCTAACATTTGAGGATGTCTGATGTTGGGTGATGCAGGGGTTCTCATATTTTTGTGGCATTGTCTCCCTGATTTTCATTTTATAGTGTTTTTGTAAAGAATCATCTATTTTCCCTACAAGCCCCTGTGTTGTATACAGAGGCTTGTCTCTTCTATTCCGTGAATCATAGCACATGAAAATATATAAATTAGAATAAAACACAACAAACTTCACCACATAAGTATGAAAATGCTATAACTCCTATGTCATCATCCTTGTTCAGTGTAATTTGTTTTTAGGGTTTTTTTTTCTCTAAAGTATTGTTTCTCTGCTCAAGAACCACAATAAATTCTAACTAGAAATGTCGCTACAGCGACTGGTTATACCCCCGCCAAACAACATTTCATAAGCTTTGGTCAAAAAACTGAGGAAGTAGTTAAATCCGCAAGATCTTTCCTTGATCTTCTGCCATTAATATGCCGTTACCATGGCAACGTACTTTCGGGTACTGTCGAAAAATGCGTCTTGCACATCTACAACCAAAGGCACACATCTGTACCAAATTTCATGGAAATTGGGCAAAAACTGAGGAAGTAGTTTGCAACACAAAATTTTCCATCATTTTGGCTCATAATATATGAGCTGTTACCATGGCAACATACTTTTTGTCACTGTCAAGAAATGTGTCATGCTGACCTATATCCCAAGACAAACATTCAATATGAATTCCATGAGAATTGGAAGAACACTGATGAAGCAGTTTTGCCATGAAGCATTTTGCCCTATATTTTACCAATAACATACCGTTACCATGGCAACGCACTTTTTGCCACTGCGGAAATATGTGTCTTGCACATTAACATATTCAGATGAACATCTGTACCTAATTTCATAAAAAATTGATCAAAAACTGTGGGAGGAGTTCGCGACGCAAGATTTGTACCCATTTTTGCCCATAATATGCCGTTACCATGGCAACGTACTTTTGGGTACTGTCAAAAAATACGTCTTGCACATCTACAACTCAAGGCACACATCTGTGCCAAGTTTTATGGGAATCGGTTGAAAACTGAGGAAGTAGTTCGCGACGCAAGATTTGCAACGGACCGACCGCCCGACCGCCCGACCGCCCGACCGCCCGACCGCCCGACCGACCGCCCGACCGACCGTCCGCTGATTCCTATATACCCCCTTCAAACTTCGTTTGGCGGGGGTATAAAAATATATACATGGAGCTCTTGATTTATGTACTACATGATGTGAAATTATGAAAATCATCTGGAATGCCCCATTAACGGCTGGCACCATAACCTGACTAAATTTTTTTGCTACCTGGTACTTTCAGGTGAGTAGCGATAAAGAGCATTATATGATTTCCCTATGCTTCAGCAATGTTCATGAGCATTTATGTATGTAATTTCAAACCGCAAACCACAGTCAGAGACATAAATTCAGTGGAGAAGGCAACAGTGACACATACCATTTTGTGACAATACATAACCATGAGTACCGGTAAAGGTAATTTTGAATTCATAATTACCTCCGTCGAGGAGGTTATGTTGTCATCACGGGCGGATCTAGCTTTTTCCCAAGGGGAGTTCAGGGGCTGAGCTGGGTATTGCGGAGGAGCATAGCGACCGAGCCCAAGCAAGCGAAGCGAGCGAGGGGGGGGGGGGAGGGTGTGGAAGGGGAGTATTCCCCTTCCCACAGTAGGGAGATTTTTCATTTTTAGGGTCCGCCAGCTTGCGATTTTAAGCATACTTACATGCTCTATTTTTTCTATTTTTCCCATATTACATTACATATAGCCTACTACACATATCACAGGAAAAGGTAAAATACTGTTTTTCCCCAAAATATATTCCTTTTCAGCCCTCCAAATACTGCAATTTCTGTTTTAAGGTTGCCATCCCTCCATACTGTTTATGCCTGACAAAAGCCCTGCAGTCCCTGGGTTTGACGCAACAACGATGCAGAGCACTGTCCACAAGGCGCAAAGCGGCGATGTCTGTGAGCCGCGTAGCGGTGTGCCAATTTTTTTTTTTTTGCTATTTGAACCCCCGTAAGTGATGTTTTCCAGGCATCTACTAATGCAATGGAGACCATACAAAGAAGTCCATGATAACGCAGAGACTCCAACTCTCCCGCTTTCGACGGGAGATCTCCCGCCGAAAGCACTTTTTTTGCAGAATCTCCCGTTCTCCCGCTTGAGATTTAATTTCTCCCGTTTGAAATGATTTCTTACTTAATTTCATTGTATGTTGAAAAATAAGCCTTAAATAGCGTGAGAGAGCATCTAGAACCCTAGACCGCAAGGGACTTTGCGCTCGTGAAGTGCGCAAGACGGAGTCTCCCGTTTGCTAGGGGTTTCAGGCGGGAGAATCTCCAGATCAGAAGGTGCTTGAGGTTGGAGTCTCTGATAATGTCTTTTTAGATCAAGTAACATTTTAATACCCACTTTTGTCCAGAGTTATCATGTGTTCGGTCTTTGGTTATTAACTAGTGAGTCTGGACATATTATGAATATGACAGTGTTTTCCTATGCACATTAAATTGTTACTTGGCAGCCCAAGGGCTAACCCTAACCCCCCCCCCCCCCCCCCCCCCCCGATCTGCCACTGGTCATTACTGTTTGTTGGTTGGTTGGTTTGTCCATGTGCAAAATAATTCAAAAACTTGTGAACAGATTTGAATGAAACTTGCAGAAAAGGTTGAGAATGACACAGGGGACAGACGATTAAATGGATTTTAACGTCAATTACGGTATGGTCGCCACTGCGGTAAGGTCGCCAGACATTCACATCGCATGTAACGCACGCCGCGATCGGAGATCAGTTTGGGCGACGCATTTTCATCACTCTTAAAATACATTCGTAATTCACCTTTTTCCTCCGTAAAAACACAAATAATTTTAATCAAAATATATTTTACCATATGTAACAGGTGATAAAACCATTTTTAATGCGAGGATTTTTTTGATTTAGAATGGATTTCAGGTGGCAGATTAAGGGAGATTTTCAAACGCGGTGACCGACAATGCCTCCTTCATTGAAGCGTATGTATAGCACACACGCTAATAATATGTGGCAGGCTATGGGCGGCGAACTAATTCAGTGCCGATATTAGTTCGCCAGCCCGGACGTGCACAAGAACTACACACAAGTGGCGACCATACGGTAATTGACGCTACTTATCCACATGACATAGCTACATACATAAGACTATAAGAGCAACTTTGGCCACGAATTCTGAGATATATGTATTCAGATTATCGAACGTTATGTGAGGACTTATATGAAACAGACCCCTCTCTGGCTCTCCTGGATCACAAAAACACAAAGCAAAGGGGGGGGGGGGGCTGTTTAAAAATGTTACTAACACTCAACAGCAGATAAGACACAGACAGTGCAGTGTTGGTATTCTATTAAAGACAAGGCAATACATAAAATTATGTTTTATACATTCACTTGAGCATGATACAATTTTAATTTAAGAACTGTGTAGCGTATTAATGCTACACTACTGCACTGCACTTCACAGTAGACATCTCTACTCAACTGTGTCCGTGCGTGGACGAGGAAAGAATACACATTTAGAACTCCAACAACTATTTTCTAGTCTAGTCTATAATAAGTCCTTTTGTTTTACCGAAATGCATGAATACCTGAGCATGAAGAGTTACCTCTGGAAATAATGAAGAGTGTAGAAGCCAATTAGCAGCAAATTCGGCATCGCAGTTCGGTACTGGCCTTGGCTCAAAAGTATAAGCAAGACTGGAACTGCGAAGGACGGCAGCTCTTGAATAAACCAGGCCGTGCGGGTCTCAACACCCCTGCCGAACTTCGGGTTCGCGTAGCGACCGTACGGGGTGCGGCCGCCCGACATTTGATTTTTCAGTGTCATGACACCGCATGCAATCATAACATACGCCATGATATCTAAGAAATGTCTTTCACCTCCACCAACGACGCTAATGATTGTCTCCAAAAATGGCACAGGAACCACTCCTGAATCTCTAGCTGACATTTTACGTCTCTCAACCAGCTACTCACGGGTGGGAATGTAATATGATAGACTTTTAAGGAGCTTGATGATGCCGCGTGATGAAACACAGTTTGCCCGTATCTCAATCTTGTGTACGTAGCAGCCGCATTTGGCAAGTTTTCGATTTACACCACGAATGGCGCTCTACGACCACATAACTTGTAGTCGTGATTTAATCATTCTTTCACATTCTATTTTGTTCTTTTCTTTTTAGCTCAATTCATTTTGGCTCAATTCAGTTCAGTTCATACATTTTGATATCGGAAGAAAATTTCACTAGCAAATCTATCAAGGAGTTTGGTTCATATCACATTGTGTTAAACTCGTGCGCGATGATAAATGATTGATCGTGACTCGTGAGGTAACTGCACATTATACAACAAAAGTATGAAGCCTAAACAGAGATACCAAAGAATACAGATACGATTAGAAATGTCGCGACTCTTATGATTTTGGTTGAGACCTATGACTTCAGGCTTTTAGGCTTTTCTAACATTTTTGGCGAGATCCTGAGAAACCTCTTAGGAAATATGAATAGAATGTAAACCATTTGATGAAAATTGGTTTTGGAATGGCTGAGATATCCAAATAGAGGGATCCTAATAAAAGGTGGGACCCACCTTTTATTACGATGGCCTTGGTTTAGTTTGTTTTTGGATGTCTCAGCCATTCCAAAACCAATTTTCATGAAATAGATTCCTCTTAGAATGGTATGCTGGGTATCCATATCGACATGCATGGTTTCTTGGTATCTCACTCAAAGTTAAAATCCTAATACTCTGGCTGCACCAATACTATATCGTCCCTTTAAAGCAGCACATAATCCTGTCCTATGCAGGATCAAATTGATGTGCCAGAGGTATGATGGATATAAAGTTATTGGAACAAGAACTTTTCTGAGTGTGGCACACTGCCACACATCACCGTGTCGATTGTCGTATGTCACTAAAAATACATTTAAGAAGCAATTAAAGTTACTTGTTCGAATCAAACTTAAGTTTATGAAATAGTTTATTCCTCAACGCAATATTTTATTTTACTTCCTGTTGGAATCTATAGGCCTATATAGGATGAAATATTTCAGAAATCTGTACTTATTGATCTGTTTTTGTTTTTGTTTGTTTGTTTGTTTGTTTGTTTGTTTATTGTGGTTTCTATTTTGATTCTCAGTGTATGTTTCTCAGGTATGCCGGACTGCTTACTTCAAGCTTTCGTATAGCATTGCAGCTATTGATGTCTGCTTACGAGGACAAAAAGCTTCATCCTCATCCTTAACTAATCAAGACGGGATTTTCGTAACGGTCTTTAAAAACCTCTAGCTGGCAACCTTGAACACACTTCAAGCAGTATACTGTATTCTTAACAGAATGCAGCGGCGCGTTTACTCACTGGGCTGAGGAAGTACAGTGGCGGATCCAGAGGGGGCGCAACCGGCGCACGCCCCCCTTATTTTTCATTAAAAACAAAAGAAATAAAAAGAAAAAATGAAATGAAACCCGGAAGTGGCACCAGAAATATTAGTCACGCCCTAACCCCCCCCCCCCCTTTACATAATTCCTGGATCCGCCACTGATGAAGTATGATCACATCATCCACCCTGTCCTCGACGCTGCATTGGCTTCCCATCAAGAACAGAAAAATTGATATCTTAGAAAGATCCCACTTCTCACTTTTAAGGCCATTCATAATAGTCGATCCCCCGGAGGATACCTGCATGTCTTTCCTAATCGATCGACGTCCCAGCCTCACCCTGGCCTGAAGTTCATCTGGCCTTAGACCCTCCAGATGCCTATCACATCTCAAAGGATATGGACACCGGGCATTTCCTCCATTGCCTATGGAACTCGATCCCTCCCATCCGCTTGTTAGACAAACTGGCGCACTTCAAAGACTCACAAACAAAGACTAATATTTTTCGCCATATACTCTCTTGGAGGAGTCTGCCCTTTGTATGTTTATATAGCAGATATAGCGCTATATATTAATGCTGTGGATCAATATTATTACATATCTTATTTTGACTCATATAGTCAAGTTCTCATTAAAAAAAAGAAACATCAAGAGGACGTTTTCATGCCGTAATCCCAGTCATGCGACTTCAATCGAGTGATGATGCCCGTAATGATGTCCTCCACATGTATTATCTTAAACAATGAAATGAATGATACTCTTCTTTGGTTAATCTTGTTTAGATTGTAAGTTAAAATTTGTGATTTTGTCATAATTTGACCAAATGTGGAGAAATAAAACAAATTGAAACTGAAATTGGAGTTTTAGGGTTTCCTAAATGCATTCAATCGTCCCACGATATCCGATGGGAGTCAGGATATGGAATAGCAATGCCTGGGCAATCACACAGAAAAAGCAAGCAAACAAACAAAAGCCAGATCAATAAGTAGGCTACATATTTCTGAAATATTTCAACCTATACAGTTTTGTGACGATATTGGAAGTATTGTAATAATCTATCATTAAGTCCTACTTTAAAAATAAACTGTTTGCATTAACAAGTCAGTTTGATTTAGTGATGTGTTTGTTTTTTGTGTTTGTGTTTATTCAGGCTTAGTGGGGCAGGAAAAATGCCTGTATCTATCTGGGAACTATGATATTGTCCGGGTTTCTAAACACTATAATAAGGATGAACGCTAGTGCGGTGTGAACCCAAGCAGAAAATGAATTATGACCCAGACCGTGTGAAAACAAAAATTCGTGTTTGCGGAAAATGGCATCGTCTAAAGATACCTGGATCAGAAGCTTTAATGTGTCAGAACCCACAAAACATGAAAAGGGTTTTACAGTATACAAGGTGACATATAGGGTGAGTTGATAGTACACTGTTCTGTGTTATTGATTCCCATTTGTGTATTTTCTTCCCTTGAATTCATTCATAAAATGATTTAACTAACGCCACCTCCATGGGTGTTTACATTTCTGTTAAGTCCCATACCTTCACTTTCGTGTCCGTTATGAACTCCAAATATACAAGGAAAAGACAGCACTCTACACAGCAAAGTGACGTGAGCGTGATTGTGACTGTGTGCGTGTATGTGGAGACTTCAGTGGGTGGGTTAGATGTTATTGAATTCTAGCATCATTGCCATGCGAGTTCGTAGATTACGCAGGTGTTACACTCGAGTATTAGTTTGGATGTTCTGAACCCACCCAGTGCAGTGGCTATTCTGCATCATCACACTCGCACTGCAGTGCAAGTCCCAAGTTGCAGCATCCACAGCACAGCACAAAAACGTGCAGCACACATATCGCGACAAAAATAAAATGATTGGATCTAAGACACAACTGGAGACAAGAATTTAGAAAACTAGCAACATAGATACAAAGAGCTGTAGATTAGGTTATCAACATGGAAATGGTAGGTGCGTGTTCATGGCGCACATTTTACATGGTTACCCAACATGATAAATTCTGCTAGAGTTACGTCATAGACCTATATAACTGTTTTGCCAGGTGTATCTAGGTCCTAGGAAATCTATACCATTAATAGACCCTACCGTGATGATTTGGTCATGCTCATGGTTAAATTGTAAGAAATGTTCATGTTACACCTTTTATTGTAACAAGTTACAATATGAAATTTGAACCTCATTTGCCATTTTTCTCTTGGTCGTCCACTCGGTACTAATGTGTACAGTGAATCACATAATATATGTGATTGAAGATTATGGTGCGTGAATATTAAAGATGTGAAAGATGTTGATTATTCCATTATGAAAATCATGTCCAGAATTACAACGTGATTTTGCACCGCACTCACTAAAAGATCACTTTTAGAGGGGTTTACTTGAACTATATTTTCCCAAAACTGGAATTAATAATTTACATAATTTTGCAAAATTGGTAATTTTCAGGATATTGTGAGTAGTTTGTGTTATTTTTGCTAGAAAATCCATCCTCTGAGTACGGAATTTAGAGCGACAAAAAACAAGTGTCCAGTAATAACTACTGTAAAAGTGGATATTTTCGCGCGACTAATTTTTCGCGCTTGGCCGGGTAAGAAGAGTTTCGTGTGTTTTTAATTCTGTGGAATCAAGACATCATGCATAGGAACATATGGCAAGCAAAAACATTCGCGTGCTTTTATCTTCGCGCTAGTTTCTGGTTGCGCGAAATGCGCGAAAATTTCAACACCACGAAAATTTCCACTTTTACAGTACTTAATATAATCCACTCTAGCTACATGTGCATGTGTGATGTAAATTTATGCTCAAATCTTTGTGGTAAATAAAGATGGTCATGGAATGCTACAAGTGTTTTTCTGAATGTAATTGTTTAATCAATTGATTCAGCATTACAGTAAATTATCTAAACATACCTCTTGTTTTTTGAAGACTTACTAAGATACTACTATTAGTGTGTTTGATTATTTACTCTCATTTTCTCTTTTTTTAAAGATTATTTTAAAGAGCTCCCTAACAACCAAATGTAATAACACGTGCAGTTTAACATAACATTTGCTCGTATGAGCATTTCGCAACATTTTGATAAGTACCTGTCTGCCTCTCTGGTACTTTGACCTATTAACAGTCATTGTGTATATCTTTCCTTTGATTGTAGGCATTCAGGTTGGATAAACCGGAAGAAGTCATTGAGGTAGGTGCTATTTACTTAAATAAAAATGGATTTTAGTAGCCTAGCCTTTTCATGCATGTATCCATATCCATGATATGCATTAATTTTGAATGTCCACGCTTAAGTGTTGTAAAGACATTTTAGGTAATATTGATGTCTGTCTTGGCTTTTTTAAGCATAGCTTTCATCGAAAGTGCACACTGCACTGAACCATGGCATAATATAAGTTATATCATTTTTATTCATGATTTTCAGTGCAAAATATAATTGATGGAATTAAGATTGATGCTGTAGATGCACAAGATGGTGGTAGGACAACATAAAAAAGATTTTATCCTACAGATGGGTTAACAAGTCTGTTCTTAACCATATGAAGGGAATGCTATATTCTATTGAAGTAAACATATACAGGAAGATTGATTTGGGATATACAATCTAGTCAGTGTGAATTGGACAAATAATGAAAAAAAAATCCTCAGAATGGAAAACAGAATGGAACAGAAAGTGCGGCGATAGCATTCGGAAAATTATTTGATCTTTGTCATATTAGCCATCAGATGATATCATGTGTGACCCTGATATGTCTGTCTGTTCTTGAATTAATTCATACGTAACAGTAAATGAAATGAAAAATGGCTGTCTGATTTCGTCAGCCAAAACAGCATCTCCTTCAGAGAATTACAGAAAGGAGCGCTCTGTGTGCATCTGTAATAGATCAAGCAATTGGTATCAGAATAACTAAGCATTTTTTAGCTATTTACTCACTTCTGCATCTTGTTCAATATCCTTTTTACCTGTGACAATGATAGTTCACTGTGAAGAGGTACAGTATTTGAGAGACTTTGAGAAGTTGGAGCAGTACTGTTGGCTCGAACATTTTCAAGAATTCTGATGTTCTTATGTTTTGTTATGTGCACTCACCCATGGTGGCCCACTCTGATGTCTGAAATGTTCAACATATATCTAACGATAGGTCACTGTTTGGAAGCGCTACAATGACTTCAAGAAATTATATCAAGCATTGTCCCTCATTCACTACCATTTGAGAAGACCAGAGAAGTTTCCTGACTTTGCCAAGGCCAGATTTTTTGGTAAGAAATTTATTATCATGTTCATTAGTCACCTATATTGTGTGGGTTTGAATGTGTGGTAGTTTCAGTATTTTGTTGCATTTTTTTTCTTTCGTTTCTTATTTTCATTTTTTTTTTTTGTTTACTTTGGAAAAAAAAGATCTCTGTATTTGTGTGTGTGTGTGCCTGTATACAATGCTCAAAGGTAGAGGTGGCCTGGTGGCCCATTGACCCAGGGCCATTGGAAGTTGATGTCCGGCCACCATTCAATCGGGCCATCCAAATTTTCCAAGCGTGTGTATACATTTGTTTTTCTCATCCAGAAAAGGGCAGAATAACTCATGGTTTTGCAACTACATGCACCTCAGCTAGATGTTGCACCAGGGGTTGCCAGATTGCTGCTACTCTTCTTACGGCCAAACTCAGTGAATGTTGTGGCCAAATTCAGCCAAATTGAGTTTTTTCCCCCTCATGGCCAAATTTAACAACCAGAGTTTATTGATCTACAAAATAGGTATACTTCTAGTTTCGTGATGTTAACTTATTTCATTTCATGAATACAGGTACAGTGGATGTAATATCATTTAAAAGGAAAAATTAAAAGAATCATGTGTATCAAATGCCTCAATACAATATGGAATGTGTCAGACTTTGCGAACTTAGGCACCGTACATGGTATATAAAGCCCTTTAATCATACCTGCCTATTCATAATAGTCATGGTTATTATTGTTTTAACATCTTCTCAAATTACTTCGTTTTTTGTGTTTGTCTGTCATACTTCCTAGTCACAGTATGTTACATTTGAAGCCCTTTATTATACCTGTTATTTTTTTGACAGTTATCATGAATTGTAATTGTTTCAATGGTTTATTAAATTATTCTATTTTCATTTATCTTATTAATTTTTAAGGGCCACCACATTTCATTGTCAGGCCACCAAAAGAAAAAAGAAGAAAAAGAAGAAGAAGAAGAAGAAGAAGAAGAAGAAGAAGAAATTTGATGATTTTAGTGGCCCAAATGGGCCACAATGAAAATAAACTAATGCTGAGCTTTGATTATGAATATGCATACCCAGTACACATATGACATTAGACAATCAATGCCCTGTATGCCATACTTATCTGTATTTTGTGATTTGCTGTCATTTTACATAGCAATGAACTGTACTTGAAATGTCTTGCAAATTAAGGTAACAGCTGCTTTTGTTTGAGCTGATAAGGCAGCTTTGTCACTGTAAAGTGTGCACATCAAAACTGGATCTTTTTTAAACATTAAGAAGCAAGACATTTAAACCATCTAGAAGTGGGTTAGATTTTGTCTTGACCCCTTTACTCATCTGGGACAAATGACAATTTAGCAAACCAGCTTCCTGAATGTTATAAAAAGGGTGAGTTCATTCTCATTAGCATGTTGGACCACAAAATGACTTAGAGAGAAATTCTACAGTGCTATTCGGCAGCCATGACTTTCTGTTCAATCTCTGTTGATGCAGGAAGCAATGTAAATGGACTTTGTCCAGGAAGGCAATTATATCATTAGTATGGCTTGTCTTTTCAGTTTCACACTGCATGCTAAGGTATTGCATTTGAAATTGAAGGTGGGTGCAAAAGTCAGTTTAACCTACAGGGTATTTATCTTTGCAGGGTGTCCTCCTAACATAATGATTAATGTTTGTTCTTCCAAAGCAGAACTACATCTAATGTGTTCTATAATGAGTGAGCATGAAAAAGAAGTTGTAATGCTTAGTTTGCATCAGGTTCTCCATATGTCATGGTAGGGATTAGAGAACAGTGACCAAAACAAAGAACAAAACTGGGAGGTCAAATAATGAATATATGTCTTGCACAGTTGTGAACCTATTGTCCGATTCTTTCTTCCCTTAAGAATGTAATACCCATAATATGTCATGGTAAAGATGAATAAACATAGACCAAAACAAGGAAGTCAGATACAGCAGTGAATGTCTATCTTGCACATTTATGAACCTAATGTCTGATTCATTCATCCACTAGGTGTATAATACCTGTAATAATGTTCACTTTTGACAGTGTACTGCTGGAACATGCTGGCTAAGCACACTCCCTTCACATGACAATGGTACCTGCTGATCTTCACTCTTTGAAACCTGTACACATTGAAGATGTGCACTGATTGCGCTCTTTTTACTCAAACTATGTTTCAGGGAGGTTTGAGGAGAGTGTCATTGAAGAGAGGAGGCAGAGTGCTCTGAGACTTCTGGAATTCACAGTCAAAGTACCTCCCCTGGCCAAGGCTAATCAGTTTGTGGAGTTTTTCAAGGTAAAGTTCCAAGTGATCATTGTAGGCGCATAGATCGCACTTTTCACACTTTTTCATGTCACATCATCTGAGCACACTTCTAGGGCTGTAAATGTTGGTGATCTAGACAAATGATTATAGTAACGTGCTCAAGATATGTTATGTTTGTGCTGACATAAGATGAACGTTACTGTGTGTAAGTAGCATTACATGCAGCAATATTTATAATGATAAAATTGAAAGATGGTTATGTATTGATGCTTGTACAAGTTAACCTCCTATTGCACAGAAATGCACAATGCTTTGTGATTGTTTTTCCACTTTGGGCATGCCTTTCAATCTTAAAGTCATTCGGTCATTTTTTTGGGAAGAGTACAAACTGAAAGATGGAGAACAGCACACTTCTTGTTTCCTATGTTATGGTTCAGGTAAGAATGTAGATTTTGTTTCCCCTTGTTTATAGGGAGGTGAGTCTGTCACAAGAAGAAAGGTTTCAGAGACTGATGCCATTCTCCAGCCCCAGGTCATTCATGCTCGAGTGCAAGACACCTCTTCAGTGGCCCAGGGAGCGAGCAAAACCGCAACCCCGTCCGTGGTAGTGGCGTCCATTCCCCGAACTGGTGGCGAGGGGCAGGAAAACCAGACAGAGGTGCCCCCAGCACCCAGTCAAAGTCAAGGTCAAAGTCAAGGGGACGAGCTGGGCGGGGTCTGGCTCCACCGGCAAATGGAGGATGACCTGGGGATGGAGGGCAAGGAGGAGCAGAAGGAGGGGGCCGACACCTATGATGACAGCGAAGACGACAGCAGAACCACTTTCAGTGAGGACTCCATGCCTAGCACTCCCCTTCCTCAGCTGGAGGACCTGACCTTGTTTGATCCGTTGTCCAGTGATGGTGAGAGCACAGATTTAAGCACAGATTTAAGCAGCAGATTCCTAAACTTAACTGCGATGGTCTTACCAAATCAACATCTTGTTGATACTTTACATAAACAGCTCACTGATGGTAATAGCTATAGTAGAATTGGAATCGGTAAGTATAGAATAGTCAAAATATACCTGTCAAAATTAGTACTGTAAGGGTTGTATTCACAAAGAAAGAGATGACTATGTGATCCCAAGTTCAGAGATAAGAGTCAGAATACTGTGTGAAGTCGGCTGTCATGGTTGTCATTTTTGTATATCTCTCTCTTTCTTGTGTCTGTGTCTAGTTGAACCTGAATTTGATTGATTTAAGGGATGTACACTGTATCAAGCATCATTTCTGTTTGTGATACCGTAATATAACATAAAACAAAATGCCTTGCCATCACCATCTAATGATGTTGTTGTTGTTGTTTTTTTAGAGAGATGGAGGTAAGGTTTGCTGCTGTTCAAAATATGTTTGTTTTGAATGAAGGTTTTATTATGCATTCTCTGCAGCTCCAGCTAGCGTGGAGTCGAACACACTGCCACACTCAAATAGCTGGTTGTTCCAGGCTATGGACATCTGTGCTGAAATAAATGGTGACTCTCCTGACCTGGAGTCAACACCAGGGTCGTCCACTCCTTCAGAAAGCATAGTGAATGGCTCAACAGACAGCGGCATTACTGTGAGTGTAACGCCATCTCTCCCCTCCAGCGAGTCTTACTCCACTTTCTCATCGGCAAGCAGTGTGCCAGCTAGCCGAAGCAGCCACAGCTCACTGGCCAGGGCTTACCTCAACTCCTTGCGAGCTCAGCAGGCTGCCGACGAGGATGCCAGAGTTCTTGATGCTGGCAGCATTGTGTCGGGGAGTGGCAAATCCGGACGGAGCCGCCATGTGTCCAGTGACAGCATCACCAAATGGGACATGAGTGGGCAGGATGATTACCTTTATCAAGCAGCCGAGAAGATCAGCCTAGCTTTGGATAATCAGAGCATCGGCAACTACCAGGCATCCTTTGATGCCTACAAAGCGGGCGTGGCAGTCCTCCTGAAGGGTGTTGTGGGTCAGTACCAACCCTATCTGTTATGATTGCCAATGTTGTGGTAGTCCTCATCAACACTTATAATCATGCCTGGACAAGGAGGATAGTTTGTGATTAGTTACACTATAGGAGACACCACATCTCTTGAGTTGGTTTAGGAGTAGCCGTCACAGTCCATGTCATTTTGTTCTACATTATTTCATCTTTATGTGCTGTAAATAGTCATATACAGGAGTGTGCCAAGCAAGCTTGATCTTCATTATATGAAATAACATATGTATATTATTGATTCTTATGGCTTTAATGACTTGATATTCACAGAAAAAAAAACCAAAACCAAATGTATACAAAACTTAGTTCAAGACTGAATAGACCTACATTAATCAGAGAATTATTTCTCTTTTCTGAGATGAATTTTTCCTAACGAAACCTGTTAATTCTAAACATAGTAACCCGTTGAGGACAAGTCCCAAGTATACTCAGGCAAGCTTGTATGGAAAATGTGTGTCGCAGCAAAATCAAACCATCCTCAGCAGGTTAAGAGAAACGTGTGATTTCTTGGCCTTACATGTATAGTGAAAGTTGGAAAAATCCAATGAATATTTCATCCTTCAAGAGTATTCCTCATAGGGAAGGACTTATGAGGTAGTGTGATTGTGGAAAGAGCTGGTCATTGCCAGGATTAAATGTGTGCCTCACTGTCATGTCGCGCTGTATGTGTTCTTCTATTCCCAGATGATAAGAGCAAGACTCGGAGAGAGGCGGTGAGGAAGAAGACAGCCCAGTATCTTATGAAAGCGGAGGACATCTACAACAAGTATCTCTCAGTAGAGGCATCCAATGCCAGGCGATGGGAGGTGAGATCAGTAACCTCCTCTAAAAAGTGTGTTGACCCCATACAGAAGAGAGTCGAAATGTCAAAGAATAAAATAAGCAAAGCCAGGGCAAAAGTGTAGCCAGTCACCACAGGCAAAACTATTCAAGGTTTTAGTGATGGTAATCTACTCATACTTCTGGTCTCTAGCAGGTAAAAAATGTAAATGTCCAACAGCGTACAAAAGAATGGACAATGTGCGTAAACAACATGAATGGATCTATTATCATGTTACAAACATCTCCAAGTTTCAGCTGCGTGCAAAACTATGTGTAGTTTCATGAGAAGTGAGAAACTTCCAAAGTACATGAAGAAAGTTTCACAGGAAGTTTTGCTGGTATCTTCATGAGTAGTCGCACTATGCAAACTATGGGAATGAAAATACCGGGTCGTGAAATTACACAAAGTTTCACATAGGTAGTGTGACTGTGCCTTATGTGTTACCTCTTTCAATTTAATTGTAAATATAAATGGTGTTAAGTCTGAAGAAAATCATATAACATTTTCATGACTGACATATTGCCAAGTGGTAATTGCCTTTAGAGCCTGGACCAAGCAACAACCACAAGTTGTCACAACAAACATACCACATCCACAAAATTTCAGATCTAATTGTCAGCATGCTTCTAATGTTTATTTATTCTTTCACTTTGACCATGATTACTTTTTCTTCACTTTCTGTTTCTCGTCTTTCACTTTCCCCTTAAGTCGGAAAAGGTCATGATGGAAGTTGACCCCTCCTCGGCCCATCTCCGAGGGTCGACAGATGAGCTGAAGAACTTCAAAGTCCTTGGTTGCATTAACTCAGTCCTTCTAGTGCTGGACATGACAACCTACCAGTCTTTCATTATAAAAGTAAGCAGATCATGTACCGCCTATAATTTCACAAGCATTTTGTATTAAACAAAATGTTTGTTTGATTGTTTGTTTGTTTGTTTGTTTGTTTGTTTGTTTGTTTGTTTGTTTGTTTGTATTGATATTAGTAGTAGCAGAAGGTAACTATCTTTAAATGTCAAGTAAGCTGTAAGTTATGTTTTAAATGTTGTTGTTGCATTTTAAAGAAAGAGGAGAGAGAGAAGAATTGAGGCTATGTAAAATGTTAATCATCTGCATTTCAAGAATGCAGCAGATTATGCTAATTTTATATGTGTGTCAATCCTTTTCAGTCCCTTGTATGACCAAATGTGTTCTGCTTATGTGATGCTCATGTTGTATGATGAACAGCCCATATTTTGGCACAAGGCAGATCATGTTTGTAACTGGCTTGTAAACTAGGAAGAAATCCCTTGAGTTAGGATAGCAAATGAACCTAAAACACTTATTTGGTTCCTCCTATTATTCTGTTATCAACAGTCCCTCAGCAAATGCAGCATTCCAAATGAGAAAGTGACAACCCGTGTTCCTGCATTCTGCCCTTATATGGTGAGGCTCTATCGCTACATTGAGACAGAAAGTACCATCTTCCTCCTCTTGGAGCATGCCACAGGGGGAAGGCTGTGGGATTATGCAAGCCCCTACTTGCAGCAGGCCAAGGATTCAAAGCTCAGACAGGGGGTCGGTGAAAGCCTGAAAAGCAGCAGCACCAGTCGCCAAACTCAGCGCTCGCGGTCGAGCAGCTGCATCAGTAGGAAGGGAGGAGGTGCGGGAATTCTGGCCGCAGGAGATGAGGGAACGTCGTCTGACCCAAGGTCAGTGATCAGTGGTGGGACTGAGTTGGGTGAGTTAACCCAAAGTGCACAGGAGCATGAAGTCAATGATGATGCAGCATTTGTTGGAAGCCTTGATGAGAAGCTAACCACACCCTCGGACATTGCCAGCAGCTATGTTAATCTGCTGGATGCTTGTGGAGAGAAGGTGGACAGTGGTAGTGCCTTCGTTGATGAGAATGTGAACCCAAAGCGATTGTCCGATGCCAACCTTAATGATTTGGTGAACGAGAGCTCAAACTATGACAGTTTTAATGTGAGCCTATCTGTTTCCCATAGTGAGAATGTTCCAAACGATGATAGTGTATTCATGAGCGATACTCAAGTGGAGGAGGATGAATTCAACGTTCACAGGGCAGGCTGGTCCACCCCAAACAAGACAGAGTTCCCTTGCATTTCAGAGATAACATCAAACAGCCAACCTCCTTCCATGGCACTATTCAGTATCGACAGCATTGAAAGCCCTAATGACTTCAACGTCAGCGAGATGGGTGATTCTTCAGTCTTTGGCTTTGACTCCAATTCTCAAAGTGAACCAAAGTTGGAGAAGGGGCATAATGTGACCCCAGAGGATATCTCTCAGGACAGTGCTGACAAGCAGTGCAGCAGGGGAACTGCAGACTTGGATCCAAGCAAAGTGGTATTTGAAGGCTTAGCTGTAGTGCAAGAAGTGGAGCACATGCGGGAACAGGATGCAGAGATAGGGGCCAGTGGATTGCTAACTGGAATGCAGGAAGACTCCCTTTCAAATCTGATTGGTGAGATTAATGCAAGTGCAGAAGCAAAGACATTTAGAGGAAAAGGAGCATTGCTGGACACGAGAGGATTTGGGGTCTTTAAGGAGGAGGAGACAGCACCGGGTGTGGACCTGGCTGAATTCTTTGAGTCAGAAGCGGGTGCAAGCAAGTCCAGAACACATTCGTGTCCTCCAGAGCCGGGCATTGTGTCTGGCAAGCCCAGTTTCACAGGAGGTGTGCATCGTCGACACTTGGAACACAGTGCTAGCATGTTTGAAATCCTGCCTTCAGGCAGCAGAGAACAACAGCAACTATCTCCTGGCAGGTCACAGTCTGTGACCCAAGAACCTCACGAAAAGAATGACTGGAGTTCTTTCTTTAAAAGTGACCTTCCAGAAACCAAAGGTTTTGGGTTTCAGTCTGAGGAGAAGGAAGACTCCGCACCAAGGCTGACCGCGTCTGAAATTTGTGATGATGTCCTCGCTGCACATGACGGCGAGGAGTTTCAGGTGAACGGTGTTGATTTGCTTAAGCTACCAGATGTGCCTTCCCGTGTGGCACCCAATGTTAGTGATGAACCAGAAAGGACTTCTGATTCACCAAGTGAGGAAGATCAGGTATATGGACTGTCCCGACAAAACCCAGATGGAGCACCCTCTGAGGAACTTGATCTTGAAAGAAAAGCTAACAAGTCTTCAAAAGACACTAAACCTCCATGCAGCACACCAAAGGAAGATGTTCATTTGCACGTCAATCCGTTTGACAGCGAAAGCCAGCTTGTGCTGACGGAGAACAAGGGCCTTGAGTGCCCAACAACATATGTAAGTGTGAATCCAAAGGATGCAAACCTTCCTTCTACAGTTGTCCTCAGAGACCAGTCCAGTTCTCCAGGAGGCTCTGCCCAGTCAACACCAAAGCACACCTTCAAAGCCATCGATACCAGTCCTCAGAACTCAGCCGCTGTGCATTCGTCCAAATTCACGAGTGGCCTTGAGACTGATGCCAATGCTTCAGGAACAATGGCTCACACTAGATCTCTTGAAAATAGCGTAAAAGGAAGAGCGGACTCTGACAACAGGGCTTCAGGCGGCACGCATTCCAACCCTCAGTCAGACATAGACATGGACAAGACACCGACACACTCCCGCACCTCAACTCTTGGAGCAGAGGGAGCGGGCAAGCAGGAGACGGGTCTGCCTTCTCTGTCCAGGCTGTTTTCTTACCTCGATGACGTGCAACGAGCAAGGTCAGAGAGCGGCGCTACCACGCTCCCAGAGTCATGCATCCGCATCTGGGCTTCAGAGATCTTGGTGGCGCTCAGAACACTGCATGCTGCTGGGATTGTGTGCAGGTAGGAACATTTTTTAATCAAGACTTTCTTTTTTTTTTTTTTTTTTGGTATACCCATTGTAAAGAAAGCAAGCAGGCACATGGATATGTATGCATTTGTTCACACTGAATTTCACCAGTTTCCAGAGAAGGTAACTGTGTATGGGTTTGTGTTGGAAGTTTGAAGGCACTCTGTTTAAGCATTCTATCAAATGAACAATTTAGCCCCTGCTTTGGTCAATAAATGGACGTTGACACACAAAACCCAATTGAACAGAAGCTGTTGGTTATGCAGGAGAAACTTCAGTCCTTGTGCATTGCAAAAAGATCTCATTCTATATTTTTAAGCCCATTGAGTATGTTTTCAACCTAAGTGGCATCCTGTTTTGATGTATTTCTTGAAGTAGTAATATTCCCAAAAGAAGCAACGTTATTTCTGAAAATGGCGTCCTTGATATGTACTTTCAAGAGAAAAGCTACACAAGTGATGGTTATTACGCTCAATCCTATAAGGATTCAAGAGACTCTAATCGTATGGCAAAGTACATATGATTCATCAACTGTGGAATTTCAACCCACAACAAGTTATATTTTATGTTTCCATAGATGTAGTGGAAACATCAATGCCTTTTCATAATTATGGAGTAGCACACACACACATACATACACAAACAAACACAACTCTTTAACGCTATCAGGTAGATTTAATATAGGAGAGCAAATGAAAGATGCAGCTTATGGAATTTTTATATATTTATTTAATTTTTTTTTCAGTTGAGTTGAGTTGAAAAGAACTGTGTTCCAAACAGGGATTGATTCTGCTGGCTACTACAGTAGTGAACCTGCCACAACACCCAACATCTTTGCAACTGATTGACAAATTGCCCTACATCGACGTAAATAAGCACTGAATTGATCAGTGTTTTAGTAGTAGCCATGATAAAAAATGGGCGTACATACTCGAGCAGGACTCGAACCTATGACCTCCTGATCTCTGGACAGGCATCATCTCCACTAGACCACCGAGCTTCTAACAGATGCAACAGATGCAATTAGAAATCATCCTGCTCCATTTGTGAATATTAAAGACATCATAAATCATCATTTTTCAAATGGCCAGCATAGCTAGAAAGCTGCATGATTACCAAGGTGGCTGTGTGAGTTTGTAGTGTCTTGTTACTTTAATTGAATTGCAGTTTCAATGTGCCAAGTGGTGTACATTATCATGTGCATGCATGATGTCGTCAAAATGAATGAGTTCATGGAGCCATGATTGTGGAGCTCCTCGGTACATAGCAAAGTGAAAGTCATACTCTCATAGTCATTTCTGACCTGGAGCAAATTTTACCATACGAGGTAGATCCCTAGAAGACTTTAATAGCACTGAAATAATGATTTCTTTTCCTTATTTACATTGTTATTTCAGTATGTCCTCTGTCATTAAACGTACAAAGTGTATAAGCATGAATGTACCAGGCCCTTTCACATCTTGTAGTTGGATGCATTCTTGATCCATTTCTTGATGGCTGTGGCATGGTGCTGTATAATGGTTACAATGAGTTTCAAATGCCTCATGATGGTTAACCAAGAATTTTTCTATGGTAATCGAACAGTCCCCCCCCCCCCCCCCACCCCCCGCCCATGTATTTAAAGCATACTGGAATAGGAAGTATGAATCTTGCAAAATGCACAGAATTCAGATTGGCACAAAATCCTCATGAAAGCCCAGGCAGTGTTTCAGTTTTGGTCTGTAGAGTGTGGATATTGCTGTATCATGGAATTCCTTTTGTTTGGGGGGGAGGGCCTTGCATTCTGACATTGATTATGTCATTTTTGCATGAATGCAACAGACATATTGACTGCAACAGACATATTGACTGCAAGCGACTGTGTGAATTCTGAATCCATTTCTTTCTTTTTTCTTTTCTTTTTTTTTGACAGCTGTGACCCATTGTAATTATATTGCATGCCTATGGATTTCAATACGTCTCATACATTGTACATATGTACTTCGCACACCCCTCTCCTCCTCCTCTCCTGTCCAAATCTCAGAGACCTCAACCCGAGCAACATTCTCCTTACCGAGGGTGGCCACATCCGCCTGACCTACTTCTGCCAGTGGAAGTGGGTCAGCAGGGAGAGCAACCAAGATGCTGCCAAGCGCCTCTATGTCGCTCCAGAGGCTCGGGGAATCTTCCAGCCGGGGCCAGCCTGCGATTGGTGGAGCTATGGGGCTATCCTCTTTGAACTTCTCACTGGCCAGGTATGATAAAGTAGAGATATGATCAAGTTTCTGCTTGTACAATCTATCTTTTCATCTTTTCATACAACCAACTGCAGAAAGAGATGTTATAGTTTGAACTTTGTCATATGCACTGTTGATGCACTAAAATCAATTTTACTCTTGAAAAAATGGCAAAAGAAATTAGAAAAAATTTGTTACAAAAATCATGAAATCCATGACATTCTGAGAGTGTTCAACCCAGAAATTCTTCTCATCAAATGGTACATTGCACATTGATCCTTGACCTCCCATTGGCCCACAGACTCAAACAAGCAAAAGCCCCCACAAAAGATGATGGGTACTATTTTATTTTACCCAACAGAAGTCTTTTATTGACTTTTCTTTTCTTATTTTTTGGGGGAGAATACAGATCATTGTCATTTGAGTAGCTAAACGCTGCTTGTCTAACGATTCAAGGGCTTTACTTTGAAAGAAGAGGAAAGCATAGTTTTCTTGAGTAATGGGATTATTTTTGTCTTTCTGGATATAATCCATATACAAAACTTCATAATTGTAATCAAACATACATCAAATACAATTGAAATGTTTATAAACCTTGAAGACAAAGCCGCAAGATGTAGAAGTGGAATTTTGTGTCTTTGATTTTTTTTGAACCAAAGTCTCTATTCAGCTGTCATCCCAGTGGAATAAACAGCCACACACAGTTGCATATACCTGGTGACCACATATCACCTGAAGCCAAGGCTCTCCTAACTCAGGTAAGAAGCAATGTTTTAAGGACCTGGCTTGATTTTCTGTCACAATCTTTCCTTCTATCAATCTGTTTATCTTTCTGTTATTCTCTCTCCTTCTTCATTATTGTCTGTGTAGAGTCTCTTTTAGTTTTATATTTCAATAGAAACTGCTGAAGAAGAAGAAGAAGAAAAAAAATGCTACATATAGCCCCTCTCCTGTAGCAACATTGATATAATGTCAGTGAAAACTTTATTGTGTAGAATTGCAGAACTTTCCTAGTGGCGTGGAGAAACATGGATGGTCTGATTGAATCAATTTCCATTTGCTGCCCACTGGGGTACATTAAAGGGATGGTACAGTATTGGTGGAGATGAGAATTGGGCTTTTAACTTTTTGTGAGATACCAAGAAAACACTTATGATATTGAACAGAACATACCATTTTAAGAGGAATTCAAAGTTTATTTGATGAAAATCGGGTGTGGAATGACTGAAACATCCCAAAACAAAGTAAAACAAATCGATCATAATAAAGTGTGGGTCCCACACTTTATTAGAATCGCTCTTTTTTGGATATCTCAGCAGCCATTTCAAAACCAATTTTCATCAAATAAACGTTGAATTCCTCATAGAATTACATGTTCTTTCATATTTCATAAGAGGCTTCTCATTATCTCACCCAAAAATGTTAGAAACATGAAATTAGGTCTCAACCAAAACTATACGATCCCTGCAAATGTGTGAAACCACGATTGACAAATAGCGCCTGTCAGCCACGTGTCAACAGATACATGCATTGAAGTGTATGCTCATCTGTAACGGATGACTCCAATCAAGATTCTTTGGCTGTTTGTGTGCTTACACGTTCAGTGATAAAACTGTACACATTTTGTTGTGGGAATTCTCGAATATGTCCAAACTGGGCCAGCCTTTCCACTCCATGAATCCCCATGTTACAGGATCGTTGAAGGAAATCAAAAACCCAAAGAGAAGTGTGGATTGAGTGAAAGCAGCAACATCAGTAGAACACATCTGTGAAAGTTTGAGGAAAACTGGACAATCTGTTCAAAATTGAACATGTTTTCACTTTTCTAGCATGAGGAAAGAACACTTGACTAACCGCTTTCAGAAAGCAATACTACCCTTAACATACTGTATGCCAGTATCAAGTTAATGGAATGTGTAATTATCATGAAAAATGAATTTTTGTTGAATTCTCCATATGTTTTCTTTATATTGTTCTCCTTGCATGATGTCATGAACTCTGGTAGTCTCCTTATCCAGTGGTTACAAGACCAAAACTTTGAAAATTAATAACTTTTGCATCGATTGTCCAATTTTCCTCAAACTTTCACTGATGTGTTCTAATAATGTTGCTGCTTTCACTCAATTCACATAGCTCTTTGGGTTTGGGTTTCCTGTAAGTCCAGTGCTAGATACCACTCCAGGACATTTTGTGCAGTTTGCCAGCTGTCCAGTAGGTCAGTGAGGACAGAGTGGTCTTTGTGCTTTTTGAATGACCTTGTCCATAGCAGTTTTAGCAGTGAGGAAGGGCCTTTTGGAATTATGATCGCATAATACCTCTTACCACAGCTGCTGCAAGTGAATCCCTTTGAGCGGCTGGGAGGGAGCCACTCGGGAGCGGAGGATGTCAAATCTCACCCATTCTTCAAAGGTGTTAACTGGTCCAATCTACTGGGCTAAACTAGGATCATCCTGCACTGCACAATGTACGCCACAGGGTGGATAACACTGAGAGCAAGCTCGACTTGGTCGCTAGGAACCCAGTGATGTCAACACGTACCTGTTGCTTGAAGGAATCCACTGGTCTGTTCCCGATGGCTAACGAAGGTCAGTGTGCTCCATAGGCACATGTTGGGTGCGCAAGAGCTGCAGAAAGTGGACAACCTTTCCTCAGCCATGTGGTGGCTGATGATGTCGCGTTGAAACCTGCCACTCAAAAGGGGTCAGGCGGTCCTGTATCCTGGGCCACACACCTGTCCTCAATGTCTTTCCATCTCAAACCTCATGCCAAATTAAAGTGGAATATAAAAATGTAGCATTTTCAGTTGTTATATGTGTATGTGTGTGTGTATGTGTTTGAGTGAGAATGATTAATCATAATTCTCACTCAATGTATGACAGATACTGAGAAGTCCTCTTTTGCTGACATTTTGTAGTTTGGTTTGCTTTATTTGGAAAAAGTGTAGCTTATCAGGCATCTCATCAAGGATGGAATATCTCTTGATCCAAATATTATTTTTAGTCACTTGGGTATTGTCAGTGATATTTCCCATCATGGAATTATACATGTGGGACTGTGAAGCAACCTGTTCAGAGATCAGGCAGCACACATATATACATTGCAATGTTTAAGACGTTATTTGTCAAACTCTTACAGTACATTGACATTATGCAATGGCAAGCACAAACTGATCTCACAAAAGTTTGTAAATTTCAAAACTTTTGTGAGTGAGCAAGGCACAATTTTATGTACATGCGGATTAAGTTGTTGAAATATCAGAAGCAGTAAGTAACAATTCTGTGATTGTAAACAAAGAAATCATTCAACTAAACCTGTGTGGGTACACTTTTCATTTTGTCCTTTGATCTTTAATGGTCATGTTACCAAAGATTCATGTTCCAAGTTTAGCATAAACTACATTTTCAACCAGTCAGAACTCATTGTGTACAGCTGTAGGACACTGTGTCTTATGGGGACACTGAAAATCAAGTGATCGACTTTTCGTGCAGCAGGAATATGTGAAGTTAATATCAAACACTGAAATATTTCATTTTGAGTACAATGCATCTTGAAACTATAATTGTGGAGCCACACACAAATCCTCGACAAGTCATTTGTTTGCATTTTTGAAATGCCATCTTGTTTCTTTGTCCATTTGAAATGAATTGCCTTCTCATGCTTTTATATTCCTCGACTGTTTTGTCGAGTGCAAGCTTTTATTTGTCTTGTTCTTTTTCTTAGTGAGGCACAGTACTTGATTCTTATTCGTACCCAATCAGAGTATATGTTTAGACAGAGATGGTATGCATATAAGGTGTGAAAGACCCAGTATGTGTTTTTGCATGATGCACTGTAAATCTAGTAGGGAATTCTGGATTTTCAACTACTGAATGGCAATAATGAGGATTGGATGTAGAAGGCAAACATTTATTGCAGACTACTAGAATCTCATAGATTTGTGGGGCAATGTGCCAATCATAGCTCTATGATTATCGGTATGATGCCCAAACTATTGTTTCCTGCTCAGTGAAGTGGTCCACAAGAGACCTACTTTAGACAACTCAAATTTACCAATCAATTTTACCAGGAAATTAACTTCTAGAAATAGGGAAGAGGTATGAATGAGTTCATGTGGAGAAATAGCTGATCTCTTGCAGTAATCAAAAACCTGGCATGATGCAAACATGGGAATGTACAGTTACATGATGCTTCAGATTATAAAGTCAACTGCACAAACCCAGATCTTATTTGACACATCAGTTGATGGTACAGTGCATTCCCGTTATAACGAACACAGTTATAACGAAACAAAGTGAAAATTCAGACCGCAACATTATCAGCCTTATGTATTATTATTGTTTATTTGTTCAGTAATAACAAAATTGCGATATAACAAAAGAAAACTGCCTGTCCCGAGGACTTTGTTATAACGGGAGCCCACTGTATGTCTTTTTTCATGGGGGATGACTTCAAGCATGAAGCTACAGTCAACCTTGTCTAAGTCAAATGTATTTGGACTGAAGAAATAGCTGCAACTCAGAGAAATTTCGACCCTAAGGTGGGATTGAAATTGATAGAATATGAAGAGAAGAGGACTTTAAGAGACCTTCAACTTAGGCTATTATTTGAGTTATTCGAGGTTGACATAAGCAACGTTGACTGTATGTGAATTTCCACTTTCATTGTTGATTTGCCTTTTACTGCTTAATGTCTGTATGCCAAATCAAAGTGTACTTTCAGTTCTGTATAGGTTTTATTACATCTGATTTTTTTTTCATTATTCTTTTTTTCATCTATCATATTTACAACATAAACATAAAGGCTTGATACAATCACATTTGGCTGAAATAGTTCAAAGTTGATAAGGTTTTACCCAAGGGAGCATTTAATCCTTATAAAGCAGGCAACCAAGGGACTGACAGCTATGAGTCCCCTATAAAAGACCATATTGAGCTAAATTTGTAAAAAATTATTGCTAATTCTGGACATAATATAATCATGAAAGGATTCATATTCTTGTCCATAGGAAGCATTTCTTATGGTTCATCAGATTTCAAAAACAATAATAGAAAAGAAGCTCTCTATGTGTGGTCTTAACATCGACTGGTCGACAGTGTAAGAAGCTAGTGGGACTATTTAACAAGACAGGATTGTGACGACAGTCTTATTGTGCGACATACTCTCTAGTCCATTTCAGTGTATTTGCATGTGTGTGTGGGTGCATATAATATTGCAGTGGAGTGCTTGACATAGGTCGTTATGCACCGTTGCTAAAGTTGAAGCTGTCTTTAAAGGGATGGTACAGTTTCGGTTGAGATGGGACTTCAGGTTTTTGAGGGATAATGAGATCTCTCTCTTGAAATGCAAAAGAGCATGAAATTCCAAGAGGAATTCAAAGTTCATCTGAAGAAAACTGATTTTGAAGTGGCTGAGATATCCAAAACAAGGCAATTCTAATAAAAGGTGGGACCCATCTTTTATTAGGATCACTTTGTTTTACTTTGTTAATGGATATCTCAGCCATTTCAAAACCAATTTTCACGGTAGACTTTTAATTTCTCATAGAATTGTATGCTCAAAGATTTAATATTTTTATTATGTGGTTTCTAAAGTATCTCACAAAAAGTTAAAGCTGAATCCTCACCTCAACCAATACTATACCATCCCTTTAAGGGGGAAGAAAGTTTGTATCCCAGCCCCTCCCAATCTGTAACCCAAAGCCATGGAATTGTTCACCTACATTTTATTTCCATGGTATGCAGAGTTCATGTTGATATTTTGTCTGATATTTTATCATTGTTAATTTTCACTTTGTGTTTCTCTGTCAACTATTGCCTTTATAATTTGTGCCTTCAAGCTTCTGTACTCGAGGCGTACATATGCACAAATTATGTTGTTATGTATTAATTGCATTTGCAGACTGATAACGAGCAGTGCGGCAGTGACTAATGAATGATTACTGATAGTCAGATGCAATTGTAGTGATGTGTTATCAAGTCATCCTCAAGAGTTGATCATTTTTGATATGCAATTCGGTTGATCTGTACAGCAGCACTTGGTGTCACTGATTTCTCAGTGGCCAAAAGATTGCTCATATGGATATATCCCATCACAAATATGTGTACCATCATATCTATCCTTTCATAGTCTATATCAGCTTGGGTGATTCGCTACAGCCATGTTCTTATCACACATTACAAAGGGCTGAATGCATCTCATGCAGCCAAGCACACGATGCTATTCAAGCCAACTGATGGTATGTAGGATCTGTAGGCACTAGAGGGCAGTGTGTAAGATTCAAATGACATGTGCTGACAAATACATGGAGCATTCAATTCTTGACAACATTTGATAGTGAAATTTCATGAAATCTTGATTTGAGTTTGGATTTCAAGTTTTACTCAATTCATTGTGATGTACAAGAAGATCTTGAAAAAAAAAATGAAGTATCAAAAGGTGATTAGCTTGTAACCCTAATGCTTTCGTTGGATACAGAAGATTATCGCAACTTTAATGGTTCATTCATGCAGTATCTTCCAATGTGAATATCTTTGACTATTGTTGTGTTACATACATTATATGTAAGGGACTAATGTGACTGGTATCTCAACACAAGTGGAGTGTATTGAACCATTTGCTTGAAATAGGGGGAAAAATAATGCAGAGGAATGTTTGTGTCATGTTAATCCTCTGGTATTTTAAGTAAGAATTCTGCACATGCCAATCTGACTGGAGCCATAATTTTTAGATACTGTAAAACATGATATATTCGCGAATTTGAGCTGACAGCCTTTTTCATGGCATGAAATTTTCGCGAAGTGCCACTAGCGTTCAATCAATATAGTGTAAACAGGAACTTTCGCGTGCATTTTAATTTCGCGAATCTTGGCGCTCGCGAAATTCGCGAAATTAAAGTGCATGCGAAAATTCCTCGTTTTACAGTAATACTGTAAAACATGATATATTCGCGGTATGAAATTTTCGCGAATTGGAGCCGACAGCCTCTTTCGTGGCATGAAATTTTCGCGAATTGCTACTGGCATTCAATGCATGTAGTGTAGACAAAAACTTTCGCGTGCATTTTAATTTCGCGAATTTTGGCGCTCGCGAAATTTGCGAAATTAAAATGCATGTGAAAATTTCACGTTTTACAGTATGTGATATAGGGCTTGCTTGAAAGAGAAAGGAAAGAAAAAAAGAGCCTAATATCTGAAAAGTTATAACTTTCCAGATTAGCAAGTGGTGGACATTTTGAATATATAGTATTACATATTTGTGAGGAGCAATATTCATCTGTAATCACCCTATATTCTCATCTACTTTTTGACTAAAACCATTTGAATCTCATTTATTTCTTTGTTCATCTTCCATGCCATGTTGGCACAGAAAAGTAGAAATTGCACATATGTGGATAACTTGATACGAGAAAAAAAAAATTGTGACCTAGCTGATGTTATAGAATAGTTTTGAAATATTTTTGAAATAGTGCAATAGGGAAAACATGTCGCAAGAAAGATTCTGCATTTTAGACGTCAAATCTGTATGACTTCTATCTCTTGCACCATAATCTTAATTCAGTGTTACTTGCCATCATCTTCATGCTCTCATATTGTGATTTTTTTCCCAGCTTGTAAGAAATTCTCAAATAAGTCATTGTGTTGAGTAGGAAAAATGGCAGCCACAATAATATTATACTTCTGATAGTCTCTGTTGGTGATTATTTGGATACTGCTTTTATCAAAAATTAAACGCTTGCTGAATTGAAGAAAAAAATGGATTAATGATATGGTGATAAGTGTGTATATGTTTGTATGAAAAAAAAAAGTATAAACAGGTAAGAAAATATCTGTTTGATTTATATTTTTCATTCTTTGTCTACCATTGATGGGAGAAATAATTCCTGAATCTTTTGCAACTGTTTCATTATTAAAGATGTTTATTCATCGAGGAGTACTAGAGGCTGAAGCATATGCAATTTCTGTATCAGTGTTGATTATATTGCCAGACTGTGAATTAATGTCACTGTATGGATGAATGCTGGTGTAAACAGCAGTAAATTCCAGCAGAGAAAAATATCTGTAATTTACAACTGAAGAGGGCTTAAGATGGCCTTGAGTATGTCAAGACATTAAAAACACAGAATCTGACATTTAGAATGTATATCAGAGCCATGTTTAATGTTAGAAGGTTTGGTGGTCAAAGGCTTACTGTGCACCACGTATTTTCCACGTATTGGGTATGTATGTGGCCATGAAGTTATGTTAGAGCCATGTTCGATGTTTGAAGTTACATTTGAGAGCCATATACGGTGTTTGATGTTCAATATTTGTAGTTGCATGCCCAAAGTCTGACACCATTGCATTGTCTCAAGGGTTATAGATATTATCATTAAGTGACTTGACTTATGATGGAGGTGATGACTTTACCAAAGCTTTATGAATTTCCTGCACAAAATGAATTTATTGGTGTATGAGAGAAAAATAATCAGGAATGCCAGGTATAGGAATGCCAGATATAGCAGAAGAGATGTCACCAAATTGTAAAATTGTTGTGTGAAGCTATATTTCACTGCTACATGTACATCCAATGTCGATATATTATATTTGGCATGAACTTTTGTAAGCTTTAACTTACCTCTTTAGCCAGATGATTAACAGGGAAACCTCTTCATCTGTAATACTAGGTGTTACAAAAAACATTTCCCACTTTTGATCTTTAATAGTTCAAAAACCATATGTCAGATAACCCTGACATTGATGTGAACAATAGCTGAATATTGTACAATTTTGTTGGAGGTAGTTTAAAAATGATAGCATAAATCAGTTTCATTAAATTCAAGATTTATGTTTAAGTTACTTGTATGTTTCAGATTTTGCTCTGTTTTCAAGCCTCTGTACAAAATTTTAGTTTTGCACAGGGGTCAATTGGTATGTATGGGAGTGTGTACTAAACGAAAGTGATTCATGCTCTCATATTCAAATCACCTCCAACTAAATTGTACACTATTCAGCTATTACTCATATCAGTGACAGTGTTATCTGATGTACAGTTTTTGAACTATTAAGGATCAAAATTGGGGAATGTTTTTTGTAACACCTAGTATATTTAAAGGCAGCTGCATTGCATGATGTCCAAATGTAGGAAAATATTTTGAATAAATTGAGGTGATCAGGTCTGCAAGGAGCATGGTCTTTTAACATTATACATGGCATAGATCTTACTTCTTGATCTGCATCCCATAATATCAAAATCTGGAAAAATGATAGTATTGAGTGTAAAGAAAAGAAAGGCTGCCATCACATACAGAAAAAATTCATTATATAATTTCACTGATGAGCAAAATATGCTGACTCTTTATTTGCTTAAAAGAAGTGAGGTTTGTTTTGTTTTGTTGTTGTTGTTTTTTTTTTTTCGCTTCCTGCGAAGATATTGAGAGTCTCAACTGTGACGAAATGGAAAGGAGCCGGACATGGGCAGTGGAAATGAAATCTTCAGACTGTGCATTTTAACTCACTGGTTGTACTCATATAACCTTTTTTTTTTTAACATTACATGGTACATTTACATGACTGTGATGATATTGATGGATTCGAATTTGTGTAACATTTTTGTGTGTTTTGTTTAACAAATTTTGTTTTCAAATATTCATGAAGTGTTATACCAATATTGTGCATTATTATGCAATATTTTGTAAGAAAAGAGGGGAATAAAAACTCATACTACAGCAAAATGCATAAGCCTATCTTGCAGAGAAATGTGACAAAATATCTATATTTTACTCTATGTTGTGATGTGCAATTGAATCTTGCTCTGTTCAAAGATTACATAATTATGAAAGCGTATATAGGATTAAGTTGATCGGTTCTGCTGCTAAAAGTAATTGCTAAGCCATATCAGAGTATGCACTCTTTGGCCTTTTCTTGTCTATCAAGTTTTCTCGCCAAGTCACGAGAATGGTGGCAGCTAATCTCAGGAAAAGCTAAACACTTGAATAAACCGTTTGATAGTGTATCCAAAATGACCTGGTATCGATTTAGCTTCATAGTTTTATCGTCTCCCATCCATAAAAAGTAATCAAACCAACATCCTTGTTTTCTTCAAGGCATTGCTCTCAATGTAATGGTAGAATAGTTCAAGGGGATTACCAGTTACGACTGGGGATAAAACTTAGTGAGAGAAACACTAGCTGTACAGGCACTTTCACCATTTAAATCTATTTTATTCTGTCTCTGTGTAAGCAGCTATATGGTGAATACAAAATGATGTTGTTTTTTACTCTCTCGTGTCCTCCCCCTTCTTTCTCTCTCTCTCTCTCCCTCTCTCTCTCTCTCTCTCTCTCTCTCTCTCCCTCTCTCTCTCCTTGTCTTTCTCCCTGTCACGTGCTCCTACCCAGCGGTATATTTGGTGACAACGTTAATTTTGCGTCGCAAAATCGAACAACATTACACATCAATAATGAACGTTTCCCAAACTCTTGTTATCACAAGCGCCCGCCGTGTCCACTTTTATTCTTCACGACTTCACAGGGTGGTATTAAAAAGCAATAACGTATGCTCGCTCACCGTGTCCGCTTCTTGATTAATCCCGTTTTAGTGGATACGAGGTGTCCTTACTGACGTGTTGGACCCGATAGGCGAAAAAACAAAGACAAGACAAAACAAAACCAACAACAAAACCCCTGCATTTTGACGTACATGTATATGAAGAACTATTACGTTTGATGCTTTAACTCTATAATGCCGTCAAAAATTATGTGCACTATACAGAAGGGCAGTGCACTGTATTAATCGGCGTCGTGTATATTAGGCTTTGCTTCGCAACATAAACGGTTCGCTGCTCTTAATGCACGCTTAACTATATGCAAAGCGAGTGGATACTAGGGCTCTATGCTAGTAAAGCAAGCAGTCAGAATATTAAAGGGAAAGTCCAGACGATTTTCATAATTTTACATCATTTAGTACATAGAGCGACAGCTCAAAGTATGGATTTGTGGAATTTATTGTGATCCTCGATAAGAGAAACTAATACATATACTCTGAAGAAAAAACAACAACAAATAAACTCATTACACTAAACGAGGATGATGACATACGAAGCTCACAGACAATGTAGGCCTACTTATTCCAGAAAATGTGTAATTCCGTACAATGCTGCTTGCTGAACAAGTTCACCTGTGTAGAATTTACACGCTTTCTTTTTTATTCTGCTTCATTGAGCCCCTGCTCATGCTTTCTTCTTGTGAAGCGGCCATGTCATCATTCTTGTTCATTGTGATTTGTTATGAGTTTTCCAATAATTATAAATTCTGAAACTCTGTACTAATTATAAACAATTTATAGTTTTGCAAATGTAAAAGTCTGAAAAACATCTGGATGTTTCCTTTATCAAAAGTTGAATTACTCTTTCAAAAGGAAAGTTGCCGTATAATGTTTGTAATTATGAAATAGCTAATGAAATTTGATTTTTTTTCATAATTAATTTACAATACTTCATGCATGCACACGCACGCACATAATATTGCACACACACAAAACCAACCATTTTATGTAGAAAAGAGGATAGTAAATTGGTTTTGTATCTATATTCTGAGCGATGTACGCAAGATTGTCACAGGGAGACTAATTTGCATGAGTGAGAAAAAGAGCAAAAGCAGCTTTCTCTTTTTTAGTCATATGTATAAAACAATGTTCATTGCAGTGATTGTGGATTTTTTTTTTTAAATCTGAGCACGAAAACGAAAAGTTACCTACATTTTTGTGTGTGTGTGTGTGTGTGATTGCGTAGCAAGTAAGGCAATAAGGAGATTTCCAAAGTACTTGAAAACATTCCATTCTCGTTCGGGAAGCATTGTGGGAGTTTCTGGCAATGTGAGAAGGATTCATTGTAATTCAAAGGGCAACTTATTCCCTCCCCCTACACACACACACACACACACACACACACACACACACGCACGCACATGTGCAATCATTATTTCAACGCATGCGTGAGAAAAATTCATTCGCATGATCAGTGGCGTATCTAGGGGGGGGGCAAGGGGGGCATGTGCCCCGGGCGCCACTCCTTGGGGGCGCAAAAAAAAGAAGAAGAAAGAAAAAAGAAAAAATGAAAAAAGAGAAAAGAAGAAGTAGTAGAAGAAGAAGAAACAACTCATCGGAAGGGGGAGGAAGAATGGTGTGTGTGGGGGGGGGGGCAGAAAACCAAATCAAAAAAAGATAGAAACAAAACATAATGATGACTCGGACAAAATGACAATGTTTATTGCGTTCACACAAGAATTCCATGTTATGTAAGCTGAAATACAACAATTTTCGGCTCGCTCGCTGCGCTCACTCTCTAAATTTTATATAGAAGAAGAAGGTGAGAACAAAATGGGATGATGGCGCGGACAAAATGACAATGTCTATTGTGTTCACACATGTCATTTTATGTTTAGCAGGCAAAATGTTTCACGGAGCAGCGGCTGCAATTTCTTTCGTTCTGAAGCGATCGCCAATTGGATCAAAAGAAGGCGCCAACGGTTTCGAAAATACGGGGGGGGGGCGCCAAAAAAATCAAGCAAGATAAGAACAAAACGTAATGATAACGTGGAAATATACAAATTTCGTCTCAATCGCTATTTCTTCAAGTCCTCAGTTTGTTGGTAAAAATCGTTATCTATAAGGCCGTTACTATATCTTGATTAGAATTGTAAGATTTGATAAGCAAAAAATAACAATGGTTCCATGTTTTGTAAGCTGAAATACAAAATTTTTCGGCTCGCTCGCTGCGCTCGCTCGCCAAAATTTATCAAAACAAAAAGGAGATAAGAACAAAACGTCATGATGACGCGGAAATATACAAATTTCGGCTCACTTACTCGTACTAATTTAGAGTATTTTTTCAAGTCTTCAGTTTGTTGGTAAAAATCGTTATATATAAGGCCGTCACTATATCTTGATTAGAATTGTAAGATTTGATAAGCAAAAAATGACAAGAGTTCCATGTTTTGTAAGCTGAAATACAAAAATTTTCGGCTCGCTCGCTGCGCTCGCTCGCCAAAATTTATCAAAACAAAAAGGAGATAAGAACAAAACGTCATGATGACGCGGAAATATACAAATTTCGGCTCACTCGCGCGTACATAATGGGGGGCATTTCATGAAGCAATTTGTCAGATATCTCGTCTGACAAACTGTTAAAAGCAACTGAAATCCTTGCTTCTGATTGGCAGAGAGCAAAATTTGTCCGACAAGTTGTCGGACAAAATGCTTCATGAAATGCCCCCCCCCCCCCCCGATTTAGAATATTTTTTTAAAGTACTCAATTTCTTGGTATAGACAAATCGTTATCTATAAGGCCGTCACTATTATTGATTAGAATTGTAAGATTTGATAAGCAAAAAATGACAAGAATTCCATGTTTTGTCAGCTGAAATACAAAAATTTTCGGCTTGCTCGCTGCGCTCGCTCGCCAAAATTTATCAAAATTCATTACATTTATAAATCACTTTCAAAAGACCCCTCTTAAGGGCTTGAAAAGCATATCATGTGGACTTTGCTTAAAGTCCCTACCGGGATCGGGTTGGGGTTGAACAATAGTCTTTTTCAGAAATTAGGGACGCAATTTTCGCGCGCAACTAGAATGTCTACTCCTTAAGAACTTCCTGACAGAAGCTTGAAAGGCTCGTAACGAATGGATTTCTCACCGGCGGGTTATACTTAGATAAACAAAATATCGCGGACTGTTTTGATTCCATGAGCGAAGTACATTGACATAAGTCCGATGAACTTGCGATGGAGAGCGATCTGCCTGTAAAGCTATAGCATTCGAAAACGAAGCTTTCCTTCTTTTTCCCAAACTGCAGCTCGTCTAAATAACCGCTCTTCCATCCGCCCCTCTTTTCCGTGATCACAATATTATCACCATCGCTGTGAGCAGTGTGCTTCATTTAAAGCTAATAGAAAAATAGTGCCGATATTGGGACAGTATCCAAACATCGTGAAAACGAAAGTGATGCGCCGCAGTGCTTGTTGCAGTTGGCTATGTTTTTATTTGTATTAAAAAAATCGCAAGGGGCATGAACGTTTGTGTAAAAAGATACTCTTTAAAAAAATGAAATGGCAAATCCAACATTTTTAGTGTCAGATTTAATAGTTGCAAGAGGTTCGAGGAGTGACATTTAAGATGTTAGATTTACCACAGCTATTTAATATTTTAGAGTGAAGGAGGGCAGTGGCTTAATTATTGTCATCATTATTCAAAGGACTTTATACCCTTGCTTTGCAAGGAACTATTTAGCAAGCAGATGGAGAATAATGAAATGGTAAGTTCATCGTACTTATCCGGCATATTATTGTATTTTTAAAATTCTGTGATGAAATTGTAAACAAAAAAAAAACAACAACCACAAATATACATGCACTGCGAAGGATTATGCAGACCTATTGTTTTCTAATGTACGCCAATATTATTTTTTCCCCACACTGTCTGTCTCTCTTTCAGTCTGTCCTTCGTTTCTAACTCTTTAATTCTTTCCTATATTGTAATCAAATATGGCACGACAATAATTATTGCAGGGTGAATGTATAACGCAAAATGGTGCCGGCATATATTTCACGCCATTTCTTTGTACTGTCATGAAAATAATGATCATAATGAGAAATGATACTAAAGAATTGTAAATATCAGTAACAAATACTAATGGCAGTGATTTAAAAAAAAGAAAAACCTTTCCATGTGCATGTCATCTTGCCACGTAGCATACCTAACATGTTAAGGATCGTTGGACATGGGGCGCATGTAATAACTGAAGAAAAACAATGCCTTTAGGCAAGCAGTAAACAAAATCCTTGCCTCCTGGCATAGTTTTATTAATGGTATCATGTTACGGACTTGCAGGTATCCTGTCTGTAAGTGGTAGTTTAGAAACCAGTGATCGCAATGAAGATAAAGACGAATTAAGGCTTTTATACAGCTTTATGATATTATTATGCAACAGTAGTCCCATTATGATCTTTACGGGTACTTAAAATTTGAGATGATGCCAGCAAATAAGACCGGTTATGCAATATGAGGAGCTACAGACTGCCGTGAAAGATGGTTAAAATAACATGTAAGGGATTTGACAATGCCTGTGGAAACACTCTCTATAATACAATACGCAATGGAAGCATTATTCATACGTATTGAAATCGATTCTTTGAAGAATTCAGTAAATCGGACAAGAATAATTATGATAGAAGTTAGCTATATACAGCTGTATATCAATTCAGACTTCTGACTCATGAAAGCTGTCCTCAAAATAGCCATTTTGGAAACTTGACTGTCACCTCACTTTGTCACGTTACGAGCGCGTTTATATTCAATGGATTTTTTTTAATACTGTTTTTTTCCTCTTTTTGCTCGAACATCTGCAACCTCCTTTCTTTTTATGCATAGGGTTATACCGAAAGAAGAAGAATATACCGCCATTCTTTGGTCACAGCTCCTCCGGCGCAATACAAGTCACGTGCAAATTCCTTCTTTACTTTTTAACGAAAGCTTATAGCTCTGTGGATTCCCTCGCTTTGAAAAAAAAAATGAAAAAGAATGCTGCTCACGTGACGTAAGTTCGTAACCACGACATTCCTCGCCCTAACGAAGTGAGTAGTTTTGTACATACGTACACACACAAACACACACACACACACACACACACACACACACACACACACACACATATATATATATATATATATATATATATATATATATATATATGCATACGTAATTATAAACTACATGACGGTAACAAAATAGGTTGATTACCTCTGCCTCGTTCAATATGATTCATTGCTATCCTACCTGACATCTACATCCTGTATTGTTGCCGATAATTAAACATACAGTCTGGAGCATCATCCACAATGCACATTGTTGTCACGTTGCACTCCAGTGCTTGTTATCTTTATCGATTCATTATTGATCGCACGCTTTGCACGACAAAAGGGCAATATAGCCAGACATTATTGTCGTCTCAGTGAGGGAGGTTGGAAACTACATCAATCGTGATGATCATTTCCTTTTACAATTCCACCAACTTTGAGGCTGAAACGTTCTGACATATATAAATAATAATCTCTCAGAGTAGACGTAAAATTATTTCAACTGGCAGTCTACTTGTTTCCAGACACAGGAGGAGAAAAATGAAGCCACACTATTACGTCATGGAGTGAAAACGCAATTGGCGCCAAACTATGACCATACAGACGATCGACTGAAATTAGACATGGTTCATATCAGACAAAGGCGAAATGAAATGAATGGTAACATTGGCCTTACACGGAAAAGCAACAACTACATGCTGCCATTCACCCAGACATGAATGATATATCATTCTATCATATTTTTATATCTATTATCACTTCCACGTATAGTCCTACATGATATTGCCACCTTTTTAGATTAACCTGGTGCAGAGAACATTATTCTTGCGCCCATCGTGTATATGGTATATTATATATATTTATATATGCGTTATAATGCTTTTGTTTTTTGACAACTACGAACAGGTGTTCAGTCTGTGGCGCCCGACGCAGACAATTGCGATTACGGCGCCCTATATCCCTGACACGGAGTGCCTATCCAATCCAAATGCTGATAGTCCTGTAAGCTAGACAGAGAGTAACAGAAGCCAGTGAGGAAAGGTATTTTGTCCTTTAATCTCCCTTATACGCTCACATCTGCACACCCGTCGAAGTCTCATTTGGAAGAAAAAAAAAAAGAAAAGAGGGAAAATTTAAGCCCGGGGCGCCGAGAACGAAAATAAAACGCAGTGGAGAGAGAGAATGACGGAGACGTTGAAACATATTCAGTTCATGCATTTTACCCAGTGATGATTGCCTTACCAAGTTATCTACGGCGGCTTTCGTTATGCTTCTGGAAGGGGTGGAAAATGCCAACGACTTTGAGCTGCGATATCACTGCATGGTTACAATATCTTAAATGTGTGTGTGTGTGTGTGTGTGTGTGTGTGTGTGTGTGTGTGTGTGTAAGTGAATGCTTCGTATGATACTTATGCCCACACATACATAATTATAACTTCGTTCCATGATAACTAAGAAATCATATTCATAAACAAGGCACACATGCTCAAACACATACCAAACACACACACACACACACACACATACAGAGAAGTGTTGCGTGTATTCTACTCATCGATGGGGCTTGATGACATTATGCAAATGCAAATATAGATTTTAAAAGATATGCCAAAAAGTGTGGTTTAACTATGTACAATATACATTTTATGATTAAGAAAACGCATGTTTCAATTGGTCAAAATGAACTCGACAAGAATCGAGAGAAATAAAAAAAAAATTTTTCGTAAGATTTTGTTTCTTGAACATTTTGTCCGTGCAAAAAAAGTAAAGCAAAGTAAATAAATGTGTATGAGTGTGTGTGTGTGTGTGTGTGTGTGTGTGTGTGAAAATCTGCTACATGAAACGACGGAACTGTCTATATATCCATTCAAAGAAAGGATGATGTACAGTTTCATGTACATGGACGTGCCTCTAATGCAAACAGGTAAATGGCATGATGTACAAAGATAGACGTATCAGACACAATATGTACACCGCATGGTCATCTAAAATTCAATGAACTTTTCCTTAAACTTTAATGTCTAAATGACATGATCACGCAGGGTTACAAATTGGCTTGCAGGGTGAATCAAATATTTATCTGTTATTTATCTGTTTATTTATCTGGGTTTTTTTCGCTTCTATAGTTAAAGTAAGGGCTCCGAACTGAATGTAAGTATACGCAACAAACATGACATAAACAAAATATTCACAACTCATTTTCACGCAAACACTTCACATTTTGCACAATGCACCGCTGCATTTTTTTCTTAATTTTTCTCCTTATTCTTCCTTCTCTCTCGCTCTTAATCGCCACTCAGTGAGTGGTGACTTGAATATCATATTCTTACCATGTCGCATTGTTTAGACAATAATTCCTGAGGCCATTGTCCTCGTCAAGCGTTTGCTTATGATGATGGTCTCCAGTATTTCTCTTATATCCAGAGTTGCTTCATTTTATTTTGTCTTTGAACGACATATATACGGGATCCTATATGTTTGCATAAATATATGCATAAAATTATGCCTGCTTGTTTTCATTTTGCATTGTGTTAGAAAAAAAAAATTGTACGATATTTGAATTAATCATGTATCTGTTTTAACTGTCAGATTCAAAATATACTGTGCTCAATTCGTTCAATTGACTTTGTATTTCATTTATGTATGAAAAAAAAATCAGATATGAAATCAAATCAATCAAATCAATCAATTGACATTTCAAAAGACATTCAAATGAGCATCGTTTTCCTAGAGAGAAAAGCAGTCTACATGATGGGATGGAAGGGAAATCAAAACAGACAGACAGATGGGATTGTGTATAGAGAGCGACGAGTAGAACAGAAACTGGGACAAACAAACAGAGATACAGAGACAGCGACGCAGGGAGAGAGAGAGAGAGGGGGGGGGGGGGGGAGGGGAGAGTTAAGCTACCCTGTGAAGTTAGACGCATGAACGAGACAAGGGTATAACATGCATAATATTGCCGTCTCCAATATTACCAAAATAAATTTTGAGGAATTTGATTAAAGCGAATATTATCAAATTTTAGCTGATTCAATTATTCACCTCTACCTGTTTCTGCACTTACCCTGCCATCTAGGATGAAGTGACACATGCACCAAGTATACGTCTGATATCATTTGCACCACACAAACATCACAATAAAGGGTTATATCTTTCATTGCACTACACCTACAATATGGTACTCCTCTCAGAACTGCTCTCTCAAAATTATTGATCTTGCTTTAGACATGACAGAGTTAAACATGGAGTTGTTCATGTTGTCAGGAGATCTTGATTAGATTTCGTATTCCTACAGTGTAGCTTGGTAAGCTCATAAATCTATTAGGCCTGCCGTTCCACATATAATATCAAATTTCCTTTCCTCGTTTATACACCCTCTTAACTTTGCTCATTAAAAAGAGATTGAAATGAATTATATATTACACATACATGTTGATTGGTTTTGGTTCATCATACCCTCAGCATCACTTGTAGAAATAATGGGATAAAATTAACATCTATCTGCCAAATCCTCATTGTCTTCTGTAGTAATTATTTTCTACTGTTTTCCTTCAGATTACTCTGATACGCCTATGCACAAAAAAACCTTCCAAACCATGATTCTGCCAATGGCATTATCCATCATTCATCATTACTTACGTATAAAGTACTAATGGTGCATGTGATTATTAGAAGATATTGGAAAGCACCTTTCCCTATAGCTTAATTCTATGTTACATGTACTATGATGAATAACAAAAGACATGGCAGGGAAATAATGCTCGTTTCATAGGGAAGGTGCATATATTAATATACTTAAGTAATGATTGACAGAAATGGCAATGCCAGAATCTATCTTTGGAAGATTTCTTTGTGTGTGTGTGTGTGTGTATGTGTGTGTGTGGGCATATCCAAGTAATCTGGAGAGAGGCAGTAGAAATATTTTAATCAAATAGTGGTGGCATATTTTCAGATATTCTTTTGTCCACATACATGTGATTATAATTAATTATAATCTGCATTGCATAATTTCTTTAAGCGTCGTTCCCTTTACTTACTGTCTTGTAAACTTGCTCTCAAGAAGTCAACTGTGGATGAATTTGACAATAATTATATTTGGCAATAAGTGAAATTAATACAGTAATCTGAGTTGCTATTTCCCACTCACAAGAACATCTTCTTTTGCGTGTGCACTGGCATTTATTGAGTGGATTCTATTTCTTTTATATACTGACCTCCTGCATGCTTTGATTTAGTTAACTAGGTCATATAGACAGCAAAAAGTTTTGATAATTTCTTATTGCCAAACCGTGATATATTTATAGAATTTGCAACTGTTTTGTCATGTAGGGCCTATAGTGTGAATATGCAGATGTCATCCAGTGAATATTATTTATGTTAGCTCTTTTTAGATCCTTTTTAATTGCTTGTACGGTTTCGTACTAAAAATATACAAACAAATCTAAATCTATATCCAAATTTAAATATGTTTTAAGCCATATTCCACCCCTCAAAATATGTTCTGCAATTAAAGTTTGATATATCATATTTCTCTCATTCCGTCATTATCTTCATTAAATATGACATCATAAGAAAGCCTAATGAATTATCTTTAAAATGACACCTCACTTGCTATGATTGGGTGTTCTTCGAATGTGCAAAACATCTGAGAATGGAGACAGATCAAAAGTGAAAATTCGCAACAATTCTGCTATAGATAATGTATAGTTTTGATGAAAAAATGCCACTGGAATAAGCAATGCTGAAACGAGAGCACTTTCAAAAACTCCCATTTCCTAAACATTAGATGACTGTTTGGTCAACCTTTATGTTTGATTTTAATCTGCAGATACTACTGCAGTTTTTAATTCATGGATGGAGTCTGGAATCTAATGATAATCTCACAATGCTTTTTTTTTTTCAAGCACATTCCTTCCCTGAAACGACAAAGCAAATGGGAATTATACTGTTTGACATAACACGTTTGCTCTATTTTGCAACATTTCACATTTGACATTTCCTGATACTCAGTCGTACTGTGCATTCCAGGAGTGTATTATGTAAACAAGTGAGTTGTTGTAAAGAAAGTTAATCAGGCTTTCTTATGATGTCACATTTCAATGAAATGATGTAGTTTTGAGAAAAATATGATACATCAAATTGGAATTGCAGGACTTTTTGAGGAGTTTAACTCGATGTACCTGATGGAGAATTAACTTGGGACGAATGACACCATTAGCCTATCTTCACACTTGCACGCCTGACTGTTACGAAAAACGCGTTATAGTTTAAAATTACATAATTGTCTTAATTTTCACAAAAAAAAAATCATGGAGCATCCATGTTTCTCTCTTTTTTCTATAGTTATCTGAGCTTGATTACTGCGTGAGAGTATGGGTATCCATAAGTTGCGGGAAAACAAGTTATTAGAATTGAAGAGCCCACATCACTACTCATATAATGCTGGGATCGCTAACGTGGTAGCAGCACTCAACTCTTTTAAATGTGCATTTCGTTTTCAACAAGACAAAGTGTCAATTTCACCGCACGCATTAACAAACAAAGTTAACGATTACTCCCATTTTTGTGAGACCTTGTGAGAACAACAACTGACAAAATTCACTTAAACGAGCGGCGACGTATACTAGTAGCTTGGTTGAAAGGAAAATTAATTCTTAAAATAGACATACGTCGTAGTTTACAGTTGGTCAATTCAGAAAAAGAGCAAATTTCAAATCTAAGGCATCTACAAAAACAGTAGCGGATCCAGGCGGGGGCGCACCGGGCGGCGCCCCCCCCCCCCCATATTTTTTTTTTAACAAAAGAAATAAAAAGAAAAAAATGGGGGTTGGGGTGCGTGCGCCCCCCCCCCCCCTCCATTTAGTAAAGGTATGGTATTACATAATAGAAGGACGAGTGAAAACCGCGTCATTTAAAGTTCAGTATTCTGCATCATTGGTACTGGGACTGTTTCACAAGAAATGCACCGAAATAAACAATTGATGTGTGTGTGTGTGTGTGTGTGTGTGTGTGGGTGTGTGTTGCGTTTTGTGGAGTGAATTGCGTAGTAAACCAATGAAATACATGTTACTTTATGGCATTGAATGCAGTTGTTTGTTATATTGTTTCTTTATAACATCCCTATTTTTTGTGTTTCTCGAAAGTCATTGTTTTCACCACTTTACACCATGACTGAGAATGATTAAGATCTTGTAAAAAATTGTGAAATGTAGTATCTAGGTATTAAAATGGTTATTTCATCAATAGATGAAAAAAAAAAACAATAACGATTCGTGACGTTTGGCCTGTCGAGTAAGAAACCAAGATCTCCAATTTAGTATAACTGTTATCAACCACCTCTGCACGTGTTCAAGGTACATTTCTGATGCCTTAGGCTTTAAAGTGGTGGTGTCATAGCACACACACACACACACACATACACACATACCACTAACATATCCATGCAGGCAATGAATATGATCATTATTGGCTATTCTTGACAGAAACTAGCACCATTTCTGCCAGCCATTTCTCACGTATGAAACCAATTTTTATATAGGCCTATAGCATCAGTGTAGTACCCGATGTTACTTTGTATGTGGCTAGAAAGTTTGTTGCGCCTGTTCCATGCAAAAATATAAATCTATTTATCCTCACGTTGAAATGTTCATTGATGACAATCGCATGCCCTGAAAGGCGCAAGGGAAACAGCAACATAATACAATTCAAGTATACTATTATCAATAAGTTTGATGTAGTTCCTCATTCTCATTCAGGATAATCGTATTGAAAATGAAAGAACACGCTAATGACAAAAGATAAAAACTGATAAAAGAATTACTGCACGCTCGAAATTGAAACCACGGAAGAGGACAAAAGGAAAAAAGGGGTTAACGCAGGAAACAGGACGCGGCTGTATACAAGACGATGCATGAATTACATTAATCACATTATCGTACAGTGGACATCTAAACAAAGTACTAAGTACATCCTGTTCCTCCACGAGACGATGTGCGTATAAGAAGAAGTTCATGGAAAGAATCGGTTTACAATGCTGAATATACTGTCTCAAAATGAGCTTTTTTTGCGAAAGTACATTTTGACACACTTTTCAAGGTGTTTACCCTTAATTACAGTCATGATCATAAATAATGACGTAATAGGCCCTATCATGAAATTTTATGAATTAAGTTTTGACAATTATGACCTGAGAAATGTTATATCGGAAAGGAACATGTTTTTCAGATAAGGTATACGCATTGCAGACGGAAATCTGGTCTTTTTATTTTGTAAGTACAATTTGTTGAATGGCCCCCATATTTATACAAGGTTGTCTTTTACGTGGGCCAATCTTTTCCAGTACATGCGATGACTGTGAACAAATACTTTCATATAAATCATGCACTTGCTCATTCCTCTTTTTCCACTTTCGAATGTTAATATTTATACTTTGTATTTTTATTTGATGTGAAAGACTTTGCGGTATTGGAAATAAGTTGATTTGAATTGAATTAAATTGAATTTCCTGATACCTTCAAAGCTTTATATCAAATTGATAATATTTTAAGAATATCTTTATATCTATCTTTATGGATCAGCTGGGGCCCAATGCATAAAAGTTACTATTATGGTAACTTAATTGCCATCCAATGGTAACTTCCATGGAATTCTTGATTTTGATTGGCTGTTGAGTATTATTACCATGTTAGTTACCATTGGATGAGCGGGCAAAGTTACCATCTAATATGCAACGGGGCCCTGATCAAAGTACGTTTTGAATTATAACTAGGTAATTAACGAGATAGTGTGTGATTGCATGGAGATAAGGGGTCGAAACGGGTTAATTCTTGACTGACTACAGGTGTAACTGTAATAGGAAATGATTATATTGTGACTTTCAATGAGCTTTGAATCGTTTTTCCACGCCTACAATGATCCATGAAGAGAGATGGCAGTATAGAATCAAGTGCCCCCTAGTAGTGAATCAGGGTAACTTGCAGGGAGTATTGCTTCCAATTTGGTCATGCTATAAAGATATAATTATTTCCAATTTCCAATAGGCCTACGCAGTAAAATGTGCAAACATCATTATCATGAAAATGAATAAACCCCAGAATACAATTTAGTCAGGTACAGCATAATCCAAGCAAACATTTTCAGAAAACATGCATCCAGAGGCGTTTTCACATCAGCCCGATGTTTCGAAATAGCGCGCTATTTTGCTGGCTATTTTCTGCGAAAAATATCTCGAGCTTGGATTTTTATCGGGCTGATGTGAAAATGCCTCAGGAGAATCTTGATTTTCCTGAAAATGAATTTTAGGACCAGTCTCCACCCTCTTCACTCCGTGCTACCAATTCCTCAACAGTGTGTGTGCCGTTGTATCATGCGCATGTTGTTTATGTGTGTATGCATGTTCACGTACTGCAGCTATAGTGTCCTTTGTATAAAAGGACCAACTACTGTACTCCGTTATGTGCAAACCTATTGCTCGAACACGACTGAAACAATACTACTCTCCCTCTCCATTTCTCCCCCCCCCCCCCTCTCTCTCTCTCTCTCTAGCTTAATACACACACACGTAACACAGTCACACACACCCTCACGCTTTACACAAACCCGCACATTATGCACAATCGTGTAGGCAAATATATTAAAAAAGGCCAACAGTTTTTCCGTGGCGCCTGCTTGCATGTCTGTGATACGAATTTTAGACGTTGTTCATCCCCATGTACACTCTATCACAAAAACTGTGCGTTGCGCTTTGCGATCGTCCTGATCCACACGTTCCAAAGATCATGAAATTTGCAGGGATATGAATAAAGCGTCACACAAAAACAGCAGTTCGCCGATCTGTAGTGATACCGTATCATGAAGTGGTTAACAAATTCAACAGATGAATCCATTCTCGTTTGTTGCATAATTCTCTACAGAACACATGGCATGAGTGGTACGTTCAGACTATATAGGCCCATTATATAGGTACCCTATGACTACTTGTTTGGATAAGTCTTTTTTTTTTTACAACTTGAGTGAAATAATACTTGTAGGCCTACTACGCGGAAATGCTGTTTTATCCATGACGGACCTTTTTCCTGTTTCACGGAGAGGGAGAGAGAGAGAGAGGGGGGGGGGGGGGGGAGAGAATGGAGCGGGAGACCGTGGAAAAGCAGTGGAATAAAATGTGACTGGCGAAAGGGATAAAAGAGAATAATGACAAAATAACAGCAAATTTAAATACTAAAATATATAAGCCCACGTAAATGGATGTCTCGTACCTACATGTGCTTCATGTGAAAGCCAAAAACAACTGAACTGAAAGGAAGTTATGTTCGATGGAATGGAAGCAAGATAAGAGGATCGACAACTGCTAAGGCATCTTTTTAAACACTAATAAAGTACCGACATTATTGGCTCATGGGTGATAATCTTCATCATTGCAATTTTCGTAACTTCAGAATGTTTTTTTGTGCTTTTTCTTTTTCACCTTATCATTTGTATATTTATAAGTTCCATTTATCATATTTGTAATATTCACATATATATGTATCTATGTTTTATGTGGAAGGAAAAATGTATTTACAAGTTCTGTTGGAGATGGAAAAAATTAATGAAATGAAATGAAATATATAATCCAAACCTTTCCCTTTTTTCAGCAATATCTTTATCTATCATTCAATCTTATCAGAATGGCTCCCATATGTACGCACTCAAAATCTGTATAACTTTATGCCGCTATAAAACCTGGCACTTAGAATATTGACTGGCCTTTAAAAAAATGCAAACAAAAACCATCACTAAGTGCCTAAATGCAGTTCATGCTTTTTCAATCTAAACATGACCTCAGTACACTTTGCTCCCATCAGCGCACCTCAAGTAAAGCGCAAGTGCTATATAGTCAAGCATAATATCATAAAGTGATTTTGAATATCTTTCACTATCGATTTGTCAATATATCAGTGTCGATAACTTACACGACAAAGAAATTCAAAGAAACTTTACCCTTCTAGGTCCATTATCGGCATTTCTTTTAATGTTGAGATTGCGACGACCCTTGCACCAACTTTAGCTCGTGTTTACTTGCAATTGATTCATATAAATGAACAGGGGAAACAGACCGCATTTCAAACTTTGTATAGATATTTCATATTAGTACCTGGAAATAACAATCGAGCTTTATCAAAATTGATACCGAGTACTTAGAATTTCATAGTTATGATAAGAAGTTGCCGTAAATGGTAATGTTTGATCTAGTCACATGTTTGACCGTTTGTGAAGCTACTTCTATTAAAGTTTGAATAAACACTTTTATTCTATGTGTAGATTTAAAAAAAAAAAGATAATTGGTTAAAGTTAAAATAGGTTAGTAGAGAAAATGGAGTGTTATTGCACGGCAAAGCTTCTGTCGACAGAGAACAATAATCATGATCTTGGTAAAAACATCTCGTAAATTTCATGCAAACCTAGAGATCATATCGCGGAAAGAATGATAGCTTTAAAAGATGACAAATGCAGTATAAAGACATGTAATCATATCGGAACATCACCAGATTCAGTCTTATTGAAAATTACTTATCATAATTCATTCTCTCATTCGTTCAAATGACGTAAGGGAACACCCGCCATGCGTAAAAAGGTGCAGGGGCGCATCGCGCATGGATATGTCGCAGTGCGGCTCAGTAGTGCGGCCCATTGAACGATGTGAAATAGCTAATGAATCTGATTGCAGCCATTCAACAAGCTATAGCTTGAGTCAACTTGCTGTACACTGTTCCGCCAGATTCCAGTGATCTGCCACCTGCTGTCCAACATCCGTAAACTCCCTGACAAATTGTTACCTAGTATTCAAAATGGTGAGTTACCCATTTTATTACATTGCTTATGGACTGTGATTTTATCCCCTTTATTCTTGTCTGTATGTGCATTTTAGTAAAACTGCAGATTTAAGAATGTGCTGAATTCTAACGTCCCTGTGTTGTGTGTCCCCGCCCCAATCCCCGTTATCGTCAGTTTGGGATCTACGTTTGCGTTGTGATGTAGAATCTAATACTTTGCAGCCGTGGCTGTGAGTGTGGTATGATTGGAAAGCGTAGATTTAAATGAGAAGAGCGTGTTTAATTGGTGATTTACCACTGTTAATGGGGCTGTGATCCACCAAGGTTGACTTCACTATATCGCTTTAGTAGTAAAACCAAGTCGTTACACTCTGCAGCAATCTGAACCTTTCTCAGTAATTTGTGGGCGCAGCTAATCAAATGTTAAAAAGTAAAATATATATTACAGCCTACCTGGCCTCTCTAACAGTTAACTGTTACACAGCGAAATGGGAATGCAGTCTTATTCTTTGGCCTTGATGTCTGTACGTGCAGTCGAGTCTAACGTTAGTCGTTACACTTAACAGACACAGTACAACTGTTACTGTGAATTATTTACATATAACTACAATGATGATACTTAAATACTATTAGATCTCTGCCTACTAGTACTGGTTCACTAACAGGTTAGTAGAGTGATATATAAAAGTGCCTATATAAAAATCGGTCTTGACCCTGTGATACCACCAACCCATTGGTTACATTTTTTAGATTCTACTGGAGTAGAATCTATACAACTGTATTTATGGGGGTAGATTTAGATTCTAATGCAAGAACCTTTTGTGGGTAGGGGTATAGACTCTATCACAATTCACAATTTAGGAGGATTACTATAGATCTAGCTATATAGGAATAAAAACCCTTCTAACGTTGAAAGCATATACCGTAATTGTTAAGTTTAATTACAGTAATTTTTTATTGTTAGGCGCTTTATTTCGCCAGTTTAACTAGTTCTAATCTATTTTTTTTTAACCTCTAGACTAGATCTAGACATTCTAGGTATTCTACTTGCCTTTCTAGAAATAAAATCTAGAACTATATAGACAGTCTCTAAAAATGTAGAATGGAATCCTATAGGTCTACTGATAATGCATGTTTTAAATTTACTAATATAAATTTAGTTGAGTGTCCAACACCCTAATGTTTTTCTATCAGTAGATACCGCATTTATGGGTAAACTTGGTCTAGCAGGTAAACTCGGCCCCTAGCGCCCTCATATTAAACAGGTGGCCAAGTTTACCCATAACTACGGTAAATTTACCTAGAATATCTCACAATATGTCTGAAATTTTACTCACATGTAAAAAATGCTCTGAATTCACAAGCGTGCTATATTAAAAATGTGATTTGCAGTACACACTACAAAATAAATGCTTCGAACGCATGGGGTGTTATTTTTATGCCCTCGGTTGTGCTTTCAATCCAACACCTCTTCCCTCTATTAACAATACGTGCGAAATGCACATAATGCTTTTCCAATGTGCATTCATAAGCTACGGCATCATTGTTTTGCTGTTGATCTTGTTTATTATCAGGTCTTTTCAGTAATATATGGACATCATCAAATCCCAAGTGAAGAATGCAATTAAACCACTGCGTGTAGTCTCGTGCGTGAAAGTTACACTCAATGCTATAAATAGAGGGTTGTGAGTTTCAATGCACTGTGCCGATGTTTCAAACATATTTCTCAACTGGACCTGCAAATACATGTAAATGACAGTAGTGGCTGCACTCATATCCATCTCAGACATAGTTAGTGTATGAATGCTTTCAGAAAGTTATCTCCCTTGACCTCTGGTTATCAAAGGAGGCAACATGTACTTGACCCAATAGATGATGGCTTCTACCATAATAGCAGAACATCAGATTTTTTAGATCATACCAAAGTCTATACAATATTGAAGAGTCACAAATTATCATTACGAGTGTAATGTAATGTTTACTTTTATAGCTCCAACAGTTGCTAGCAAACCTGTAAGCATATGTACATGTACATCCATGAATATCTTTCATGTTTTTGTTGTTTTTGTAACACCATAACTGGTAATTGACTGGGCATTGCAATACATCACAAGAAAAATAAGTTTCCTGTGTTTAACAATGATGCATGATTCTGCACATGTTGTCTTTCAGCGAAATAGAAGAAATGTATGAAAATGTGAAATTAATGAAATTGCTTGTACACAAAATGAATAAGGGCAATTCCGCGGTTAGTAACGTTACATTTAAAGAAATTTAGATATTTATTTTTACTACTAAATCACCATTTATTCATTTCAAGTCAAAATCATTTTAAAACATGTTCATCCTTCCTAGGTCTATAATATAGAAAAGAATGAGTACAATCCAATAAATATTAGAATTGCTACGGCAACTAAAAGGGCTGGTTAGTAACATTACGAAAAAAGGACATGACAAAAAAATCAATGTCTTGAAACAAACAGTGTGCAAAATTTAAAGTTACTTAAAACAAAGTGTTGCATTAATTTCAATTATTGCATCATGACAAATGTTCACACAAATATTTTTAGCAGTTCGACCGATGATTTATTAGCTAGACCCCAAATGCATGGTTAGTAACGTTACGGTTAATAACGTTACATTTGTCCAGAGTAATTCCGCAGGTCATTTCACCCTTTTGTAATCAACAAAATGTCACATGACTTCTGGAGTATTTAAATGTATTCATCTTTTACCTTTTAGCAAAAATTTGAGGAAAAAATTTCCAAGCAACCCACTGTAATTTGCATTTAAGTGAATTTCAGCATCCCCAGTCCCACATGTACATTTTAAATGATGGTTTTAGATCTCGCAAAATCAATGAATATGAAAAATAAACTCTACTGAATTTGAAAGACCTTAGTGATTGGTGAACATCCATGGCATTAGTTGATACCTAAATTAAAGAGTAAGATAAAGAGGCACATTTCTTTTATCCATGTCATGTCCACCTAACTGCGGAATTGCCCATAAGTAGACTTTTAGATATTGTATGAGACTTTTCATTTAGGTTATTTGCCCAGCAAAATCAGCAATTGGGAGCATATCCAGTTGTAGCAAATTTAACTGTGATCTTATTATTTGACTGGTAACTCTAACTTTCATTCGCAGATTACACCTGAATCTTTGCAGTCATAGTTATTGATGTTCTGTTTAATATTCCAATAGATTTCAGATGCTTGTACTAGAGATGTTTACTGTGAAGACAAGTCTTGTAAAGAAAACTCAGTCTTCATCATACATGTTTGTAGAAATCTGTATTGTAAAGGAAAAGCCATTAACTGGACGGAACAGATCTTTTTTTTCTCTCTCAAAGTACTGAAATCAGCGCAGATAGCTCTTTTTTTAATGCCCTCTCATCCTATCTTGTGCCCTTTCCACAGGCTGATCAACTGACAGAAGAGCAGATTGCAGGTAAATACATACGATGTATTCTGTGTTAGAATCTTTACTAGTAAACCCACCTGCTTTCAAGTAAACCCATTTGTGCATATGTACAGTATATAGGCAGGATGATAAGTGAATTACCTTTGATTCATGTGGACCATGACAATATGAAGAGCAAGAATCCTGATTGTCTTTGTTTCATTACTCTCAAAGCTAATCCCTCAATATCCGTGCCATATTCCCAATCTCAGCCCACAGCAATGTATCTTGTAAGCAGTAATATTTGTGTAACTGTATGCTATATCTGTGATTTAAATGATACTTCACTGAATGTCTAATCCAAAGTGATCTGCAATCTCTAATTGAGCCATTCTGTCTGATTTTACACAATTCCCAGCAAATTTGTCTCATATCAGAATACAGTTAACTGTTACATTTGCAGATGTCAGAACTTGTAGTTGCATGTTTTTTGTGAATATTTGTTCCAATACAGATCTTCGTGTGCTTTTTTTTTTTGCAATTCGCACATGACATAACACTTGTCAAAATAAATTTCCAGGTTTATTTCGTTCCACTATCATGCTTCTGGCAGGTATAGATGCTAATATTAAAAAACATGCTAGGCTAGGAAATTGGCATAACACTTGTAATTTGTAATTTTCCCATAGAGAGCCCTCTAGATCACAATGTTTAAATGTGCATGCAGTCAGCTGTGTTCTGATGATGATGGATCTTTCAAAAATTCATCCACACATTGTGTCCTTGGTTGTAGGAATCTAAGAGAAATATCAAGGAACTTTAGACATCAGGAGTACTCCATTTCCCAACCAATATTTGCTGAAAGGCCTTAGCATTGTGGACGTACTTTCCAACTTTCAGTGCGTCACTGCACATAATTTGTTCAGCGAGTAAATGACTGTCTGAAGCTTTCAATGCAGAATCAACACAAGCATTGTGCTTATGTATCTACTGAATATTCAGTGTTCTTCACTACAAAGTCTTGAAATCCAGCTCTGAATAGTAAAGTATCTGTCTGTGTAAATTGTGCCAAAGTATCATCGATGATCTATTTTAACCCCCTCTCTGATGTATGCGTTACATTATGTCAATGTGTCTCACTGTGTTGTATCTCTTTTAAATCATAGAATTCAAGGAGGCTTTCTCCCTCTTCGACAAGGATGGTGATGGCACGATTACCACCAAGGAGCTGGGAACTGTGATGCGCTCTCTGGGTCAGAACCCTACAGAGGCTGAACTCCAGGACATGATCAACGAAGTTGATGCAGATGGTTAGTTTATTGAAATTTGGTAATGTAAAGAGAGAAACAAGACAAAAAAAAGAAGAAAATATGTTAGTGTCTATTTAGAGAGTGGAACCTAGCATCATCAAAATGCCTGCAGGGTGTATTAATTCTAGAGGATGCACAACCAAAAATTGGAGAAAAAGGTTATATAGGGATAACCTTATAATTCTTGGCTTATTAGCGGGGACCTTTAATCTACATAATGTTGGCATTATACTTGGAGACAGCATGTCTGTTTTTTGGAAATTTTTATTTCGACTGGAGGGATGTTAAAGCCAATTAGACCAAAATTTTGCTTTATTAACAGGTTTAGGCCAGTGGTTGACAAGTGATTGACATGTCATTGAAAGAAAAGTCGGCAGGCAACTTTCAAAATTTGATCATTTTGGATTTTTTTGATATCTCCACCCCAAGTGATGTGTGAGGGACAATGTTTATTGCTGTATTAAATTTTGGGCTTATGATAGAAGGAGCTGATGTTTAGTCAAACACACAATACAAAACAACTGATTGCAGAAATTGGTTACATTTTCATGCATTCATTCAAACTAATTGTCTCAGAAAGATAAAAGCGATTATAGTCAAGAGTGTGTGTGCATGGGGAGGCTGTACGTGTAGTTAAGTGTTGGAACACTCAAAATACATCCCGATCTTGTACACAGGGCACATGTATTGAAAATGTGTTTGTAAGTGTGGGAGGGAGAATGTTAAACTTTTTGACATCTGATGGAAGAATGACACAGCCAATACTGATCTCACAATCATTTTTAACCAGCACATTCAGGATAGAAATTTTGAGAGGATTGATTATCAGCTTCCAGTCTTTCTTTTGTCTGTGCAGGAAATGGAACAATTGATTTCCCAGAATTCTTGACGATGATGGCAAGAAAAATGAAAGAGACAGACAGCGAAGAAGAGATCCGCGAGGCTTTCAGGGTATTCGACAAAGATGGCAACGGCTTCATTAGGTAAGGCATCCGGCCTCTGTAATAATAGGTCAAAAGATTCGCAAGTTTAGCAGCCTGATTATATCTATGCCAAATGTATGCATGACTTTCAGCTTGTTTTTATGCCTCCACAACGAAGTGGCCGGAGGCATTATGTTTTCGGGTCGTCCGTCCGTCCGTACGTACGTCCGTACGTCCCGTTTTGTTTTTGTCGATATCTCAAGAACCGTGTGGTGGTTTTACATCAAACTTGGTATGAGGGTATATCCTTGGGGGATAATACTTTGTGTGGATTTTAGGGTCACAGGGTCAAAGGTCACAGGTTATTTTGTGAAAAAAAATTGAAATTTCATGTTTTTCTCCATATCTCGCAAATGGTTCAAAGTATCTTTATGGAACTTAGTATATATGCTTGTACCGATGGACAGTGATTATCTAGGGAAGTTGGGGGTCATGGGTCAAAGGTCAGGGGGGTCAAGGTCAACTCCTCAAAATATCACTACTTTCCTTGAAATGCAATATGCCTGAAGGTTTTTTTTTTTTTAAACTTGATGTATGGCATGTATTACCCAATATATATTTTTGGGGAAGTTTCTTGCCAAAAGGTCAAAGGTCAAAAGGTAAAAGGTCAAGTGAAAGTGCTAAATTGCACTTTTTCCTCCATATCTCGAAAGTAGCTCAAGGTATCATCATGAAACTTACATATTTATGCATGTTCAACCTAACAGTGATTCTCTTTGGAACTGTGAGGTCAAAGGTCAAAGGCCAGGTTTAGATAATGCTATTTTCCCATTTGATACTGAAATTATACTTTTTCTCAATACTTTGAAAATTACTCAATGCATAAACTTATAAAAGGGTCAAAAGTCAAGTAAAAATCATCAGTTCCCCAAATACCTGCACTCTGACATTTCAATCATTCATCCAATTGAACCTAGTTCTAGGAAAGTGAACATTCAGCACATTTGTGTCAAACCTGTCATTTTAATATTTTGCCAATTGTGTGAAACTGTCATCACACATTGTCAAGACATTGTACTATAGACCTATTAGGAGAACCATGCATTATGGCGGAGGCATATCAGTAGCCGTAGCGATATATCTAGTTCATTTTGGCATTCGGATAGTGAAATTGTACCTCCTGAATACAATAGGAGACAGAAATAAGAGATATCTAAAAACAAAGTAAAACGAAGTGGTCCTAATAAAAGGTGAGTGACACCTTTTATTAGAACCTCTCTTTTTTATATCTCCGCCATTTTAAAAACCAATTTTCATCAAATAAACTTCGATTCTTCATAGAATTGTTTGCCCTTTGATATTTCATATAAGTGGTTTCTAATTGTCTATAATTGTGTGTACTTTAAAGGGTGTGTACAGTTGTGGTCGAGGTGAGGATTTAGCTTTTAACGTTTTACGAGATATTCAGAAACCACTCTGAGATGTCAAAGAGCATGCAGTTCTAAGGGTATCAAAAGTTTATTTGATGAAAATCGGTTTTGAAATGGCTGAGATATCCAAAAACATGGTGAAACAAAGAGATCCTAATAAAGTTGTGGCATGTCGCCTTTTATTATTATCACTTTTTTGGATATCTCAGCCATTTGAAAACTAATTTGCATCAAATAAACGTTGAATCCTTCTTAAAATTACATGCTCTTTCATATTTCATAAGAGGTTTCTGATTATCTCCCTTAAGAATGTTCAAAACATGAATCCCCACCTCAACCAGTACTGTACAGTCCCTTTAAAGGGGATGGCTAGTAACTGATCAGTGAGAATGCTGGGGGATGATTGTTCAATCCTTGTGGGATTCATTGAAGAGTACGTTATATATCTATTGTACGTGGTGTATTTGCTTCAGAACGGTCTCATAGGTAAGTAATGTGCAGTTTAATGCCCCGTCACTGTACAGGCATGCTAACCTGGAAACATTAAACTGCACATTACTTCATATGAGACCATTCTGAAGCAAATAATTTTCACACAACAATAGATATATAATGTACTCTTAAATGAATCCCACAAGGATTGGAGCAATCATCCCCCTGCATTCCCACTGATCAGTTACTAGCCATCCCCTTTAATAATTCACATGAGTAGTTTCTAATTAGGCCCCCCCCCCCCCCAAAAAAAAAAGCGATGTTGTATTGGCGTAACATGAGATTTTCAAATAGGGTCGGGTGGGCGGATTTTTTTTTTTATTATTTTTTTTTTTTGCTAACTGTATTTTACGTGTAAAACTCATACCAAAACCCCATTCGATAGAGAGGGTCTGTTGCATCCAAAGTTTGTTATATCACCGGTTTAAAAGCCGTCACGACATACCGGTCAGAATACGAACGAATAAATTCCGGGCTAAATCACCCAGCGCCACAGACAAATTGATTCTCCGAATAATATTAAATAAAATCTTCGAAACGGACTTGCCGGTCGCCGACACGCTGTACTGCGCGGCCATTTTCCGACACCAACTGTTGTTGTTGTTTTTGATAATTCGCAAACCCGTATCGCGCCCTCTCTCGGTAAAAAAGATGTATTTCCTTTTTTTTTTTGTTGAAAAGTTCAGGGTCAAGGTTTTTTTTAGGGTCGGGCGGGTTACGCCAATACAACGATTTGGGGGGGGGGGCCTTATCTAGAATTGTGTGTCCTTTAATATTTCATATAAGTGGTTTCAAATTATCTCACAAAAAAAGTTAAAACCTGAATCCACGTCTCAACCAAAACTACATGTATACCCTCCCTTGAAACATCTGACAAGAGTCCAAAATGATGTGTGACGCTCTTTGCAAAGCATGTAGGACCTTGCCAGGTGTGACAGTCATGGTAATCAACTGTTTGCAAACTCTGAGATAGATTTATAAGTTAAAATGATTCGAAATATTTGGTGTGGTATATCTGCCATGATTGATCTCTGCCATTTACATTTCAAACATTGTTTATTCTTAGTTCTTCTTTGGAAACCTTAAAATACAAGTTTCTCTGTTTCACCATTTTCACTGAAAATACTGTTTTGCAAACATGGCATTAGAACAGTCATGGAGATGTTCAATTAAAATGGTTAGATACATGTGTAGAATTGCCTTCAGTTGTAGGCAGTTGTGCAGCAGTTTTCCTCAAATGCCAGTATACTTATTACTGTAAAAGTGCATATTTTCGCGTTACTAATTTTTCGCATTCAGGCGGGCAAGAAGAGTTTCACATGTTTTTAATTCCGCGGAATCAAGACATCAACTACTGGAATATGTGGCAAGCAAAAATATTCGGGGGCTTTTGTTTTTGCTCTGGTTTCTGGTTGCATGAAGTTCAAGCCTGTCATTTGTTTCAAGATGACATTCAGAGGCTTACAATAATCTCGCTGTATATCAAAATTTTACTTGTTTTGATGATTGTGCTGTACTTCCTACAAGACCCCCACGCACATGTTTCACACTTGTTTTTCCTATCTCTGCTTCACTATCTGCTTTGCCACAGTGCGGCTGAACTGCGCCATGTGATGACAAACCTTGGTGAAAAGCTCACGGATGAGGAGGTAGATGAAATGATCAGGGAGGCTGACATTGATGGAGATGGTCAAGTGAACTATGAAGGTATGTTCTACAGGCCAGTGCAGTAGAAAGTGGTCCAAAAGTCTATTCACTGGACCATTTCATGATGATTATTACAGTGGGACCAGCAAGTTTTTTTATGCCTCCGCAACGAAGTGGCCGGAGGCATTATGTTTTCGGGTCGTCCGTCCGTCCGTCCGTGTCCCGTTTTGTTTTTGTCGATATCTCAAGAACCGTGTGGTGGTTTTACATCAAACTTGGTATGAGGGTATATCCTTGGGGGATAATACTTTGTGTGGATTTTAGGGTCACAGGGTCAAAGGTCAAAGGTCACAGGTTTGTTTTGTGGAAAAAAAATTGAAATTTCATGTTTTTCTCCATATCTCGCAAATGGTTCAAGGTATCTTCATGGAACTTAGTATATATGCTTGTACCGATGGGCAGTGATTATCTAGGGAAGTTGGGGTCATGGGTCAAAGGTCAGGGGGTCAAAGGTCAAGGTCAACTCCTCAAAATATCACTACTTTCCTTAAAATGCAATAGGCTGAAGGTTTTTTTTTTTTTAACTTGATGTATGGCATGTATTACCCAATATATATTTTTGGGGAAGTTTCTTGCCAAAAGGTCAAAGGTCAAAAGGTAAAAGGTCAAGTGAAAGTGCTAAATTGCACTTTTTCCTCCATATCTCGAAAGTAACTCAAGGTATCATCATGAAACTTACATATTTATGCATGTTCAACCTAACAGTGATTCTCTTTGGAACTGTGAGGTCAAAGGTCAAAGGCCAGGTTTAGATAATGTTATTTTCCCATTTGATACTGAAATTATACTTTTTCTCAATACCTTGAAAATTACTCAATGCATAAACTTATAAAAGGGTCAAAAGTCAAGTAAAAATCATCAGTTCCCCAAATACCTGCACTCTGACATTTCAATCATTCATCCAATTGAACCTAGTTCTAGGAAAGTGAACATTCAGCACATTTGTGTCAAACCTGTCATTTTAATATTTTGCCAATTGTGTGAAACTGTCATCACACATTGTCAAGACATTGTACTATAGACCTATTAGGAGAACCATGCATTATGGCGGAGGCATATCAGTAGCCGTAGCGATATATCTAGTTTTGTTCTGTCGAAATTTTTGTTGTAACCAAACAAAAGTAATACATGTACAGTATAATTATGATGAAACATGCACACAGAGTGTATAGTATGTTTATTGAATTCTCATTATAAGCTGAAAAGCAGTGTGAAATCTGATGCCACATGTATCTCATTAGTTTTGTTAAATATTACATATAAGAGAGAGCATAAAGTTGTTTAGACTTGCATGCTTATTTTGATAAAACATATGAAAAGTAATGGTTTAGGATTTGGGTACAGTTCCATTTTCCCAAGATTTGTTATTACAAAGATGAAATATGGTACATTATTCCAGATATTGTTGATCAGAAAATTACAAAGGTTTTTTACTCCAAAGCCAAAATAAAGTAGAATTTTGAATTCCTGAGGTTTGTCAGTATACTTGTCATTTTTTTTTGCCTTTCATGCCAATGATTTTTATCTTCATTTACAGATTAATAAAACTTCAGAATAACGAAGATCACCATTTTCAAATTAATGAACCGTATTTCATTTACCGATTAATCTCTGGAATAATAAAGATGACCATTTTCAGAATAACAAACCGTATTTCATTTACTGTTTATGAAACTTCGAAATAACAAAGATCACTATTTTTGGACAAATGAACCAGACCGTATTTCATTTTCAGATTGATGAACCTTAGGTATGATAAACCTTCCCAGTAATGTCACAAATGTTGTAATAATGAACTCTATCTCATTTTTTGATTAACGAACATCTAGGTACACAGAATGTTTGCGTTTTGAAATACAATTGTAATGAACCTTCCAAATAATAAACATTACCTTCATTTCAGATTAACACACAGTAGCACAAGTTCTTAGAAAGGATGTGTGACATGGAGGGAATGCAGAGCAATTTCTATTTCAACACACTAAAATGTGAAGCATTCAGCCATGCAAAGACACTGTAAATGTTTGTTATGATATGTATTTTCATAGGTGATTAGCATTTCATTACAACAGAGCACATTTTTTTTTCTTTGTCTTGTGTTGCTCAGAAATTACTTCATTGTAAACAAAAATTTCACTATAATCATGTTCATATAAGCAAATTTTGCACCATAGACTGTAATAATAATTTTGGGTCTTGAAGTTTTCCTTCTTTGCAACAAATTGTCACTATAGCCATGTTCATTGTAATAGGAGTACACTGTATAAGTAATAATTTCAAATAGGGATAGACTTAGAAAGTGCCTGATGTATTTAGTATGAGCTTGACTTTAATTTAAATGAATTTCTCCCTTTTTTTTTAGGGGGGGTATATGTGTTCAGGAAAAAATATAATGGAGACTCTGAGAGCATATGAGTACAATGTAAGTGTTGTGGAATAAGTCAAATAGATTGGGAAACATATTGAGAAATAAAACCAAAAGTGGGTGAAGGAGACATATTTGTGTACGTTCAGATTCATTTCAGTATCACAAGGTGTGTCTGGTTCATATGGAACAGCACCACTTTCCTTTATTTATTGGAAAGGACTCAATGTCAGTTATTTGGAATTACTATTTGCCCCCGATATCATTGGTTATTAGCCCATGATGAAATGATACTTATACACGTGTCAGCACTCTTGATATACTTCACTTTCGTGCAAACATAGCTAAAATACTGTATTTTAGAAATGTATTACCCCAGTCTTGAATGAAACATTAATTCTAGTTTATCTTTGCTTTGTACTTTTGATCCACAGAGTTCGTTGCAATGATGACTTCAAAGTGAAAGCATCATACAGGGTCTTTCATTATCCACGTGCGTGCTACCCCCTTCTCCGGATAATTTATGCCACTGGCAACTCCTGCTTTCTTCCCAAGTGTCATTGTGATGATGCTCCTTCACGCTATGCAGCAGAGCCCCTCCGAGCTGATGCCGAAGCTCAAAGGCTTCCCATGTACTATCCTGTACACTCTCCCTCCCTCGTACGCTGGCATGCATCCCCTGCCTCTGTCAATTCCCCATGAACAATTGCCCGGTTTTTGTTTTTTGGTTTTTTTATTCTATCCCCAAAGCAGCCAGTATGTTTCCTGTTCTCTCTGGGAAAGTGATGAATTGGATGCAAGGAACTGCCAAGATTTACTTCTTGTGACAATTTTCACATCTTGGACCCATACATGGTGATGCCTGCAGCTATTGATGCAAAATTATTTGAAAAAAAAAGAAGAATGCTTTCCCCGTGCCTTTGCAACCCTATCCCCTGCCCTTGAACAATGCACGCACATCATGTACAATGGATTGGCAGCAATATCAACTATGGAAGGTGAAAAAGGAGAAAAAAAAGACAAAAAATATCTGTTTTGTAATTATTATTCTCATGTAAATAGAAAACACTTTAAATGATTAAAGGTTGTTTTCATGTTTTGTAAAGGAAAAAAGCCATACCTTTCTCTAAGTTTCAAAAAACAATCACACCTATGCTTGCAATCATAATGCAAAAATAAAATGCATACTTCATTTTCTTTCACTGTTTTATAGCATTTTCTTACTGAATGCAAAAAAAGGACTAAGCATTCCATGTTCAATGTCAACTTTTTGTTTTTTTTTTCTTTTTGCCACATTGATGTAATGCAATTTTTATGAAGCTTTATCTGTTCTATGCTACTTACAAACCTTGAGAAATTATGTAAAACTCTTGAACAATGTAGTAAGCTATAAAGAAAGCCTTTCATTGATGTCTTTTAAGTATGCAATTATCATTTCATGTTCCAGTATTGTGTGGCAAATATCAAGCCACATGATTCCACTAGGATGTATTGTGCACTTGTGATGTGAGCTACCATTATTACGGGTATCATGTCTCATGCATGTAACAGGATCTGGTTTCTCAGAGCCTGCTGTAACATTTCAGAAACGGAATAGATTCCTTTCCCCCCGTATGTTCCATAACTGTATTGGGGGTGCTGAATCACGGGAAGATCTAATGGGAGAATTAATAGGCAACTTGCTTCATAAACTAACCATGTTTGGAAAATGTATCGTGCTTCGTCATGCTGCACGAGTCATTTTAAAATCTTTCAGCCAGTAGTGACAATCTGCAAGTGAGCAATGTGATACATTTCAAAGCAGCGTAAATTATTGCCAAGCTACAAGACATTTGTTTTCAGGGTTTTGTTTTCAAAATTTGCATACTGAAATGTTTTCCAGAGTGTTTGTGAGATGAATCAAAATTTTTCTTTCTCTCTTGTTTCTGTCACTACCGTATTCGTGCTCATTTTTTTTTTCTACTGAATGTATGTTGGCTTATAGTACAAACATGAAACAAGTAGAGTGAGCAGGCGTTATTCAGTGTATGACTATGGTCTAGACAGAAGCCAGTACTGGGTCTACAGTCTTCTATTTCTGTTCCGTATGGTGTTGGGATATTCAAAGAACTTTCACAAACTTCTATGTTTTACATGCATGAATCTGAAGTTAACCGTTATTTGTAGTCGATCATCATATGTCGACGTGTTGCTGCCCCTAGACGGGATGCGACTTTCACGACTATAACGTGCAGTTAGCAACTTGATAGGCTCTACATACCATATAAACATTTAGATAAATTATTCATATTATTCCACTAGGTAGGATGAGTGGGTCTGTATTTTCTATATCTTGATCAAATTATGTGCATTAATCATTATGTAAAATTACTCCAACAGAGTAATCCATACGAGAAATCATACATTTGTTACCGAATTTGCATGAATTGTCAATAGCTAGAAGCTTATGTCGATTGCATTGAAGCAACTCAATTATACTGACCGTATAACATTGAAATAAACTTGTTAGTGTTTTCTTATTTCTTGACTTGTAGACATGTTTTGTGAATGCTGGTCGTAAAAACGGGGGGAAAAAAGAAGACACGATTGTGGATTGGCTGTGTAAGTGTGAAAATGTTTGCTGTGGCCACAACTCTAAATTACACAGTTGTATGCAGATTTATGGGTACGCTGTAGTACAGTATGTATGTCCCAAAAAATAATTACAATCAGATTTTCGCATTGATAACACCCAGAATGATTAAACTGTCTAAATGCTACTTCAGGGTCTTAAAATATAACATTTTAGCTCTATTTCGCTGAAAACCCCATTCAATATGGTGAAACGGTCACAGAGAAATGTGGAATGTTGGAAAGCATGTCATTAGTTTGATTCTTCCAAGTTATAGCACTTCGATGCTTTTGTGTGTGAATACAATAGACAGAACTTGGGAGGGAAGAGATTCTTGACATCCTCTACAAAATTCCTAATTTCTCTTTGACCACTGAAGTAAATCGAATGGGATTTTCTGTAAGATGTGGGCAATGAGTTATAGTTTCATATCCTGAATTTGTATTTGGATTGATTTTCTATTTTTAAAGATATCATTGCGGACGGTCCCATTGTTTTTTTTTCTTTTGGAGATATGGTACAGTGCACAGTTTCATCAAAATTTCGGATACAATGAAGTAAAAATTCAGGTCCCAGAATTTATGTCTTTGTATACAATGTAAAAATGTGTCGGCTGTATTGCAATTTTGAACATTTTGAGGAAAAGAAATGTTCAAAATACATGATAGTGGACGTACCACGTTTTGACAGGAGTTGCTTATTTGATACCATATTTTCTTATTGACGATACATGTACATGTATGTATGTCAGTGGAAATGATAATTACACTACAAAACCATACATGTATACAAACACACAATACTGCACTTTAGAAATCCATGGATTTGTTGATCAAGATTTCTTGATGAAGTCTGTACTAGCCTGAACAAGAACTTTACACACGACGTAACCATGACAAAATGATTTTAACCCTAATCAGGCTGGGGGGGGGGGGGGGGGGCGGAATCCGCCCCCCCCCCCCCCTCGACGTTTCGCGCAATATCTTCGCAACGCGATAAGCTCCCGCCGCGATGTTTCATGACTTTTTTCTTTCAAGTATCGCGCAACTTTTGAGACCCAAATTGTTGCGCCCGCGCGTACCGTTTTGACGCGACGCCCGTTCGAAAAAAATTTGTCAACCCCAAAATTGCTCCAAAACGTGATTTTGTGTACAAATCCAATGCAAATTGTGTTTTTTCAATTAATTCACATAAAAATTCATATCTTCACTTAGAATTGCCGAAAGTAATTTATTTTAGCATAATAATGCTTCGAAAAATGTCTGTGACAAATTTTGGCCGAAAAACAAACAAAAACAAAAGGTCAAAAAACAAAGAAATACATAAGAAATTCAAAAAACAATAAAATACATAAGAAATTAATCTCGATACAGATTTTTTTTTATCCTATGTCTCAGAAGAATGATACAAGAAACATTTTAAAAAAGAAATTAGCTTAATTGGAGCATTAATAAGTGATTTAGAGCCCAAAACTGATTTTATGCATAAATTACAATAATTAATTAATATAAAATATAAGAAAAATTTTTCGGAGAAAGCAACCATACATTTTGATAGAATACGTCGCGGGCGTCGCGTGTGCCGATTTTCGGCGCGATCGCGCGTTCCATAGGCGAGATCTGAAGGGGGGCGGAATCCCCCCCCCCCCCCCCCCCCAGATATAGCATAGCCAAAAAAGCCCAGCCTGATTAGGGTTAAGTTATGTCAATTGTGAGTACAAAGATCAGTTCTACATCTTAAAAACAAAGACATACATTAGATCGAAATAGAGAAAAGCAAAAGAGATTAAAAACGAAAATTATATAACACAAAAAATTATGACAAAACATAAGTGGGGGTTTTTTCCCTAGGATGCCTGACACTTAATATACATGTACTACACTGTAGTACAGTGGAATCCCGTTATAACAAAGGGACGGGCAGGTGTTTTTTTTTTTTCGTCATATCAAAATTTTGTTCTAACCAAACAAATGAACAATAAAATACATTAAACGGATAATGCTGCTGTCTAAATTTTTACTTCGTTGTGACCGTGTTCGTTATAACGGGAGTGCACTGTAATGTCACAGCTTAGTATGTGATTACAAAAAAGATATTGAAAAGATTCAGAACTTTACAATAAAAAGAAAATTAATCTGTTATAATTTGCATGATGTGAATAATTATAAGAAATTGCAATTAACATACATTTAACTAAATTGAGTATGCAATCTTGCAATAGAGAACATAATGGCGAACACACATGCCAAATTTGGTTCTGGTTGGATGTTCCAACAGGCAGCCGAGATGTTATGGGGGCAGCGGTATAAACCCCCACCAAGTTGTTTGTTTTTTTAGCCTCCAAAATAGCCTAGTCTGTTGAGGTTTGAAGGGTGGTGGAGACACTCGTCAGGTTTTCAGTCCAGCCATGCCAGATATGTTTCAAGAGGTGCGGATGTGCTGACGTCACTAAACTCTCATCTGAAAAAAAAAATAAAATTGCAGTACATGTATCGGAATTTACGTGTGTAAAGATATAGATGATAACTTATGGACCTGAATTTTGATTACATTGTAACGAGAATTTCGTTACTGGTATACATTTACAGTGTTCGTTATCATGGGAGTGCACTGTAAAAGTAATGTACAGTGTGCATTAGGCAGAAAAATCAGTCTATCCGGAGGAGTCTTTTATCATTATCATTATTATTTTTCACTTTTACGGCTCTCCTCCGTAGACAGCAGGGGATTCCGTGAAGCCAGACGCAGTCTCCGCGGAACATATCCCCGACGACAAGATACAGACCAGGGGCCTGTCTTATAAAGACTTGTGATAGAAATCAATCACAAGTTTCTTGTGAGCTGCAACGCAAGTTGCGATTGATTTGGGGACTTGTGATTGATTTGAAGGCTTTATAAGACGGGGCCCAGTCTGTCGGTCAACAGTACGTTGTATGTAATTTTAGCAATCGGGAAATACACTATACTGTATAAGCACACTGTAATCTGACTGAAATGAGCGCCAAAGAGGTGAATTTGATCTTCGCACATTTTTGGTGTGTAAAGACAACGCAATGCATGTCATCTGTAGGCTACTGCAGTTATATATATATATGTGTGTATTTATATATTAATTATATACAGTCATCCTCGCCTTTGGCGAAGATAATTTCGAGTCCAGATTTGGGTAAATACGTGTTATTTCCATCGCACAAGTCGAAGTTTTTTTCCCCCTTACGTCATTCAAACATGGAAGCGCATGAAGCATTCTTTCATTCTATGATAAATAAACGAAGAAAAAAAAAACACACTTCTTTTTTGATAAAGTAAGTGTATGATATATATATGTATATATATATATATATATATATATATATATATATACATACATATACATATATATATATAATACATTTACAATATGTAATACAGTACATATATATATACATATATTAATGTACTGTATATAATTGTATTATATATGTATATGTATAATATATGTTATTCATGTATATAATATATATATATATATATATATATATATATATATACAATCATCCTTGCCTATGTCGAAGATAATTTCGAGTCCAGATATGTGTAAATACGTGTTACTTCCATCGCACATGAAGCATTCTTTCATCCTATGATAAATAAATGAAAAAACACACTACTTTTGTAATAAAGTAAGTGTTTTATATATGTATATATAAGTATATATTATATATATTATATATATATATATCAATATACTGTATATATACTATATCTTATGTGTATATATATGAATATGCTTATATTTATATATGTGTTTATATCCATTCATATTTTGTGGTTTATTTGCTTTTCTCAATTCTTTGTATATTTTTTTTATGTTTTGCGTACGAAAAACAAGTGAATTCGAAGTGTGTGTGTGTTTTTTTTTTAGGTTTTCTTGCTTGAAGAATCTGAGAAGCTAATAATATCAAAATAATCCTATGTAGCCGTTACGATGATGTGTAAATTCGTGTGTGCGGGTGGGATGGGGGGGGGGGGAGGGTGTAGGGCCAATCAAAGCCGATCGCTTCCTGACCCTCAGTCGTGTTGAATGGATTGCCAAAAAATCAATATGGAATGTTTCTTTGAAATACAAAATGGAAGTCCGTAGTCACTGCATGGGCAGCTGTAATATTATCAATATTAGCAGATTGTTTGGTACAGAAATCAGGCGTCTGTTATGTGTGTCGTCAGTAGGGATTAGAAATCCTCATAACCACTGTGTCATTTTATGAGGCGGTGGGAGAAAGAGTGGCTCCCACCCCCATAGTCATAGTACGCGCCATAACACATAAAACCACGGTCCTAAGCTTCAAAATCGAAAATACGTTCCCAGAGGAACGTACACCACAGAATCGCACAGAAAGCTAAAAAAAAAAAAAAAAAAAAAAAAAAAAAAAAAAAAAATCAAATCAAAACAAAATAACTCGAAACGAAACCGAACAAAACGAAACAAACCCACATACCTATAGTGGCGTATCTAGATTAAAAGGGAAAGATTTGATCATGTCAAGTCACCATTATTGTAGAGTTGAGAAAATTTGCAAATCGGGAAACTTGAAAAAAAGGAAAACTAATCATAAATATTTAGAATGAAAAAGATCCAGCACCTTTTGAATCGCTATAAAGCGGTCACTAGAGGGCGATAATCAAAGTTTGCCCGATGTGTCAACTTCCCCCTCATTATGTCTTTAGCATGTTTTTTGTTTGTTTGTTTGTTTGTTAGTTTGTTTTGTTTGCTTTAGCATGTAATTTCCTCTTCGAAATCTAATCATGAATAGCATGTGGAAATGTTTATTTCCTTGCATACTGAGAGGTTTGACCATAAAAGCATGTGATTGCCCAGAAAGCCATAAAAGAATAAGGAAAGAAATTTTATGTCTAGAACAAATGGGTAATTTGGTTTACTTTACGATAACAGTCATCACAGCAAGTTATGGATGTTAGTGTGCAGAAATCTTAATCGCGCCCTGACAATTCGAATGTATTGCGATCAAGTCCGAAGCAGCAAAAATGGCAAATTAGTGATGTCATCTCCGTATTTCAAGCAGATAGAAAGAAAGAAAGATCAAATTAAGCGCATAGTGAAAGTTTCAATAAGATTAAACAAAACGTCTAATTTTAAGTTTCATAATGATTTCTGGAACCAGTGCCTATAATGGTCCCATGCACCGCTGTACCTATAGCCTATAGCTCAGTGTACAAGACAATATTATTATGGTCTGTTGAAGCATGAGGTCTGTTGTTCGAGTCTCCTCTGCACATACAACGTTTATAGTTGCAGCGGGTGTGCATAATAATTATATAGGCAAGGCACTTTATTCCCATTGCCTAAAGCTCTTGAGAAACCAGTGTCGCTTGCTTGCTTTCAAGTCTTCAATGTATTCTTTATCCAGCGGCCACGTGAAACAAATAATTTCTATTCAATTCAGTTTAATCTTATACAATCACTATATAATCTCCCATGAATTTCTCACCGGACTGTATACAAAATCTTTGTTCAATCCATCCCTCCAGTGTAGGGCCTATTACAAAGAGAAAAAATAGTTTATATTCTATTCTAGAATAGAATGTTATGTGCCTATACCATTTTCTTAAATCTATAGGCCTGGAGATACTGAGCAATTACAGGAAATCTTTATTATGTATCTTTTTAAAGGCTTTACATGGTATTGTACTATAAACTTTCTATACTTAAGCGTCATATTATGACCCAGCCACAGCCTAATATACAATGACTTCCTCAGTTAATGAAGAAGTCCAGACGATATTCATGATTTATCATCATTGTTATTATTGTAGTACTTTTCTGTATATGGATCGACTGCTCCGTGTATAGATTTATGGAAATTATAGTGATCCTTGAGCAGAGAACCAATTCTCCGAAAAACCCGAAACAAATTACATTGAACAAGGATATGGTGACATATAGGAGGCTCACATAATTTCAGAAATGTTGCAATGTAATTCCATTATCCGCTTACTTATGAAAGTTCACCTGTGTAGAATCTATGCATGTGGTTTTTTTTTTCTTCTTCCTTGAGTCCCACTCATGCATTTGGTGGACCTGATCCTCGAGTGTCGTCATCCATCTTCATTGTGATTCGTTATAAATTTTGAAAACATTCTTATTGCTCTTCCCATCAGTTACTATAATTTCTTTAACTGTGTAACCGATTATAATCAATTTATAGTTGTTCAAAATGTAAAAGTCTGAAAATCATCCGCAGGTCTCCTTTAAGTAGAGTAGGGCATCCTGGCAAAGATCTATGGGATTGTGATCGAAAGCGATTGGCGAAGAAACATTTATATGCGACAGTTTCAGTTTTTCTCTGAACTTACCTACTCTTTCATTATTCTTTTGGTTTGATTTTACTCTATCCATGTGAGTCTGTTAAACACTTTTAGAGCTAAGGGTTACTTGGGTGCATAACAGTACTGGTTAATTTCAGTGCCGTATAATGTCGTATGTATCTATAATCAGAAGAATGCCTTCTCACCTATACCAGCCAATCGCGGAAAAAAAAAAGAGTCAAACCTCTTTGCCTCCAATCTACACTATGTCAATACTTGAGTTCGCTATCCCAATTTTGTGTCTTGATAGGCGGTGGTGCATGGGATCGCACTGATCTTCAATCAAAGGACCCCCTCTCCCTCTCTCCCCCTCTTTCTCTTCCGGACTTCGGCCCGATACAGTCGATGCATCGATTACGTAAGATGTTTAAAACGCAAGGTACGACGTGCTCACCTGCGCGCATGAATATGACGCAATGCGCAAAATGTGCATGGGCTCTCTCTTTCTTTTTCTTCGGCTGGAATACAATAGCGATCGATCCGGGTCTTTATTGCAGTTTACAGCGTGAAGAAAATGGTGATATCATGCGTTCAGTCTAGAACTTTCGTTTTTTCGTCATGAGACACGTTCCAACTCCTCTTCCTCTGCATTACTATCCCCCCCCCCCTCCCGCTGTTATCTCTTTTCCACCTGGTGTGTATAGCGTAGAATGAACGTCACTCTGAATCATGCATGGTTATTAATGATATCTGCTACCGTTGCATGTTCCTGTTGGTTTGGACTCTATATCATTCCGAATAAAATGAAATTAATGTGGAAAGAAATGCTGAGCAATGGTCAATATTTTGTTGTTGTTGTTGTTGTTGTTGTTGTTGTTGTTGTTGTTGTTGTTGTTTAATCTAACTTTCTGTCTGTTAATCTAAACAAGGTGGCGATGTGTGCTTTTAACTCATGTTTTGTCATCATTGTAATGACTGGTATACTTTGAACAAGTAAAGCATGCTATTTCAGAAGCAGAATGGAGCACGATGACGACTTATGTCTGGGGTTGGAAAAAATATCTTTCTCTAGGCCTATTTGGGCTGTTATTTATGTTGTGTTGGTTTTCTTTAGGGGAATTAAGGGAGGTGAGGCATGACAGGCATGGGCAGCCACGAAACAAGGTACCGACTCCTTTGTTTCAAAGTTTTCCTCTTTGGTCTCACAATGGGGCGTGTTTTTAATTTGATGATATGTGGTTTTAAAAAAAAAGTGTTTTCTTAAATAGAATTTCTTAGTAGTTGGGAAAGTAAATTTAAATTTACAGCTTTACTCTTTTATTTATACGGGCTTAGTTCACGTCATTGTGTAGGCCCTATACACGTAACCTACTATACTGTATGTTTACAGACACCTCGTTTCTGTATACATACGTAATTCGGCGTTCCATTGGACTATTAAAAAGGAACTAAATAAAAAGCAATGCGAACTTAATATTTTGACACTTTTTGGCAAAATATTCAAGGTTTATTACAGGACATTGATATTTTCTGCTTTTGACTTTGCTCAGCATTTTGATAAACAGGTAGGCCCTAATTGCATGAATTCGTGATAGGTCGCTCCGTATTGTAGAATAAAGTGAAGAACAATTTCATAACACATCATTAATTTTGTATAGTCCCTGCATGGTAGACATATTCGAATTGATCTGTAATATAAGTGTCTTTGAACAATAATACAAAATTACCTTTTTAGGTATAATTTCTTTACTGTCCACTGAAATGACAGACAGATATTATCATCACTCTTCAACCTGGGAAGAACATCTGAACAGCCGCGATTGGCTTTTTACACATTACAATGTAGTTCAACTTATTATTTCCTTCAGGAAACTCAATGGGTCATGCAAGTTCTTCTAACAAGGCATTAATAGAGACATTATCGAAGAAATTACACCATTCAATCTCATTTCAAAAGAAAAAATGCTCCGTGGAGTCAACATGTAACTATCTGCACAACAGAATCAACAACACGAAAACACACTCCCCCCCCCTCTTTTTTTTGGGGGGGGGGGGTAGGGGGGGTGATTTCCCTATATAGATCTACGTTGAAACAAAAATCTATATTTTGTTGACCAGTTTTCCATCCCAAGTAAGCAATAAGAAAAATTACTCATCAGATGAAATAATGTTCTGATCTGGCGCATAATGATGTGAGTGTCTTTGATATGGCGCATGTTTTCTGAACTATTTTTCCTCTCACTGTCATTGCGTAGAATTTCATCCGGAACAATCCCAACGTGGAGAAGGGGGTTAATGCGTCATTATGCAATCAATACTTCTCGTCTACCAATTTCTAAAGATGGTTTTGCTATACGGTACTTGACAATGCGTTCCAGCATGGCGCGTTCGACCAGAGTTTGTCATTGCCCCGAGGTTTATGAATATTTAATGACCCTCTGCAGTATGGTGCATCTTGACCGGACCTCGGAGTCTTCTTCGTCCAGTCAAGCAATCTCCTCTTTTCAGGTCGCTCTAGGTTACGACCCAGCCACTAGCTACCAGGGCATCCGTCTTTAACGGTAACATAGTCATCAACGCTCTCCCCATCTCCAACAATTTGCTGTTGCTCTTACCCATTCTTCGCGTTCAACAAGTGCTCAGTGCAACAGTCCAGGAAAAATGGTAAGCTGATTTATTTATTTTATTTCTATTTTATGAACATCACTGTTTGAATGTCACGCGATCAATGTATGTAACTCCGTGGTTCCTCCAACCAAGGAGGTTGAAAGGAGACACGCACCGACGACTTGTTATTTCATAGTACACTGTATATATACCACTGTGCTGGATGGGGAAAGTGGCGTGAAATTCTCCACCGTTATTGTGTGTCTCCACGCATGATGCATCTAAAGCTCTATGAATTGTATCGTGTAACTCCAGTGAAAGAAATAAGGATTCGTGAACAGGGTATTATTGGGATGAAACCAAATTCCACGCATACTTTGTCACGCAGGAGTCCAACCAGGGAAGTGGGAACCCTCACTGGTCCAACCTTTTGTTCTCTCAATAATGATTTTCTTTAGAAAAAAATAGTACCCCAATGAAAAAGTAGTAATGGATGTATGTGTATATAATTATGTATATATATAATTATATCCCCTTTGTAAATCATTTTTAATTGAAAGGACTACCCTGTAAAAATAAAACGGAATACATATCTCATATGCATCATAGTGATTGAAATTTCTTAGAAGCTGTGATTCTGTTATAATTCTTTGTAAAGCAGTAAAAAAAAATACATGTGGACATTCCACTCATCTACAAATCATTATTTTCTTCCTATAAAAAATGATGTGAATATTCTTAATCTGAGCGCAAAATGTCTTAAAACGGGATGTGTGTCCTGAATGAAAAAGCTACCTCTCACTCCCTCCCTCTGTCTGTGTGTACTGAATTGAGTTTTTCCTTATTTTAAATAACAAAAGAGCATTATAATTGACAAAAGATGCCCTGTAAGCAAAGTGGGACCATTAAGCAAGCGACGCCACGATCACGTGGTCAGTCTAATCAGTTACATTTCCCTTGTTTATTTCCCGAAGACATAATTATTGACTTGCATGATTATACTAATTGACTTGCATGATTATACTAATCGTCTTTCCCTCACTTTGCTTTTTTGTTATTTCGCTACACCAATTTTTAAGGAATTGCATTCTTGTCTTCAAAGAAATATCTTATCTCGAACAAACTCATCTCTCTTTATATCAATGATAATTTTACAAAGGTAAAGGATTTTATGTAACATTTTAGAATTCGAAATGTATTTCTAGTCACTTCTTATTCGAGTTGAAAAGCTCTCTCGGACTTATCATAGGGACAGCGTTACTTTAAAGTTGTCATGAAGAACCTTATAAGAGTGTCCGGATGATGCTATAGCGTTTTCAAGCTAGGGCTATAATCAATCGCATAAAAACCAATCGCTTTCTTTCAAAAAGAAATGTGTTATTAACGCTCAAAGGCATTTCTAACCTGTTTGGCACTCGGGTATTCGAAGTGTCCGCAGAACCAGTTTTTCGTTGTCACGACTACATCGTGTGAAGGAAGAATGCACAGAGGACATGGTTAAGAGTGAGAGGGAATCTGCCGGTGAGCAGGGGAGTGGATGGGTCTGCTTGAAATACAAAACAAAGCTGCATAAACTGGGATTCTGTGTTGACGTCTATAGCATAGGTGAGCTCGTTGGGTGAGAGTGCTTTCTTATTCCAGTTTACAGAAGGCCTTAAACACGGCTTAGGACATGAGATTGTGTTGGGTCATCTTGTTTGATTCATCCTTTCGGCAAACTCGGGCGGCGTCACAGCAGAAAGCAGGTCCGACAGACCGAGGCTGCTAGTGGTGGTGGACCAGTGGTGGTGGGATCGAGGTGGGGGTTGTGCCATTCAGAAAAGATTGGGTCGATTCGGGGGAGCTTCATCGATTTCTCAAAGACCTTGCCAGTCTTCAGTGACTCACTGACTATGACCCGAGACTTGCTGCACTGCAAGATTCTTGAATGGGCTTGGCGGTTCTCCCGCCAGTGGCTTCAACTGACATGGCGTTATTTTTACTTCATCAGACTTCTTTTTCCAAAGAGTGAGAGAGATGTCTTATATGCACTGCAAAATCCCCCCCCCCCCTCCTATCACCACATTCCCCAAATCGCTATACAGAAAAGCACGCCCGAATTTGTGATAGAATTGTTATAAGGACAGCATAACATGCACGTAAACTATAAGATACAGATATTTTTTTTTGGGGGGGGGGGGGGAGGGAGAAACGCTGACTATTGTGCGTTGAGCATGCACCTGTATATAGTTTGTACAAAATCTTGTAGACCAACTGCCACAATGCATTCTCGTTCGTGATTCAACGGATGATGAAAAACAGAATGTTTGCGGCTCCATGTCCATTCATTTGCAAATTGTGTCCTTCCAGAGTCTTCTCTGAGACTTTGATTCAGGTTTTCTCTGCGATCGATACCGTGAAATGAAAGCCATTGGGTACACGTCACACTATGTTCACCCCTTACTATCCTTCTTGTTCGTCCTTAATTCCAACTTCTCTCACTCATTCATTCACTCACTATCATAGCAATCGATCGGTTCTACGAAGTCTGTTCTTTCGAAACTGTGTGAGCTCGAACTCTCATAGTATATCAATAGGCCTACCGTTTATTTTTAACATGACCATACTGACTATATTATACGGTGCCCTGTGCGACAACAAACTGAGACATTGCACGCTATCGACTGCTGTGCGAAGAATTTTTTCTCGTGAAATACGGAAGTCAGATTAAACATCCGAAATGTTGAAACACTTACTGAAACAAAGCGTTTTCCTTTTCCATTCATACATTAAGTTCAAATTAGTCGATTGCAATCGCCTCTTTCATCATAGTTTCCATCAAGTGTGACTTCAACAATCACTTTTAAAAGCTTTCATAATGACATAGGTCCTACTTTGTAAGATTCAAGAAGTATGGAAGAATTTCGAAACAACAACACTCATAACTGAACTTTCCCAAACGAAAGTGTGGTTGCAAAGATGTCCATTAAAATTCAACGGGTATAGTTAGCGTGCATGTAATGCAACAGGTATACACATGCATGGAACACTGCTCCGGATGTATTCCGTAACATGGTATACAATGTATAGGCCTAATTGAATGACATTAGATCGGTCCTCTTCGAGGCGCGGCAATTTCCAAAACGTGCAAACGTAAGCCTCGTTTGTCTCTTCGCAGTAATTTCTTGTATAACCATGGTAACTTCAGATAGTTTACTGTATAGTTATCAATGCGATGGTATGAAGTTAAATGAAGCTCTACATTCTTTCAAAGCGATATAAACACGAATATCTATGAAATAAATCACTTTCATCTTTCAGTAATGACATTAACTTCACTGCTTGTCATCCACAGATGCATGATATCCAAATTGGTTTTCATTAACTATTACTGTCGATAGCTCGTCAATGTTATTATGCACAACTTTTTCGTAAGCTCTCATTTTCTATATTCCTTTGCTTCTTTATCTTACACAGGCTGAAACTCTGTCAGAGGAGCAAATTGCAGGTCAGTATAACAAGAGTCTGTAGAAATTTAGTATTTGTATTACTCTTACGTTATCATTACTGATTGAAGTATATTATATAGGTTAAAAAAATCTACATAAAAAGTGGTCCTGAGGGCGTAAACCAATGATGAAAATCGAAATGACTAGATGCCAGTTGAAAGTTAACTCGTTAATACACATTATCATGTGATATTTCATGAAATATCCAATATCAGCCTTACAAGGTTGTGTATACTCAGTGATCCTGTAGATTCATCAGCATGTCCGATGAAAATACTGCAATATGGGCCAACTCGAAAGTCCTAATACGTTAACTTGAGCTGCTTGAACAACGATCTGTTTGACCACGATTTTTTGCTTGCGTGAAAAATAATCATTAGTTACAGTTACACATAATTAAAATGTTGAGTATTTTTCGCTACATCCAAGTTTCTGAATATCTATTATCTTGTCGGCAAATACATCTATATATCATTTGAATTTCGGAATGCCCACATGACAGTATTTCTGTCCATAACCGTCTCTTTTTATTCTTGAAGTACTTCGTGTTCGAATGAGTCAGTGCATATAAAATGGCTGCTGAATCTATGTCGGTATAAAGTTATACAATCTACAGAAGTGTGTGCATCTTGATTTAAATGCGTGTAATCTGTCTGCATTATTTTCAGTCTGGGTCTTTTCAAATGTTGTCGAAAGTGAATGAATGATTTCACTCTTTTCATGCGTTACAGAATTCAAGGAGGCCTTTTCTCTCTTCGACAAGGATGGTGACGGCACGATTACCACCAAGGAGCTGGGGACTGTGATGCGCTCTCTGGGTCAGAACCCCACCGAGGCTGAGCTCCAGGACATGATCAACGAAGTCGACGCTGATGGTGAGTACAAGAGGTTATCTTTGCGTCATTTTACTTCAACTGCCCACACAAAAATATGAAGATGATTATCCAGTGGCGGATCCAGAGGGGGGCGCAACCGGCGCACGCCCCCTTTATTTTTCGTGAAAAACAAAAGAAATAAAAAGAAAAAAAACATGAAATGAAACCCGGAAGTGCCACCAGATATATTAGTCACGCCCCCCCCCCCCTTTACAGGATTCCTGGATCCGCCCCGGTTATCAGTGACCAAGGAATCATACAGCCAACGAGTTAGGCATCCCACAAGTCACACAGCCCATGAGTTCGACACTACACAGACAAGGCCCACAAGATCGAAATGTTTAAGTCCCGTGTTCTAACGTCGAACTCGTGGGCTGTTTTTACCTAGTGTCGAATTCATGGGCTTATGACACGTGGGCTGTATGACTCATGGACTTTTTTTCCAATGTCGAACTCGTGGGCTTTATGACTTGTTGGTGTCCATCCCATGGGATGACCCCAAAATGCAGACCTAAGGGATAGTGCATTCTCTTAAGCTGAGGTGCAACCCTTAACCGCTTAGATCTTTAGACTAATCAACAGAAAAGTAGTTTTGCTTCTTCTATTCGATCGAATGTTAAAATTGTGTGAATACACCGTATTTTGTATCACATCAGTGCGTTTACTGTTATGCTGTGTCTGAGTATAGTGGATAGCATGTGTAACTTACATTTCAATGCCCACCTCATGGCCGGCGGAACCGTGGGGGCCGTGGGGGCTCGGGCCCCCAAACTGTTTGTGCACCATACAAAGGAATACATAAGGTGTCATCGTTGGGCCCCCACACTTTTTTTTTTTTGCTTGTCAGCTGAAAAAACCCGAAAATGTAAGGGGAGAGAGGAGCTGAGGACCTTTTTTTGTGGGCCCCCACACTTTTGAAAACGCTGCGCCAGCCCTGCACCTAACCATTGTGTCAAGAATCCTCTCTCTTAGATTCTGACCAGGTCCAATACCTTATCGAAGTAACGGTAAAGCATTATACATGTACTAGTATCAGGTCAGATCAACACTGTCTGAGTATTCCCAAAACCCTCTCGCACCATACACATATCAAAATAACATTGTATTTGAATATAAACCTTCTGTGCTAGAATCCCGTCCCCTACCCAGAAAAAAAAGCACTAAAACTCAGGCAAGTATAACCATCTTGTGAAGATGTTAAGATATTGTAGGTGCGTGCAGGTATTATAGTTGGCTAATATTCCTGATTTAACAATAAACTTTCCCCATTCACCATATTCCTAAAATTCGCAGGCAATGGAACCATTGACTTCCCCGAATTCCTGACAATGATGGCGAAGAAAATGAAAGACACTGACAGTGAGGAGGAGATTAGGGAAGCGTTCAGGGTCTTCGACAAGGATGGCAACGGTTTCATCAGGTAATTCATACAATATACTTTCTCAGGCTGACTTGATTGTCCATTGAACACGGACACATGATTACACTATGCAGTGCACTCCCGTTGTAACGGACACGGTTATAACGAAATTCTCGTTATAATACAGTCAAAATTCAGGTCCTAAAATCATCATCTATACATATCATCTTTATTTTTTTTTGTTCGACTCTAACGAAATTTCGATATAACGAAAGAAAACTGCTGGTTCCGAAGACTTCGTTATGACGGGAGTGGCCTGTATCACCCGCTCACCGAGGTAATTATTGAAGTCCTAAAAGAAGCGACCCTTTTTTCCGGAAATGATAGTCATTCGTGTAAGATCTTTTATCTAGTTTCCGAATATTGACGGACAAATAAATGGATGAAATCGACATGGAATAATCGATTCATTACTGAGTAATATTGTTCAGAGCGTAATGTCTTTGGGCTATGATGGTATGCCGAGTGATGGCAGGTGCAGCACGCTGGTAGCTTCATCCGCTCTTTTCCATCACCCACTATGTCATACTGCGGTGGCGTCCAGCCAGTAAAGATTGCACAGGAATTTCACGAATTAACAAGGAATCTGTCATTATTGTTTTGTTTGTTTTTTAATCAGTGATGATAGTATGTAAAGACCGAACAGATATGGTGTCAAAATCGAGTGTCGTGCGGCGGGTGAGCCACCACTACACAAACTCGACCTATATAATATGTGACAGGCTTTTCTCATATTTATTGACCAAGCAGATGTGCAGATTGTACATTCAAATACTAATCGTGATGTTGTACTTGTTCTGTTAAAAAACCCAGAAATTGCTCTATACAGAAGCTTATTTTCGATTTTCTACAATGGTTTTGCATGTAACCAAGTAAACAATGTAAAGACAAGCTGGTTTGTTTTATATTTTAAAAAGTAAAGATGCATTTTGAGAAAGAACTCCACAATATCGAAGCTGTTTATCAATTCAAGTTAGAGAATTTTAAACATTGGAGGATGGTTCATATTTAAATGTAAAAAAAAAAGAAGAAGCCCTGTGAAGAACTTTCCCGCTATCGTAATAATGCATACTCAACCAAGACACTCCCCCCCCCCCCAAAAAAAAAAAGAGAGTGAAGGAAAAATAAGCAAGATTCTATAACTTATTAATCTACTCATATTACCCCGTCATCGCTGTTGTCATTCCCATGTTCCAATCAAATTGTTGTGTTTTTATGTCTGTCCTTTAATTTATCAAACTTGATATCTGAATATTATTGTGAGCTATTGATTACTGATTTCTTCCAGTGCTGCTGAGTTGCGTCACGTGATGACCAATCTGGGTGAGAAGTTGACTGACGAGGAGGTAGACGAAATGATCAGGGAAGCTGACGTCGATGGAGACGGTCAAGTGAATTACGAAGGTAGGTCTGATGGCGGAAATTGCATAAAACAAAGAATGGCTGACTGCATGCTGGAATGGGAATTTTTTTCTTGGCATATTGTAAAAACGTTGTAATGAATTCTAGATATCTTGGATGCAAAGGTGTAAGAGGCAGTCGTCTTGGTTTGCAGTGATTCCTAAGCTTGACATCCCGCAGGTTGGTTTCAAAATATTCGGATTTTGATAATGAAGCAAAAACAAAACTGGTTGTGACGTCTGAGCATCAACTGTCAAGAAAGTGTATTGAACTGTGACATGACTTTGAATCTAAACCCGCTTAGACAAAGTAAAAACAAAACAAAAAGCTCAACAAAACAAAAAGCTCAACAAAGCAAATGGGAAAAAAAGGTAGAAATGTTTGGTTACTATTAAAAATAAACCCAAAATATGGTTTGCGATACATCCGAAGACAAGGGTGTTAAATCACCACTAACAACAAAATTATCAATAGTTCCAGTGATCTGTATTGAAGAATTTGTGTTCGAAGTTTTACCACTACTAAACTTATCCAATGATGAATGAACTTTGTTTGCATAATGGATCTTGCACGTTGCTCGTAGTTCCTTTTGCACTGTTTCTTTTCATCATGGCAGGGCTTCACACTAACTTTTTATTTTGGTGGCGCGATGGGGCCACCAAAATCCTCAATTTTAGATTTTTGGTGGCCCTAGAGAAAAATTTGGTGGCCCCCAAACACAATAAGAAACATTAAATGTCCTTGATGAGTCAAATATTCAAGTCTTATCATAATAAGAATTGGAAGCTGGACATAATCTACTCAAAAATAAACCTCAACAAACTCGCAACACTCACTCTCAGGCACTCATTCAGTCCTTTTAACTCTTGAATGGTGAAGACTATGTATAAATATTCATTGACAGGCACATGGGTTACAACATATAAACATAAATAAATGACATCAGATTACATGCAAATAATTAAGAAGCTAGAAGAATACTAGTATATTTCTATTTCTCAAAACACAAAAGACAAAGTTTACTACGTTTGCACACACTCACTGCATGCATTTATGCATTTCCGGCGCAAAAAGTTACGAATTTGTTGACATACTTTTCAAAGAATTTTGGTGGCCCGAGGCGGGCCACCAAATTTGCCCTTTTTTTTAATTTGGTGGCCCGACTTTCATTTTTGGTGGCCCCGGGCCACCGGGCCACCGCTAGTGTCGAGTCCTGATTATGGGCATGGATACAAAGAATATTGATGAATATTATCGCTTGACAATATCAAAACCTTTTGAGAAGGCAAAACTTATTTTGATATTATCTTATTAGTTTGGTGCCAGATAGAGGAATATCTATACCAGAATTGTATAGTTTCCCCTGGTTTTCTAAAAAAAACAACGTTGTTCAAAATATTGACTTCAGATTTAACACGTTGTATCCGTGGCACAGGGCACTAACGTCATGTCAAGTCTGTGTTTCATAGTCGATATCAACGCACTGCATTAGGGAACATAATGTGTAAAGTGTATAGTAGATGGAGATTTCACAATCTCTTATAGTAATGAACAAACACTGCATGAAAATGGACAATACACGTCTCTTTCCCGTCTTTGCTGTTGCAATACAAATAGATATTGGTTTCGCTTGATTGCATCTTGTTTCGGGCAGCAGATTAAGAGTTTTCTTCAGTCAGTGCATTATTCATACCTGTGTATATATCTCTAACTTACATTCGTTTGTCCTCGTCGAAAGCATTAATTGAGGATCGCGGTTGGCTTTTCATCTGACTTCTGTGCAGATTTTTGTACATTATAATCAGGAGACTCGGTACCGCAGATAATTCGTCGCATCACTGTCATGTCGAGTGGAACTGTCATTATTATCTGTCCTCCTCCTCATCTTCCTTGATCCCATATCCTACACAGAATTCGTCACGATGATGACAAGTAGTTGAGCCAATCGTCAGAATCGCGGACATTTCCCACCTTGAATTTATTTCTCTACCGTGTCATCAGGAAACAACAAAACATCCATCGACGTGGGCGCTCACCATGGATACCAACACCACATCCCTACCATGTTCTTCCACGATGTACTTAATCATCCTGTGTTAATTGGGGTTGCCCCTTAGTCCCCGTTTTTTTAGAAATTGTTTCGTTTTGGTCCTTCATCCATGCGTCCATGAACTCTGGATTTGCATAGTCATTTCAGGTCCCAATTTATATACTTGTAAATACAATATTCTCGTGATGAGGATTTTATTTATTCTTATCTACAAGTAGGTTATACACGTATCATGAGATCCATTTTTTTTTTTTTTTACATTTTTGCTTAATTGCAGAGTGTGTGCTGGAAAATCCCAAACCACCATTAACTTTCGCAACAAATTGAAAATTCATCTTTTTCTTTGTAGATAATCACTGATATGACAATCCATTTCAATTTTAGGGTCGGTGTAATGAGGCATTTACGTGTTTCCTTGATTTAATCATCTTTATCAATATTAAGACTATCATTGTAAACTTGAAATGCATAAGTGAGCGCAATATTGTGCATTAGTAATTGTCGGCTTTTTTTCTCCAGCAGTGACATGTATGTTTTGATACTGAAAATTCTTTGTGTCATATTTGTATTGCCTTTGTACAAAACAACCAGTGTAATTTGCAAGTAAATATTATATCAAAAATCGGTGAAAAAATGCATTGTGTCATATCTTTTATGTCTTTGATGTTTGTGCTATGAGTATGTGAAGGAAAGAATAAGTGTTACAACAAATCGTGTCCAATGAATTCTTCGTAAGTATCAGACCATTCTCATAATAGGTACTGTATAATGTTATCTCCCCCTTTTCACAAGTTGAAGAACAAACATGATGTGTACTGCGAGCGTGCGAGAAGGGTCTCGGCCATGTTTTTAAACATGTGTGTGTGTGTGTGTGTGTGTGTGTGTGTGTGTGTGTGTGTGTGTGTGTGTGTGTGTGTGTGTGTGTGTGTGCAATGGCAATAAAAGCCTCAAGCCTAAAATGTTACCAAGCAGGTATTGATGTTTAGATGGTAAATAGATAAAGACAGAAGCTTGACTGGTCCACCGAGTATTTTGTGTTTGCAACAATCCTGACATTCTGAATGGCGGGAGTGTTCTGTTTATAAAGATCAATCAGGGAGGTGTCTCACCTCCCTGGATCAATCAAGAGTGCAGGTCCATACTTAAAAAAAAAGAAAGTGTCCAGCTCTATATTTCAAGCAAATGAAGCCAATATCAGTCTAATAATACCAGGCAAATGTCCTTCCATGCACATCTGTCTCCTAGTGTGTTTCCAGAGCCGGGCCCTGTTTCATAAAGCTGTTCGTAAAATTACGCATGACTTTACGAACGACTGGAATATGAAGCGCCAATATGTGTCCCATTTTTTCCTTACGTTTTAACGACGTACGACTATTATGTTAATATAAATAACATCTACATTGCAGCAAAAATACACTTTCAACTAAAAACACGTGTTAACCTGTAAGAATGATCATTATTATCTGCACATTTCAACAACTTTATAGCTACTGATAGTAACAATGATTAGGAAACCCACTTAACTTGCCATATTTCAGCCGTAAGTAAAATTGTGCGTAACTTTTACGAACGGCTTATATATATATATCGAAAACTTTGAGCAAAGAAAATGGGTTTTCATCGGGATTCGAACCCGAGACCTCCGGATTACTAGACCGGTGCTCTACCGACTGAGCTATTGAAAGCCCTAGATCGGTGTTCGTCCCAAACCCTTAATTCTCTTTGCTCGAGTGGTCAAAAGCTATAGTGTGTGTATGTGTGCCACACACGTACACATTAACCTGACATAAACCCAAATGATGTAAATCAACTTTGGAATAAAATGTGAGGGATCGCCGAAGCGTTGCAGCTTTTTGTAATATATTTTGAAACAAGGAAGGAAAAACTGACCAGAAACAATTGCAATAATAAATAGCGAATTGTTTCTGGTCAGTTTTTCCTTCCTTGTTTCATTATATATATATATATATATATATATATATATATATATATATATATATATATACGTAACATTGTAGTTGCTCCGCGTATTGGCAGTACTAGAAATAGCAATAATAATGTCACAACAGAGCAATGCATTAAATGCCAATCTTGATTTTAATGAAAAATCCGAATTTTCCAGGATCCTTCCTCTTCATCAGGCATGACAGTGCGAATGAATTTTCGAATTTTCGAAAGAAAATTCATTCGCACTGTCATCCCTGATGAAGAGGAAGGATCCTCGAAAATTCGGATTTTTCATTAAAATCAAGATTGGCATTTAATGCATTGCTCTGTTGTGACATTATTATTGCTATATATATACGTATGTATATATAATATGAAAGCTTTGAAATAAATAGTGCCGTTGACAAGCTGCGTTATTGGATGCAATCTACTTTTTCCGTAAACTTATGCATGTTTATAATTGTATAGATAAGATGGATATATGGACATAGGGTGTCAGTGGAATGTCATAGTTATTTTCTTCAGCCTATGTATCCATTTGTGAGTGACGACTGTTGCAATTCTTCGTGGTCTGGTATCCTGCGGTTCAGCGCCACAGTCACAACGATCGAGTGAAAAATATTTTACAACGTGTAATAATGTTCCCCCAACCGTTTGGAGGCTGGATGGCTCAATGACTTCAGCTCCTTAATCCTGGTTAATGTTGTTATGTATGCTTGAAGGAAAAGTCACTCGAAGCAGTCACCCTCCCATTGTCTGCTGAAATAATGTGAATAATAGCCAATCTGAAGAGCCTCATACTAATCACTTATCGCAAGCATATCGTCGCCTTTACAGTGTAAAGGGCTTTTTACACTTGTAAAAATTTTGCTTAGTCCCGTACCAACGGTGGGGCTAAGGGGGGGGGGGGGGGAGGAGGGGCCTTAGCCCCATCGTTGGTACGGGACTATCCTTAGCCCACTTTCTGTTTACACTCGTTTTTGCCAAAGTGGGCTATATAGCCCCACCGATAATCCCGTACTATCTGGCCCTGCAAAATAGCAGGGTTAGCACCGCAATTGCGGTGCCAAGCAAGTGAGTGTAAACAGAACGAAAAAATAATCCTGGGCTAAGCGACGGAGACGAAGTCCGACCCTCACTGACCAATCAGAAACGAGGTAATCAAGCTTTGCATCCAGTGGAAAAGGCGCTCTATAAATGTCTTACTTATGTATACTATTATTATTATTATCAAGTGCTGCCGGTGCGTGAGTGTACGTGTACAGTACACAGCGTAATCATGAATATTCATGTGGTTTGGAAAGTACCGGACTAAGAAATACGAGTGTAAAAAGGTCAATTTTCTCCTTAGCCCCGGACAAGAGCTTAGTACGGGACTAATTGGCGAGTGTAAAAAGCTGAAAAAAATTGGTACGGGACTAACGATAGTCCTGGGTCAGAGAAAGTCCGGGGTTAAGAAACACAAGTGTAAAAAGGGCTTAACAAAACTGAAATAATTCGAGGTTTCCAAAGATGATCTAAGCTACGTGTTCTCCTGCACTTTACATACCGTCCCCTCAGTATGAGGGATAGGACATAAAATGGAGGATCCTTGTGTGAGAGAGTTATAACTCGTGCAAATGAAAAATCATTCATCGCAAAGAGCAGGGTGCATAACCCGGTGAAGTGTTCCCACCTCACATCCAACTATAGACTCCATGGAAGACCAGCTAGCAGTGCAACTGAATATAGGCTATCCATCTTCTCAGATGCAAAATGAAAAAGAAATAATACCTACAATTACTCGAAGTGTCATGTATTTTAATCCCTGGAAGCCAAAGAGATAATGCAATAATATACTTCGCTAGAAAATCTCCTCCTACGTTTTGGTAAATATCTTTAGCTCTGCAACAGGGAGAGGTCTATTTTCTCCTGCAAACAATCCGTTGATGTCAAGCCGGGAGCGGAGATGGACACCACCTAAATGTGTCAAATAATCAAAGCAAAAAGATATGCGTTATCAACGATACAAGCAAAGAATCGTGAAGATCTTGAATACTTTGTAATTTCATCGATTGGATTGTGTGCAATATGACCAGTTTGCGTCCAATTCAGTTGATGGCTTCATATTCATTTGTGACAAATAAGTTATTGTTTACGACAGTTACAGTGGTAGCCTAGTAACGATTATGATATGATAGATCGAGGAGATATTGCACATCATTTACGTAAGTGTGCAATACATGTATATACATTGTCATTATTTTTTTTTTGGTTTCTTTTTGTTTGTTTGTTTGTTTGTTTGTTTGTTGTTGTTTTGTTTTTGGCTTTTTGAGGGGGGGGGGGCAAGTCTTGTGGGTGTGCGTATGGGTGTTTTTGTGTGTAGTTTCTTTTTATTTTCTATTTTTTTCTCCATATCCTGCTTGTAGTGCAGGGCGCTTATTCCGTGCAGAAAATTACGTTTGAATATTAACGTTTTTGTTTTCGTTATATCTTTTTCTGATATTATATGATTCCGTTTAAGAACGCTTCCTCTACCTAAATCTGAATGTAATTATTACTATTCACTCATGACAATGTTATTTTGCAAACTGAGTGTGTCTGCGTATCAATACTTGACCATAATATGACATGCATTTGATATTGATTGCGATAATGATGATGTTGATAATGTTGACATTGATGATTAGTTCAATTACACAATTGGTTTTGTCATATTCTAATACCTGATATATCTTAACATTTGGTAAATGATCTACGTACAAAGTCACTTTCTCCAGCCGTTTGATATGTAAATCACAATTATGTGTGTGTACATGTGCATATAATGTAGGCCTGTATGTGTATGTTAATACAAAAGCAAATGGGCGATCAATCTCGACTCACGTAAATGATGTGCAATGATCAGTGTAGTATACTAAAAATGCACTACACTCGCATGCTGGCAATAGCGTTTGATAGGCGTTACATATTTTCGCGTATGTTCTGTGATTCTGTAATCCCTTCTTTGTTAAGCAGGACTATTTTAGAGTCTGCGGACTTACTGCTTTGTTCCTTGTTTTCTATGTGCAACAAAACCGAAATTGCAATCAGTTGTATAGAAAAGTAATAAAAAAAAATCACGCTCTATCTAATCAGCTTCGTCATTGAACAGATAAATCCGTCTGAAGGATGGCGCTGAAAAAGGAGTAAGATGAAGAAAGGAAGCGAAAGAAGAAGTAAAACAACAACAACAACCTCTTCACCGCGCAGTAATCAATTGGGGTATGGTTCGGTGACTCGGTAGAGTCTTTTAAAAGTGTCGGACACTCAGCCAGCATTTCATTCTGCCGCCCAGCATTCCAGCGTGCATAATCCAGTTTATCCTGTTTTACAGTCTGCATCTACAACCAACGCTAAAATGGTGAGCTACTACATTCATGACATTGTTAAAACTCTTGCACTGTTACGAATAGAATCAAAGGAATAAGGAATAAGGACTTTTGTTTGTTTCCTTTTGCGCAAAGCGTGATTGTTTTGTTTTGTTTTGTTTTGTAATGACGGTATTCAATCAGATACATAACAATAATAATTTGGTTTCCTTAAAAGATCATTCCACTATTGAGAATATTGAAATGTTTTGTTGACTGAAGAAATGATGTGGGTACATCAAGGACCCACGGCTACTTGGTCCTGTGTTATGGCGCGTTTACACCGAGCACGGTTATACGGACAACGGGCCGGGTTTTTGCTATAATGGTGCGCCAAAAGGAACCATGTCTGGTTCTGTTACAATATCATTTCCGCGCTAATAATTTTGTTGCAAAATGAATCTTCTACAAGTGATTTTGCTGCTGTTGAATTTGACATAATAATGTTTTGTGTGATTCTGTGCCGAATTACTATTTTTCTTAACAGAACCAGACATGATTCCTTTCCATAGCAAAAAAAAAAAAAAAAAAAAAAAAAAAAAAAAATGATGACTGTTAAATTTGCCGTTACCGTGCTCGGTGTAAACTCGCTCTTATTCTCGAAGTCCGCCTTCTCTGATTTATTTTCTACTCTGGCTGATGACATGAGCATCTTCTACTCGAATGCAAGCCTTACGCTCTTTTGTATGCTGTAAACGCTTAATTACGGACCTTATTGAAGTGGGTACAAGCTAATAGATTGTTATTTAATTGGATTAAACTAAATTTATCATTTATTATAGTAACACAAAGAGCGTCCTACCTTGTAAATAATTTGTGAACGATTTGCAATCGAATTTTTTGGTCTTTGCATTGATTTTCATAGTTAGCATAATATAGTAACATTATTGAAACTACCAAATATATACGAAATAAAGAACCTTGAAAATAATCAAACTTTGGAATGACAAATTGTATCCTTGTTTAGGTATCATTAGTAATGTGATAAAAAAGTGCTGAAAGGGTTGCCTATTAAGAAAACTGCCTGTTATAGGAAGCATTGACTACGTAATATAATAATCATTATATTCGCCATCTCTCTCTCTATTTCTCTACCCGACTCACTTTCCCGTCCACTGACAGGCCTATATTGGTAAACCTCTCACTCCGGAAGAGAAAAAGCAAAGTATGTGTCAGTTCTATTTTGTTTTGTTTCGAATAATTCATTGTGCAAATCATCTTCTTCTTTTTTTTTCATCAAAATGACATACCACAATCTGTTGAAAAAAAGTGCAAAAAATTGCAAATCATATGTGGGTATAATTTATAATGTTGGGTGGGGATTGGGAAAGATTCGACTGTGGGTTTCTTTGTATGTGTGTGTGTGTGTGTGTGTGTGTGTGTGTGTGTTTCACGATTGTGCAGCTATATAAAAGGGGTGGTATAGTGTTGATTGAGATGGGGATTCAGCTTGTAACTTTGTGCGAGATACTTAATTACAACTTGATGAAAAATGTTATCGAGCACACAATTCTAAAAGGAATTCAGTTTATTTGATGAAAATCGGTTCTGAAATGGCCGAGATATAAAAAAAAAAAAAACTAAGTAAAACAAGGCGATCCCAGCAAAAGGTGGGTCCCATCTTTTATCAGGATCGCTTTGTTTTGGATATCACACCCATTTCAAAACCAACAATCATCAAAGTAATAAGATTTGAACTCCTCTTAGAATAATTATAATGCTCCTTCATATTTTGTAAGATAGTCCTCATTACCTCACAAAAACAGTTGGAAACCCGAAGTCCCATCTCAACCAAAACTATATCATCTCTTTAACAGGATATTAATGGTGATAAGATAGGGTTTTATGTACCTTCCTGCGACTTGACAGATAAATATATATTTGAAATGAATGTTACTCTTCTTTCCGTCTGTATTAGGAGCCCAATCAAGGGTTCTTAACTGTAAGAAGTTCTTATATCGATGACATCATAAACATTGACGACATAAATATATAGCCCCTGAATGAATAACAAGTGACACTATTAATATTGTGCTACCTCTTCCATGCATCCATTCACCTTTATCCATGTATATTGATGATGATGTTTGTTACCACTCACAGAATACCAAGAAGCGTTTGCTTTCTTCGACAAGGATAGCAGCGGTAAGATCAGCACGTCTGAGTTGAAGAGTCTGCTCGAGTCCATCGGCCAGGTTGTCAGCGATGAAGATGTCAGCAGTCTGGTGAATTCTGTCAAGGATCGCGATGGTGGTAAGATTCTTTACTATTAGGGCCTACTCTCTTACTATGGAACACTGAACTGTGGCATTGACTTGACAACTTAGATTAAAGCGACAAGTTGGGATATGTTCAAAAGACGAATGAATACTGGCAATAGTATTTTAGTTAAGTCAAAGTAAAGGAATCTTTCCTGTCCAGAGAGTCCTCATAATCATTTATTTATCATGTTTCATCAAAGGTTGCTTTTTAATAATCAAAGATAGATGCAAGGGCGGTGTTTTTTCTTATTTCTTAATTAATCTGTATCTTGTTGTCGTTTTATTCACATATGCAGTGTATATTAAATATCACCCTTATCATATAGTAATAATTAGTATATTTTGTAATTGTCTCCCTTTATTTTGTTACTCTGGATATTTCATACTTTTAAATGTTCAATGTAAATTGAATGCAATTTTATTTTCTTTTATTTTGGGGTTAATTTCATATTTCTGTTCGCCTTTATATCGTGTCTTGCCTATAACACGTAAGTGTTTGTGTCGGTTTTGTTTCAGTTTGTACTTTAGCGATGATAATATTGACGTAGATTTGATTCATCCAGGTAGTATGCTAAAAGCATGTAAATTAAATCTGTTCGACTGGACTTTTGAAAATCACGGAGTGAACAGTTTCGTGACTCGTCCTAGTCACTTCTTCAGCTCTGTCTGGCTGACGAGCATTCACCCGTGGAGGGTGAATGGGCGGGGCCGTCCGGCAATGTTACTGCCTTTATTCCGCAAAATTCCTCGACGTGCAGACAATAAAGGTAATAACCATCGCCCATTCACCCTCCACGGGTGAATGCTCGTCAGCCAGACAAAGCTGAAGAAGTGACTCGGACGAGTCACGAAAATGTTTTCTCCGCGATTTTCACAAGTATGTCCAGTCGAACAGATTTAATTTGCACGCTTTTATGTATACTGCAGGCTATTTGTTGTGTTTTAATGCACGGACTATGTTATTATACATGTACTAAAGAAATAGCTTGGCTGATGTCAGTACTATGAACAAATTAAAAAAGGAAATAAATGGAATGAATGAATGAATGAATGAATGAAATCAATAATATGATTGTTAAAATGTTGTTTTTTATGTCATTAATTTCATTATTATTATTATTATCATTATTATTATTATTGTTGTTGTTACTATCATTATTATTACTATTATTATTATTATTATTGTTGTTGTTGTTACTATCATTATTATTATTATTAGCAGTAGTAGTAGTATTTCATTTGCATATGATTGTATTCTATTTCGAGTGCCTGCTAAGGATGCACTGAACATTAAGCCGTCATGGCAGTGACGGCTGCCCGTCCCCTCCGAAGGGCCTATTATAGGCAATGATGACAAACTTCCTTGTCTATTAAAGGGGAAATCCAGTCCAAATATAAGTCAGTCTGATAAGAAAGAGTAAAATATTACAAGTTCAACGGTAAGATTTTGGTCGAAATCGGGTGAAAAATAAGGAACTTGATATGACATTTTGAAGTTTGACTAATTTTTCAGCAAACAGTTATTAAAAGGTCAATATGAATATGCAAAATAGCAAAGTGAGCATGTCATCCCCACACAATTTCCATATTGTTTGTACGTAAAATTTTGAAATTTCTCGTTTTTCATTCAAACGCAATTTTGCCCGAGGCTCAAATCTTGATATATCTAACTGATAACTATTTTGAAGTTATTCAACCAGGAATAACATCATGTTTCAGACTTCAATGACAGAAACATCGAACTTTCATTTTTTTTTTACACGATCAATGGAAAAATTGAGAGGGTATGACATGGTCAGCTCACTTATTTGCATTATCATTCATATCCATTGTACAAGAACTGTTTTGCCGAAATTAGCAAAACTTCAATATTTCATAACTTTCTTATTTTTCACCCGATATCAGTCAAATTTTGACCATTGAATTCGTAAGTATTTACTCTTTTTTTAGGCTAACTCATTTTTGGACTGGATTTCCCCTTTAAAGGTCACAACCGCGGCAGCCATGTAGGGTACTCGACCCATGACCTCGATTAATGACTTGGCGCCGTAGTTTTATCCATGATCTGACACTGCAAAATCTGGTGTTAATTTTCCGGTGCTCATTCTTTATGGTGTTAGATAAACACCTCCGGGTCCGGGTGTCATTTTGAAATATGAAATTGTGTGGGGTTTTTTTTTTCAATAGTTTCTCAGTTACTGCTTCTCTTGTCACTGCTTGTTGATTTTGATCTTCGACAAGACAATCAAGAATTTCCCGATAAAGTACTCGATTCCTGAAAAAAAAAATGTGTAAACACATTTACACCACAGTAACACCAGTTGGTGTGGTCTCTCATTGAAGCTGGACGGGTGTTATACCAATGACATTAACACCATCAATATCAAATCAACACCATTCGGTGTCATTATTAACACCAGCGCAGTGTCAAAAATATCACCAGCTACAGTGTCAAGTTAACACCACGAAGTGCCAGGTGAACACTTTTCAACACCATCACAATATATTGTTTACTCCCGTGGGTGTGGTCACCTGATCGGTGTTAGATTTAACACCCATGGTGTTAAATCTAACACAGATGTTTTTACAGTGTACATCGAAATTCATATGAATATGGTAGAAATTGTGAGCTTATTTGGTAATTTTGTTTACCAACTTGCCACTTTCTTTGATAATCCTGACAGCCTCTTTATGTCAAAATCTGGCAATTGCTTTGTGCAACGGACCTCTACTTCCTCTCCTTCAGTTCGTCCTTCTCTGTTAAGCCAATAAACTGCCCCGTCTATGTAGTTGTTTCTTGCAGTTTGCCTTTTTATGTAACACATTTTGTTTCCTCAATTGTTTTCTGTGTGTGTCTGTGTGTGTGTCTGTGTGTGTGCTCCCATACAATTTTTGTTTTGTACTTCCCATTATTGAATCGCTGACTTCTCTATATACGCGCTTGTCCGTTGCTTGATCCTCTCTTTTCTAATAGCACAATGACTTTGTTCAAATAGTTCGATATAGGGCATACTTATGCTTTTCCCCGTTATCAAATGTTGAGTATGTCCGTAATACTCACATTGTATTACATTGACACGTTCGTTTTGTTTTATTGTAATTGAAAGAATGTGTGACATTAAAGCAAAAATTTGAATTGAATGGAAAACGTGAAAAAAAAAGAGTTGGGTCTGTGATTTCCAGTAATAATAATATGCCCCCACCAGCCATGGATGTTGTGATAACTTCACAACGAGTTACAACCAGCGTTCTGTGACGTTTTGCTTTTCTCCTTACAGATAGGACTACACTCAATGTGGAGGAGTTCACTGACCTGGTAGAATCTAGAATTGCGGGTCTAAATAAATCGGTACTCTTCGCACTCTCCGACCTTGATACGAACAAGGATGGCTACATCGAGTAAGTATTATGTCCTTGATTAGCAACATACTTGACCTCAACTACATTTCCTCATGCAGTCAACTCCGTGGCGATACCCTTGCAACCTCAGAGATTTTTGCTGTTTCTGTAGCCGACAATATACAGTGTTAAGATTCTTTACACATATTTTTTTTTCCTGCAGCAGCAATTCTATGAAGCTTTCTGTGATAATCAAAGGAATAATATTTTTGCTAAACAGAGAGTAAAGTTAAGTAAGCCAAGTAATCCTAAATGGATCCTAAATATTTTGGACTTTCTGTGTTAATAAATTGTCTCATATGACATTCGAAATGAACCATTAAAAAAATCATGTAAGCATTTCACTAAAATATCTGTTTCGGATATGCGGCAAGAGAAGACTACTGCGATAAATTTAGTCCTCCTAGTACATTAGACCTGACTGAAAGAGAAGGGAGAAGAAGTAGAAGAGACCAGACATCCCAAAGAAGTCGCAAGGTAACCCAAAAATAAACTGATGATGATGATAATGCTTTGATTTCCTTTGAGCGTCACTTCGCATGCAGGAGTGACCAATGACAGGTCTCTGAAAATGTCTCCTCGTAATTGCTCTTCCAGAAGAAAAATGACCAAACAGATACACAAATGCTTCGTTTTCGAACGTACTGCCGATAACTAATTTACGCAGGGTAGCTTCACCCTGCGTTCTAACAACCACCCCTCCCCCCCCCCCCACACACACACACACATACACCCACACCCACACACACACACACACACACATTATCATTCTGGGCATTCCCAAGTCGGTCCTAAACAGCAACTGATTAGTAAAACACATCAGTGCAAGTTTGAGGAAAATCGGACAATCAATGCAAAAGTTATTAATTCTAAAAGTTTGGGTGTTGTAACCACTGGGTATGGAGACTACTAGAGTTCATGACGTCATGTGCGGACAATTTAAAGAAAATATAAAGAGAATTCCGCAAAGATTCATTTTCATTGAAATTACACATTCCATCAACTTGACACTGACATACGAGCTTACGGGTTTAGTCATTATTCCTCCCTCTTTCTGAATATTCTTTATACATTTTCTTCATATTGTTGCCCACACAATGATGTCATAAACTCAAGTATTGTCCTTATCCAGTGGTTCCAACATAAAAATGTATAGAATTAATAACTTTTGCACCGATTGTCTGATTTTCCCCAAAACTTTTACTGATGTGTTCTACTAATGTTGCTGCTCTCACTCAATCCACATTATTTTTTTGGGGTTTTGGTTTCCTTTAATGAGAGATTTTCAGTGACAGCGTGATACCAGTTGTGTGTACTTTCTCTCTCTCTCTCTCTCTCTCTCTCTCTCTCTCTCTCGCCCCTTCAGCCGTGACGAGCTTCTGAAGAACATAAAGGCAAAGCTGGAGGGGAAGATGACAGAGAAGAGGATCGGTGAAATTTGTGACATAATGGTTACTGAAGCTGACAAGGACCAAGATGGAAAGATCAGCTACAAAGGTGTCCTTTCTCTCTTTAATGAAAGCACGTTTGAATTTTCCTCTTTCGGCAGGCAGGGAGAACAATAATTATGTGTACTTTTCATACTCAATAAAATTCTTTGGAAATGTCTTTACATTTTCGCTATGTTGTCGACCTCCTGCGAGATCACACATTGCTGAGGACGTCTTATCTAAAGATCCCATCTAGTACATGGATTTTACAACAACTGTAAAAATTAATAGTTTTGAATGGATTGCCTGATTTTCCTCAAGTTTTATCATTATAAAGTGTAATGCTGCATAGATTGTATTTTGATTTACTGCATTCACTAATAATGTACATTTGTATTTACGAAAAATCCATCTTTAATGAGTTTGATGAAATGAACCTTGTGAAATCATTACGTAAGAATGATTTGCCTGCGTAGAGGCATATAGTATGGTCTTTGTATTTTTTTCCTTTGAATATATATGTTTGTTTTGCTTTCTTTTCACGTACGGATTTATGTGGTCAAGCAGCATATTATATAGAAAGAGGAACATCATGTGATTAAATCATATTCAATTGATATCATTAAATTAAATTCGAGAAAAGAATACGGAAGAAGTCTTGTTTGTACACACACACACACACACACACACACACACATGCACATACACATAGGTCTATACATACGTAGGGGGCACGCATGGGTTCGTGTGCATGTGTATCTCTTGTGGTCCATGAAATCAAATACGCAAGCCTTGCTTTCATTTAAAGTGAAATGAAACGAAACTATATACTATCATGAAATCATGCGCAATATGTTGATTTAGATCGATACTTAGCGTAAGGGGCTTTCACGCACCTGGATTGCATGGAGCTACATAGTGTTGCGCACCGACCGCGTCGGGCTTACGGTACCTTACGCTGTACTTACGCCGGCCTGCGTAACAATTCGCCGAGCGACACAAGGGGGTTCGCGGGGTAAAAAGAAGAAAAAAAAAAGAATCATTATGCTTAAATTTTTTTCGCGTTCTTTCGGCGTAAAGCGCAGCACGCATATAAACACGGTTTATTATACAGTGCACTGTTACGCAACACTACGCTACTGTACGCCAATGTCTACTCAATAGTACGCTACGACGAAAAATCCTTTAAGGCTGGTACATGTACCAATAAAATGCAAACACTTCTTTTTCTCATTCTTTCGATGGCTTGTTTCCATGTTTGTTTGTTTGTTTGTTTGTTTGTTTGGGTTTTGGGGTTTTTATGAGCACGCGGCCTATTTCGGTGTAGTCGGTACGCAACACTATGTATAACAGGGCCGGTGTGAAAGCCACTCATGATGGGTATGAGTGTCAGATTACTTTCCATAATACATGTTTGTATTTACATGGTATGTCTCTCTCTCTCTCTCTCTCTCTCTCTCTCCTATCTCTTCACTTCGTATTTCCATGTTGAGGGTTCGCCATGCGAAAGTCTTAAAAAGCATATAGGCCTAAGTGATTTATTGGCAATCACCGAATTAGATACCTTTTCGTTTATTTGATTCTTTTTGTTCTGTTTTGTTTCCTTGATTACAGAGTTTGCAGCTATGCTGTCATAAGAGAACGGTCTCGAGCAGTCTAGCACGAACGACCGCATGCAGTCCTGGTCAGTGTTCTCGTAAGCAACCCAGTCACCGTCGTCATGGAAAACATCTTTTTCGACATGGTTTTATATCAGTGACTGACAAAGCTAAATGCAAGATTTCTTCTGTAAGGGGTGAAGGTACTATCTCGTGCTCCACACTTATACTGAATTTTCTTAATTTCAAATCTCCCTATTTGAAGTACATTTACAACTCACAAAAAATTACCCATTGTCGCGACTGTACTGTATTTCTAATGTAGGCCTACATAGAAATACTTTGTACCACAAACACAGCATACTCTGAAAATGTCTTAGGTATAACCGTTCCTGTCTCAAAATCCTATCCGCAAAAGACAACAAAATTTATGCACGTTTCTGTGGTGATATGCGTTCAATGTCATATTACTTATTTTAATTAATCTTTGCCATCACATGGCATGATCATCTACAAATGAAAACTACTATGTATTTCTGAGTATGTAATTCTTTAAAAAAAAGAAGAAAACGTTCACTGTACAATTACTTCATCATCCCCTGTTTAATTTTATATCTGGTACATGGGGTGTTTTAATTTCATAATCTCATATGTCTTTAAGGCAGAACAAGAAAGTCACTTCAAAACTAACACAAAAGGCGTTGTAATAAAGAAAAAAAGATCTGAGAACAACAATACAAAGTTGTGAGTTTTGTATTTGATGTGATGTGTCAGTATGTCTAGACGTCTGTTGTTTTCTATCGTTCTCCAATAAACAAGATATATTTAATGTCACAAGGTCCAGACAAAATAATGTACCATTTCAAATCTACCATAGGCCCACCAGGTATCGAATTTAAATCGCAAAAAAGACAGTTACCTGAAACGCCATTCCATGTTGGTGAAAATCGAACACCAGTTAAATCTACATTTATATAGAAGAAGTTTTAGTGACACTGCATGAAATAAGCGTGCTATAGAATATCAGCATTATACACACATTCTGTCATAAAATTATGATATTAGTCACAATCACAATGCGAAGTACATGGTGAGACTGCAGTGGTGATGTCCTCGCTTTATAAGGGTCTCCTCCTGGCCGTTATAACAATCTTTTGTCTGGTATAACTCTCCCAAGCAATCTGTAGGCCTATGCATGGTGCCTTGTTACCCAGAGCAAAGTGCGTGTGTGTATGTGCGTGTGTGTGTGTGCTTGTGTGTGTCTGTGTGTGCGTGTGTGTTCAGTGTGTCTGTGTGTATGTGTGTTGTGTACAATTTTGTACGTGTTAACTGCTAAATTAGTGTTCCGATTCCTTATCGGGATTGCCTAACAAATTAATAAACACTCTTCGAGTCCTGAAAAACAAAATTATCACTAAAAATCAATAATAAACACTCACCATTCGGTGAATAGTTATGACTTTTATGGCAAAACAAACCATTACAACTCATTTGCACACAAACTTGATTATAAAAGTGGACAACTTTCTTATTTCTTTTTCTTATTCACGAAGCCTACTCAATTTAATCAATGCCTTTCAGTGTTTACAATCGTCTTATACGACAAACTCGCTATATATCTTAAGGTAGATACTCCACCACATTATTTGGTATACATCAGACGAATGGCTATCATTTCTATACTGACTACAGTGTCTTAGGAGTCACTGTGTCTAGAGGGTAAGTGTGCTTTGAAAAACAAGAACAACAAATAGCCAAACCTTCTATAGCTGATATGAGAATACAAACTTGAGCTGAACAGTGCACAAATGGCCTTGATATTATACGAATAACGATGACAATTCACTGGACCTACCTGACTTGGACCGCAGGAGTGAAGGCGACTCGATTGTCAGCAGGTGCCAAGTCACGTGGTCTTTAACGTGGATGAAGGAGACGTTACCCCATGCAGTCTCACTGGTCTCCAGCACCTCATGGAGACATCTGGGAGCACGTCTCTAACTTTTATAATCTCAGGGACGTCTCCGCAGCTACCAGGCGTCCACTTGATAGGGCGCGGACAAGACGCGGACAAGACCCGGAATGCAAATTTGGTATTCCGCACTCCTTCGGCAACCTGTCCGCACGTTCCTGTGAACGTGTCCGCTCACTGTCCTAAACATGTCCGGGCGTTTCCGCACCTTCGGGAGAGAGAACAATTTCCGCGTCCAAATTTTGATCGAGACCAAAATTTGGATGCGGAAATGAATTTCTTGACATCTTCGGCGACTTGTCCTGACGATGTCCTGAGGATGTCCTGCTTGTCCGGAACCCTTTCGCTCCTTCCGCACACGCTCCGGAAAGAATCCCGCGGTGTGGGGAAGCTTCGCGAATGAAAGCGGAAGACACCAGGAATGTTTTAGGACAGCGCGGAGCCGATGCGGATCTATATATGCAAGTGTCCGGAACCGATGCGGAAATTTTGTGATCCAGACTAGAAAATGTCGACACTTTCCGCGAGCGTCATGCCAATGAAACGCAAAATGAGCAAGAAGGGAGGTGAGGCCCATGCAAATATCCCTATCACAGGCACACCTTTCGTCTAGTGATGAAGAACAGGTAAATCTAAGGAATTTCGGGTCCCAGAAGGCAAAGAAGAAAGTAGTAGAGACTGTGCCAAAAGCAACCAGAAAGAAGTGAAATCAGTCCCCCTAACTTCCTAGTAAGTTTACTAATATGTTGATTTGATCTTTTCAGAAATTATTTTTTATCTGAGTGACTTTTCTGGTTCCTATTACTTACTATGGTACATTTTCCTTTATGTTGTTTTCGTATTTTATTTGCAAACAAACTAGGTTGTCCTATGTGACAGCCCAGTTGAAAAATCACAAAAGTAGGTGGAAGTACACTCAGAAAAAAAGCAACATTTTTTTGGCTGAATGTTAATGTATTATATAAACATGAACAAGTTATTATTCATACGTAAATGCTTTCTAATGATACAACATATTAGAACAAAAGACAAATTCATCACGCTAAAAATCATGAATTCAATTGCAAAGATATATGCCTGTGGTCTCATTACAATGTAATATCTCTGAAGTACAAAATAACAACGAAAGCTAAAGATAATGGAGGAAAATGAAGAATTTTCTGTCAAACCAAAATTCAAGTGAAATGAGAGAAAAAAGCAATAAATCATGAACTCGAAAAAGTGTTAAATTTCTGTCTTTCTTTTGTTTTTTGTTTGTTTGTTTGTTTTTTGCTGAGTGTATGTATCTAAGTACACATTAAGCATCACAAATCATTTCAGAAATATTCTTTACCTGAATGATTTTCGTAGTTGTTATTACCTAATAATTCTATCTTCTCTTTTTGTTTTAGTTGCAAATAAACTCGATTGTCCAATTTGACAGCCCAGCTGAACCCCCCCCCACCCAAAAAAAGTAAAATTTAAATAGGTTAAAAATATTTCCCCATTTTTACACTTTATTTACAATAGGCTAGTTAGCTCTAAGCATGAAAAAAAAAAACTTCTCGGACTCGAATCATTGCAAAATGTTCAAAAGTGATCAAAATAAGAGGGATTTAGAGATGCACAAGGGTAAAAATGAGAGAAAGAAAAACAAATTTAATGATTAGGATCATTTTGGCATGCTCTGCAGAAGTATCAGACAAGACATGTATATATTTCACGATGAATAAAGCACAGGTCTAAAAGAGGAATAAAGAATATATATATATATATATATATATATATATATATATATATATATATTATATATATAAGTAACAGAACTGCAACAAAGTTCATGCTGTATTCACCAACGGTTTATTTCTTGTGAAGAAATAAAAAAAAGTGAAATAAAAGAAGGTTAAAAATATTTCCCCATTTTTACACTTTATTTACAATAGGCTAGTAAGCTCTAAGCATGAAAAAAAAAAAGACTTCTCGGACTCGAATCATTGCAAAATGTTCAAAAGTGATCAAAATAAGAGAGATTTAGAGATGCACAAGGGTAAAAATGAGAGAAAGAAAAACAAATTTAATGATTAGGATCATTTTGGCATGCTCTGCAGAAGTATCAGACAAGACATGTATATATTTCACGATGAATAAAGCACAGGTCTAAAAGAGGAATAAAGAATATATATATATATATATATATATATATATATATATATATATTATATATATAAGTAACAGAACCGCAACAAAGTTCATGCTGTATTCACCAACGGTTTATTTCTTGTGAAGAAATAAAAAAAAGTGAAATAAAAGAAGGTTAAAAATATTTCCCCATTTTTACACTTTATTTACAATAGGCTAGTAAGCTCTAAGCATGAAAAAAAAAAGACTTCTCGGACTCGAATCATTGCAAAATGTTCAAAAGTGATCAAAATAAGAGAGATTTAGAGATGCACAAGGGTAAAAATGAGAGAAAGAAAAACAAATTTAATGATTAGGATCATTTTGGCATGCTCTGCAGAAGTATCAGACAAGACATGTATATATTTCACGATGAATAAAGCACAGGTCTAAAAAAGGAATAAAGAATATAAATACAGTATGCTGTATTCACCAACGGTTTATTTCTTGTGAAGAAATAAACCGTTGGTGAATACAGTATGAACTTTGTTGCAGTTTTGGTACTTATCTTTTTATCTTGCCAATACGTGGACTACCTTATCAATATATATATATATATATATATATATATATATATATATATATACATTTACATATTTATGTATATTTTATGCCTAACTTGTGTTGTCCGGAAGGCATCCTGATTGTCCTCGTTCATTCCTGGTATAATCCTAGATGTTTCCGCGCTGCCCGGCTACGATTAGCATATTCCGAGGTATTTCGCGCTCTTCCGGAGTGATTCCTAGGAATGTCCGCAGTCAGTCCGCGGACAGTCCGCGGACAGTCCTAGGAATGTCCCAGGACAAGCCGATTCACAAAGTTATTCCGCGTCTGTCGTGGACAGGATGCCAAAATGACAACATTTGCTTCCGCAACCCTTCCGGGGCTTGTCCGCGCCCAAGTGGACGTCCGCCCTAAAGGAGACGTATGTTGCGACACGGATTGTCGCCCCTACACGGATTGTCGCCCCCGTCACGGATTGTCGCCTGGTGACAATCCGTGACGCTTGTGCAGTTCCCAGTTTTTGACCTCGAAGGCGACAATCTGCGTTGGCAAAAAATTTGTTGCGACACGGATTGTCGCCCCGTCACGGATTGTCTCCCCGGGCTCGGGGTGGTTCCTCCGGTGTTAAGCTTTGGTGGGATGGGTATGACTGGTAAGTTATGAGTATGCGTGTGTGTGTGTGTGTGTGTGTGTGTGTGTGTGTGTATTGTGAGCTGCACGATATGTGATGTGTATGATTTGTTGTTGTGTGTGGGTGTGTGTGTGTGTAAGTGTATAAGTATGTGTGTGTGTTTGGAGTATAATAACACAATATGTAGAAACTGTGCATGTGTGGTGGTTGTATTGTGGTAGTGGTTTGTTTGTGTGTATACGTGTGCCTGTATGCTTACGTGTGTATGTGGAATATAGCGGCGCTACTATGGCAATACAAACGCCTTCAGAGTGTATGAGCACGTGTTTAAAGAATTCACACCAGCGTTGATCTAAAAATAGTATGGGTGTGTCAACCAATATCAGCGGTGAGGCGGGCTAGGCGAGAGAGAGACTGAGAGAAAATACATACGAGGGAGGTACCCTCCCCAAATGTTATTTGTCTTTGTTCATTTTTCACTGCAGTCATTTTCTTCCATCAGTCTTATCAACTAGAACGTCCATATCACTATTCTTTGTCCCAGAATAGGTTTGGCATGCTTTATGCATGAGCGAATAATTTCCACACGCCGTAAAAAATTTATCAATCGTTAGTTGATTTTAGCACAAACGAACTGCCATTGCACACCGCTAATACATACGTAATACAAACAAACACCAACAAACACTCAAACAAATCCTCATAATGCAAATAAACCAACTCAACACTTTTTTTCCTTGATATTTATTGATTTCATTCAAATCATTCATAAATCGACCCATTCTGGGTGTAACATGAACAAAAAAAAAGTTACAAATGGCAATTCGAAACACAAACAAATCAATTTGTCAATTTATACCACAAATAATCTCACTTCAACATAGATAACTCGATTATAGACCAACCCTACTAATAATTTCTTCACGAGAAAGTTTTGACATGTAGGGCCCTACCAAACCTATATTCCTTGAATATATTGGTTTGGATCATGTAACACCTTCTTATACATAAAGAACACAAATACATTACACAAATCTAGAATGAAATCAGTCATAAAAAACCCGACCACCCCCTCCCCTCCCCAACCGAAACAAATCTAGGGCCTACATCTATCCTAAATATTAAATCCTACCAACATCTGTCATACCATTTATAACTATCCTTCTTCAAATCCAATCCCCAACCCACCAACCCCTGATTAAGCAAAACCTAAATCATCCCACACCCACATTCACCAACCCAAATACATACATACATACACACACACACACACACACACACACACGAAGTCGGACGAATGAGCCTTCGGACGAATGAGCCTTCAGAATAACAAACTTTTGCAATAACGAAATATAACCCCCTTCCCACATACCGACGCACACCCGAACCGATACCACATTCCTTCCTGATGAAACGATTTCCAAATGTTGATAAATAAGACATAATGGACCGTATGCAGAAAAGCAGCATCCGCCCGCACGCAAGCTCCACTCCGAATTACAAATCTGCCAAACAAACTCATCAAATTCAAAGCTGCTGATAAAATCAATATCAACGTTTATGCCAGCAACAGCTTACTAGGTATCCCTCCCCACGCGCAGCTAGAAAACATACGCAAAAAACTGACATAATAAACACATTCTTCCATCACACACACACACACACACACACACACACACACACACACACACACACACACACACACACACTCCTACCTTTCGCCCGGAGGCTTCCTTTAATGGTTTTAGAGACCTAGTCTGCCTTCGGTGTATTGTGTATAAGTGTGTGGGTATAGAAAGGGAGGTGAGATGAAATCCGAGGTATATATAGATAATCATGACATTGTGTGAGTCTGTTTGTGTGTCCTGGCACTTGCAGACTGCTATAGGTGAAGATCCATTACACATAAAAACAAATAGAATTTCACACAAGTTTGGAATAAATAGTTCTATAGGTCATGGAATTGTCAGCGTGCAACTGATGGAGAGAAATGAGAACGCGAACAAAGTTAATGTATAATAACCACATGTGCATGTAATTCTACTTCTGTGTATACTTGGCGTCTTTTCAGCGGTGTACGCTCTACTTTGAAGTCACTGTTGCATGATGTCATTTAAGGAAAAACTCCCCCCCCCCCCCCAATCGGGTAAAGGAAAATATTACATCACATCAGTGAAATTTTTAGTTTGATTATTGGACAGTCCATTCAAAAGTTACCAATTTTTTAAAAGTGTTTGTGATTCCCACGTGCCATCCTGAACAAGCGCTCGAGCAAAGATACTGGGAAAATAATACAAAGAATTTGTCATCTTTCTCAGTCATCAAACAAAAATTTGCCCGATCTTGACTTACTCTTATTTATAAAAATACAACCCGAATGCATCTCAGTCACAAGCATATTTTGAATGTGTAGGCCTATTTATCATTACTAACATTTTATTCAATATATCTTAATTATCTATCATTAAATATTCATTTTTATTAATGCTCATGTTCTCAATGAGACGTCATAAATTGTTATGTATATCCAGTAGTTTGTGCTTCTGCACAAATACATAAAAAAGCAATAATCCCCTATACTGCTGTAGACCAAGTTTGCTCAAACCCCCACGGAAGTGCTTTCCCATTCATTTTGCAGTCTGAATTTAAACATACACAGAGGAGTCGGGGATAATAATCCCAAAACGCTTTTGTTTGTTTGTTTGTTTGTTTGTTTGTTTGTTTGTTTTTTGATATGGTGGGTGGTTTTTTTTTTTTCACTAATCACTTAGAATAGCCACTGGTGAATAGCATTCCAAGCAAACAACCAACAGTCCAATACTTGTTATTTTAGACGAGCAGCTTTTGCTATACGCTCGTTTGTCCTTGCCTGTATAGTCTGGTTTTCCGGGCTGTTGCTTTTCTTGGTCAGTCAAATGAATCGTCCAAGGCTTGCTTTCTACATACCTCTAATCGTTTTGTTTGCTGTCGCTGGCCATTACTTTTTACCTCGAATTTCATAGTAAACAAAATGCATTGCGAGTATTCTACATTATCTGCCGCTCGTAACTCGTTGGCTAATAATGCTCTTCTATGACAGTAATAAAAATGATGTGTCTATATGAAGAGGATTCTAAAACTTACCAGTTTAAGCGACTGTAAAAAACTTGAATAACTTGAATATGAGACCGCTCTGAAGCAAATTATGTTCACACAACAATAAATATATAATGTACTCTTAAATGATTCCACAAGAATTGAAACAATCATCCCCCAGCATTCCAACTGATTCCCACAGATCAGTTACTAGACATCCCCTTTAAGATAAGCGACCAAAAGACCAACATGCATCAGACAGGATAATCATTTTCTTCAGGCGTCCTTTGAGGCCGTCGACACTAATCTGAGACTATGCAAAGAATTGCTCATGAGATAATCCCATTCTTAAGAAAATAGAAGAAATACAATGTGAAAATACAATGGGAAAATGTTTTATCCCCCCCCCCCATCCTTAAATTCCAATTTACTTCGAACGCTTTCGACTTTTGAAAAAGCTGGATTCTATCATGCTTTCAAAAATAATGTGCAATAATTATCGAAGAAAGAACAAGGTAATAAAATTATATCTTTGGAATATGCCCTCCTCCGTTATGCCACACGCATAATGGTGGAGGGCATATTCCAAAGATATAATCCGTGAGACAGGGTCATTTTAAGATCCAAGCACTACCAGACATTATAATCTCGATAACAATAGACTTCCATGAAGGACAGCATGTTATGTAGGTCTTACAACTGTAAATAACTTCCTAGAGACACACTCAGATGTAAAACAAAACAAAAAACAAAAAAAATACATTTTAAAAATACACAATAAAATCGATATCCTTTGTTTATTTGTTATCTGGGTAATCGAAGTTGGTTTTCTTTGCATGGAAGGCTTTTCAGGCAAAATTTCGTTCATAGGTATTCAGAGAAAGCCTATAGAGGACTGGTTCTCTACTCAAAATTAATTAACGTGTCTTATTAATCTACGCTTAATACATTTTAAGGTATCAAGTCAATATGAATTCAAAAGAATGTGTGATCAGCTTTAATGGAGGTGTATTGTGAGTTGAAGGAGTCATCCTCAACCTCACTAGTTTCAAACAGGCTGGATAGTATCTATTAGTATCTTTTGTCACGGAAAAGTGATGGGGATATGGGGCTAGTCCACTTAATTTACGAACGTGAGAAACCTAGACGCAGATTTGAAAAGAAAGTATGCCATTTTGTTTTGCTGTCACCTCGCAAGAACGTTGGAACTATCGCTAATTTTCATTACAGACTGCCGCCGTAGGACATAATGGGGTCACCGGAGAAGTGCCCGGTGAATCTTCATTCGTTAGCACAATCATTTCAAAAGGAAAATACCTTACCATCGAATTAATTCGAGGCCAGTTGCAGTGCCAGCCACGAAAGGCCAGTGATAATCATTCAGACTCAATTTGAGGAGCCGGAGATTTTCCTATTCTTAGCATGATTCTGGAATGTTTGGGACACGAATCTAAAAAGCTGTATGCCTGTACTGGGAAAGGGAAAAGAGAGATTCCCCAACTCCCTGGCAATATAACGTTACGTAGAAGTCTTATTAGCATTTTCAACTATTCCTGGCAGAAGTGGCAGAGGAAATGAAATTAGGATATTTTTAAATGGTATTTGTATAGTTTAAAAAAAACACACAAAACTAAAGATTCAGTGTTTGTCAACTTTGGAGTGCAAGTAAACCAGGTTGTAAGTACAATTAATATTAGAACCAAAGCGTGACGACCAGCCTTCAGAATAATGGGATGGAGTTTGGAGATAATTGTCACATCTTACTAAGTACTTTTAAAGCTGGCCTCACGTACTCATCATAATGAATCTGTCCAGAAAATCTTATGAAAGGTGTATATTGCCTAACAATCGCTTGCCCTATGATTGATTACGTAACACTGTTTGATTTTTTTTCTCGCTTTGTCACTGTGGTTGTTTTGCTGTTTCGTCTTGCACTTTTTCGAAATTGGTATCGATATTGGTTTAACTTGTAAATAAATTATATACATTACATTAATGCTCTCGGGTGGTACTGTATTATTTAGGACCGTACCAAGAAAGAATAAGAAATGCAGCATGCATTTAGTCTTGAGGGTCGAGTGCATTGCGGGTAAAAATGAGGAGTTCATCTTCAAAATACACCTCAGTTATTACCCTATGGGCATGTTTTGAATACCCCTTTCCCGCTGCCCGTCTCGGTGAACCACCGAGAGGTTCCCCGGTGAATTCACCGGGGAACCTCTCGGTGAAAGTTTGAGTGCCGTCGTTTCACACTGCTCTCGGTGAAACTTTCCCCTAGACGGGTTTTCTGCTCGCAACGTGGGTGATCTTATGTACTTGAGTTTGTTGTGCATCTGCGATTTGGTTTTTTCGATCCCATGTTCAGCAAGTTTTCGGAGGAGGGACTCGTATGCGGCAGCGTCAGCCGACGTCCCGCTCAGCTCTTCGTTCACTGCTGCCTTGCTACGTAATTGAAGTTACAGTCTCTCTTCGTCTTTGGTCCACGCTCCAGCCATTTGCAAAATTCCCTCAAATTTCAACAGCACAAAACGTCAACGGATTTCTCCTGCACACTGTAAACCCAGCACTTGACGAGAAAAGCACAAAATACGAAAAAAATCAAGCAAGAGGCGCACTGTATCAGACTTTACTGGAAGAGTTAAAAGCTAGACACTAGAGGAAGACGAAGAAGGAGGAAGCATCAAATCGATCAAGTACATATGTACACTGTAAACCTGTATCAGCTTTGTATACAGTACACGGCGTGCTAATTACTAGTAAACAATACAATGCACAGCACGATGCAAAACAATGCCGTCGCACTGTGAACGCCACATTGCACACGAAACGACATACTAGTACTATGTACAGTAGTGTCGTGTGTATGTTTACAAACATGAATTACTACTTAGTACCCTGTACGTGTGGATTTGGGAGGTCGAGTGCGCGCTAGCTAGCTGAAAACGTGTGCATGACCAGAAACAAAACATGACCTTTGACATAATCTGCATATTTTCCCCGGTGTTTCACCGAGACAACCTTTCACGCTGGGCGCTCTCGGTGAACCACCGGGTGATCTCCCGTTGAACTATCGGTGTTCACCCAGGACGCTTCTCGGGTAAAAATTGCCCAAAATTTCATCGGTGTTTCACCTAGGCTTCCCCTAGGTTTCAACCGAGTGACCTTTCACACTGAGGGGTTCCCCGGGTGCCCCCAGGTGCCCCCGGGGAAGATTTTCTTCAGCGGGAAAGGGGTGAGAGTGACTATAGACTTGATGCAAGCAACAAGTAGGCCCTATAGGATTATAGGCGAGGAGCAGGGGGAGGGTATAACGGGACACACTGAAAAGTGTTCAAGGATAATCCCCTCCCACGATATAAGAGAGGCAATTGTGAGTAGATATTATATTAACAGATAAAGGTTACTTTTTAAAAGAGAAATAGGATGAACTGCTTCGATACCAACCATGAAATGTATTAATCGTACGTGTATGCGTGTGTGTGTGTTTGTCTGTGTGTGATCGTGTGTGTTTTTACCTCCTCAAAAACATACCTTTCACGTATGCATTTAGACAAACAATCGGCCAAGCAGACAGATTACAACAGGGCCCCATTTCATTAAAAAAAAAGTTGATGATAACAACTGTTGTTGGAATGGCAATTTGATTTGATTTGATTTGATTTATTGATTCCTGTATCATCATTTTACATGAACATGCATGCACATGTGTATATACATACATTGTTGGAGCCATACATACACATAAACATCAGTGGCTAACAAAATATTTTTCTTCATTGCCTTCACACAATGTACAGCAGAAATGTATCAGCAATACAACCGTACAATGGATGATGAACAGTATAGGGTTATAGCTTAGGCGTGGCTTGAAATGCGTGCAGCCCTCGTACATAATACACATATAGATAAAATATGAGAGAGGGATGACTTGCGTAGAGATAGGATAGTAGAAAGGAGAAAGGGAAAGGAGAGGTTTGTCTGCTTTCACTAAAGGCTTACACAAAGTTAGTTCACCTGGATCATTGATCAGTAAGGCATGACAAAATATTTCTCACCGAGGTATAGGTGTGAACAGTGACAGTTCATTGTTGGTTACATAAGATTACACAATAGATGAAATGCGGCGATATTTCTACGAAGGAATTTCGTGTATTATACACGAACAATGACAGCGAAATTATTGATATCGAAAGAGTAATATTGTTTTTACAGCTTTCCTAAAAGAATACAAGGACTTTAAACTTCGAATTTCAGAAGGAAGGGAGTTCCAAACATCGGGTCCGGTGTGTCTGATAGATTTCAGAGCCATCACTGTTTTAGGATTATATAAATGAAATTTATCAGATTGGGATAAGAATGTAGGCCTATGTCCTTGTTTAATTGAAATAGCGAGAAGAAAGAAGATGGCAACTGACCATTATGTAAACGAAACATAAAGGGTGAATTTTGAAAAAAAAAATAATAATGTCATTTACCTTGAGTGTTTTTAATCCTGCGAATAAAGGATCTGAATGGTCTCGATAACTTGAGTTGGTGCATATACGTATAGCTTTCTTTTGTAGAAGCAATATATCATCAATGTGACTTTTTGAAGTTGCCCATACAATATTACAATGTACGATAATATCAACGAGTTATATAACATGAATAAAATATTCTTAGGAACAAAATACTTTGATTTGATTTGATTTGATTTATTGGTTTCTGTATCATCATTGTACATATACACATTCATGTACAAACATAAATATCACAATATATATAAGTATTTTCTTGTTCATTGCCTGTGTACAATGTACAGCAAAAGTACAACAAAACATACTACAATGAATAATACAGAGGGGCTACAGCATAAGCGTAGCTTGATTTGCGTGCAGCCCCCGTAGCATAACATAATATATAATTTACATCGGAAGGAGAATAGGATGGAGGGATGACTTGCATAGAGATAGGATAGTTGAAAGGAGAAAAGGAAGGGAGAGGCTTGTCTGCTTTCACTAAAGGTTTATACAAAATAAAATCACCTGTATCACTGATTTAGCAAGACATGACAAAATATTTCTTCAACGAGGTACAGGTGGACAGTTGATACAGGTCATGGTCGGTTACATAATCATTATTACATAATAGATTAATTGTGTCGATATTTGTACGAAAGAATTTCGTGTATATAACAATGACAATGGAATTACTGATATTCAGATAACAACATCGTTTTTACAGCCTTCCTAAAAGAATACGTGGACTTTAAACTTCGAATTTCAGAAGGAAGAGAATTCCAAACATCGGGTCCGGTATGTCTGACAGATTTCAGAGCCATCACTGTTTTGGGATTGTACAAGTGAAACTTATCAGATTGTCTTGTTGGATAAGAATGTATTTCCTTATTTAATTGAAATAATGAGTAAAAAGAAGATGGCAACTGACCATTATGTAAGCGAAACATAAAGAGTGAGTTTTGCAAAAAGTTAATGTCATTTACCTTAAGTGTTCTTAATTCTGCGAATAAAGGATCTGAATGGTCTCGATAACCTGAGTTGGTGCATATACGTATTGCTTTCTTTTGCAAAAGTAATATACTATCAATGTGGCTTTTTGATGTTGCCCATACAATGTTGCAATAAGAAATATGCGATAATATCAGTGAATTATATAACATAAATAAAATATTCTGAGGGACATAATACTTTAACTTTTGAAGTATACCAACATTACGAGATACTTTATCAGAGATATATTGTACATGAACATTCCATTTCATATTTTCATTTATATATATTCCGAGGAATTTAATACTCTGTTTTTGTTCCAATAATACACCATCCACTATAATATTTAAATGTTGAATTTCATTGTTGTGCTTCTTGTTATAGAAATACATAAAATTTGTCTTTTTCAGATTAAGTGATAATCTATTACTCTTAAACCACATAGATAATTTCGGTAATTCAGTGTTAAGAGTTCTTAGTAGCGAATGAAAATCAGAATTGGAACAAAATACATTGGTGTCATCAGCAAACATAATATATTGCAGTGACTTAGATGAGTTTGAAATATCATTTACATACACTAGAAATAATAACGGTCCCAATATGGATCCTTGTGGGACTCCACATTGTATAGGTAATACTTCAGAGTTAACAGATTCATAGTACACATATTGCTTTCTATTTAACAAGTAGTCTTTAAACCATTCAAGTGGAATGCCACGAACACCATAAGACTGCAATTTACGTATGAGGATAGTGTGGTCAAGAGTGTCGAATGCCTTGCTTAGGTCCATGAAAACACCGATGACATGTTTTTGTTCAGCTAAGGCAGTCGACACTCTATCGTATAATTCGGCTAGTGCCATATCTGTTGGATGAAATTTCCTGAAACCATACTGGTCTTGGTTAAATATATCATATTGTGTCAAAAAATCATACAATCTGTTATATACAAGCCTTTCTATTACCTTAGATATACTAGGAAGAATAGAAATAGGACGATAATTTGATACAAAAGAAGAGTCATCTTTTTTATATATTGGAATAACTTTAGCAATTTTACATGCATTCGGAAATATGCCAGTTGAGAGTGACAAATTACAAATGTACACTAAGGGTGTCAGTATACTACCAATAATCTGTTTTAAAAAATACGTACTCATTTCATCATGACCAGTTGCATAACTTGATTTTAATGAGTGAACAATGTCAAGAATCTCACCATAATCTGTTGGTTTAAAAAATAGTGAATTATCATTTGACGCACCTAAATACTGCGAAAAATCAGTTTGTGTGGGATCTATTTTTGAAGCTTGACTTGGACCTATAGCAACAAAATACTCATTGAAACAACATGCTACATCCCTAGGGTTACAGAGTGTTTGACCGTCACGCATAATTTGAAATGTTGACATATTCTTTTGCTTACCAATAACATTATTAATAACTTTCCAAGTGGCTGACATATTTCCAGTAGCATTTTGAAAAGCTTCTGTATAAAACATCCTACGGGAAAGCCTTATAATTTGTGTCAATTTATTTCTATATAATTTATATCGATTAACATTATCATTATTAGGATACCGTAAACTGCATTTATATAACATATTTCTTTTCTTTATTGATCGGAAAATTCCTTTTGTTATCCATGGATTTTTAATTTTTCTATTACTTTTCCTTTCAATTGCGGGGATATGTTTGTTAAAATAAGAAAGAAATATATTCCAAAACGTATCATAAGCAATATTTGGGTCTGCGCAAAGCAATACATCATCCCATGTCTCCGAGATTAAATCGTCGTTGAGTAATGATATATTTTCTGATGTGAATTTGCGCTTCTTCTTACTTTCTGTTTGCTTGACATGGGAATGTTGTATCTCGTCACAGATAAAAAATATAGGTAAATGATCAGATATATCACTATATAAAAGACCAGATTTCGAATGATCTGTGTCAATATTAGTAACAATATTATCAATCAATGTTGATGAGTTAACCGTCATTCTCGAGGGCTTATCTATAGTGACATTACAGAAATTTGCTTGCAAAATATTGCAAAACTTATTCTTAGCATTACTTCCTTGATTCAAAAGATCAATATTGAAATCACCCATCAAGTAAACATCTTTGTTTTCTTGATTGATCAGCTCTAATAAAACATCCAAATTTTCCAAAAATAAATTACTGTCTGTATGAGGGGGCCTGTATACAACACAAAGTATTATATTTCTTCTATTACATATATTGATTTCAACACACATGCAATCAAATTCATTTCCGTTATATATCAAATCAGGTCTTACTTTAAACGATAACGAGTGTGATAAGAACAAAGCAACTCCGCCCCCTCGTCCGCATTTTCTATCAGACCGGACAACAGAATATCCATCAATGTTATATAAAGGGGGAGATTTGTCGTTAAGCCATGTTTCTGTGACACCAATAACTGAAAATTTCATATTTATCGCAGACAACAATAATTGCATATTTTCAAAATTTCTTTGAAGACTGCGAGCATTAACGTGTAATATACTGAGAGAATGTTCGTTACTAGAAAATTCTGAATTAAACCCGTCAGGTAAATAATACCGACATTGGACATTTTTATGTGTACATAGATTTAATTCATCCATATTTTATATAGGAACAACATATTGACCATAACATGATCATAAATACTTGCTTACAAATTACTGAAAGCAGACAAGAAGGGAAGGAAGGAATAGGGCAAGTCATACAGAATGTGCGTGTGAAGGTATGTGTGCTGATAGATGAGTGCGAGGTGCGACATGGTATATCATCATGGCACCTCATTAAATTACGAACTACAAAATTAGCGATTGTTTTGCACATCTCAACTGAATTACAAAGTATTTCCAATGAAACATAAGGACGCTCCACAGCGATCAAAAGTACATACTAAAAAAAAAGCTCAATTTCGAATCGAGCTCTGTTTGTCGAAAAGACTATAACAAACAAAGTCATTATTATTATGGTGTAACAAACTTGTCATTATAGCTGACAACTCGCAGCAGCAATGACAGCAAAATATCAATTACTTAATATCGTTTAACATTTATCCAATCTCAACAGATTCATTTAATTTTTTAATTATTCATATTGTTTATATTCATCCAATCTCACCAATGATCTTTTAATTGTATAAAAACATTCAGAATATATTTATTTTTATGTAGGTATATGAAATTCATATCAAATACGGAAAAAGAAGAAAAACAACAAGCGAGGCATGTTGAGGTCTGGTGTGACATGGAATAAATAGCCAAGCAGTGGAGTTGCACTGATGTGGATACATGTACAAAAAAGAAAAGGAATTCAAGAGAAGCCAAGCTGGCGTGTATTAAGAGCACGTCCGTCCAATGAGTACACAAATTACAATTACGGTATTATTCCGCCCAGCTGACAAAGAGAACGGGAAATGCTTGTAGGACAATAACAGGGCAGATACCAAAGTGGCGAAGTTCCAGAGTTCATGAACCTTGTACTATCGGTCCTTTAAATGCTCATAAGAAATGAGAAAAAACGAAAACAAAAGCAAAACTGAATTTCATTATGATACAGATTAACTAGGTGACAAACACTTCTTACATGAGTGTGTACAGTCCATTCTAAGGGTAATGAACAATGTAAAAAGGCTTAGGCTGATATGAATATATGTACCAAAAAAAAATGGAATTCAAAGGAGCCAAGCGGGCGTGTATGGAGAGCTTATACACATACACATTGGGTACACAAATTACATTTGAGGGATTGTTCCGCTCACCTGAAAAAAATGGTGTTGCATAACCTATGTACTAACATTTGCTGTAATTAGACTTGTTGTATGAAAGTATAAGAGTGCTGAATATAAGAACGGCTGACGTAAAGGCAACGGAATTCAGGTACGAGAAGTCAATGTAAATGCTCTAGAAAGTACCTCTGATGGATACGCAGAAAACATACTGTATGGATTATACGTGGCTTTCAGAGCAAAAGAGAAAGAAATGAAAAAAAAAAGGTGGAAATGGCGCCATATGACTTCAGGCGTGTCATCAAAACAGATATTTCTTTTCAGAAACCTTAGTGCCTAAATCAGTGAAGTTATTTAAATTGATCTGATTCAAGTAAAAAAAAAATCAATTTCTCATGATTTAGGCCAACCTTTTCAAAAAGAACAATTTTGGGAAACGTATTGGCGCAGGCCTTATAACAAAATGGCAATTCATCAGAAATTATACAATTCAGCTTATAAATGTCATACTATCATGTTCTTTGATTAAAAATAAATCTACAAAACTTCTTACGTTAAACATTGCATAATTATGATTTGACATTATCTATACAGGACATTTCATTTCAATGCGATCAATACTGCAGTGTTTATCCGGTAGGGCATTATTATCAAGAAATCTATAACAATATTATAATTTGAAATCATCATATAAATGGGTTATTATGCCAAACATGACTGTAAACCTACTACAAATAGAAAATACTTTTGTAGACAATGCTTGGGGTCACAGTGGATGTGAATAATAATGACCGGCATTATATGCATTATGGAAAAAGAAAAGTACATTGAATCATCAAACATCCTGATTGAAACTTCAGTTAGATAATCAATTGAAATTGTAGGGGTTACCACCAAGTTGTCGCCATTTGCCGGCGTAGAATCTCAGCTTGGTTCCTGCCTTGTAGAGCTCCTGAACCTGTTTCACCCATTTCTGTTTCTCTTGCAGGTCAAGTGGCGTCAGGTCATCGGTAATGAAATACTGCTCGTTCTTCAGGACATCTCTTGTGCGACGCATCACTTCGACTTTATCGCGATATGATAACAGTTTCACCAGAACATGTCGAGGTTTCCCTTCGTTTCTTTTCCCATCTCTGTGCGCGCGTTCCACCTTGCTGTTGATCTGAAACTTGTCTCGTAGGATGTTTAAGGAGTATACCAACTTAAGCTTAAGGAGTATACCAACGTTACGAGACACTTTATCAGAGATGTATTGTACATGTGTCGACCATTTCATATTTTCATTTATGTAAATTCAGAGAAATTTGATACTTCTTTTTTGTTCCAGTGGTGTACCATCCACTATAATATTCAAATGTTGCATTTAAGTTTTATGCTTCTTATTATAAACATAAATGAAATTTGTCTTTCTTAAATTAAGTGATAATCTAAGTTTACTCTTAAACCATGTAGATGATTTCGGTAATTCAGTATCAAGAGTTCTTCGGAGGGAATGAAAATCAGAATTGGAACAGAATACGTTGGTGTCATCGGCAAACATAATATCTTGCAGTAACATAGATGACTTGAAATATCATTTATATACACTATAGAAATAATAGCGGTCCCAATATAGATCCTTGTGGGACGCCACATTGTATAGGTAATACTTCAGAGTTAACAGATTCATAATACACATATTGCTTTCTATTCGATAAGTATAGTATTCTTTGAACCATTCTGGTGGAATACCACGAACTCCATAGCAATGCAATTTACGTATAAGAATAGTGTGGTCAAGAGTATCGAATGCCTTTCTTAGGTCCACGAAAACACCAATGACATGCTTTTGTTCAGCTAAGGCAGTCGACACTCTATCGTACAATTGGGCTAGTGCCATATCATCTGTAGAATGGTCTTGATTAAGTAAATCATTCTTGATCAAAAAAGAATACAGTCTATTATACACAAGCCTTTCTATTACCTTAGAGAGACTAGGAAGAATAGAGATAGGACGGTAATTGGATACAAGAGAGGAATCATCTTTTTTATTTATTGGAATAACTTTTGCAATGTTACACGCATTCGGAAATATACCAGTTGAGAGAGAAAAATTACAAATATGTATTAAAGGTGTCAATATATATGCTACCAACAATTTGCTTTAGAAAAGACGTGCTCATTTCATCATGACCAACTGTATAACTTGATTTCAATGAATGTACAATGTCAAGGATCTCACTATAATCTGTTGATTTAAAAAATATTGAGTTATCATTTGACGTACCTAAATACCGCGAAACTCTGTTTGTGTGGGATCTATTTATAAAGCTTGACTAGAACCTATATTAACAAAGTACTCATTAAAACAGCACGCCACATCTCTAGGATGACATAGTGTTTGTCCGTCACGTATAATTTGAAATGTTGGCACCTTCTCTTGCTTTAGTACCAATGACTTCATTGATAACCTTCCAAGTGGCTGATGTATTTCCAGTAGCATTTTTGAAGGCTTCCGTGCAATACATTCTGCGGGAAAGCCTTATGATTTTTGTTAATTTATTTCTATATAATTTATATCGATTAACGTTATCACTATTAGGATACCGTTAGCTAAATTTATATAACACATTTCTTTTATTAATTGATTTACAATTGCCATGGTAACGGTTAGAATTCAGCTTCCTGATTGGTTGCTGCTATATGGGAAGTTGCTATTCCAGCAAGAGTTGCTATCCTAACATGTTTTATGAAATGGGGCCCAGATCACAGACAGGTGGATGCACTGGTGTGTAGTCATCTCTCCAGCCAAGAATTTAACGATTTGCATCGGTAGATGGCGCTCTTCCATTACAACGTACGCGATTCTGATAATTAATCGCTCATTGACAGTTTTTCCTAGAAATCACTACATAATAAGTACTTGCAGTATGGTGTTGTGCATGATTTTTTGCTCACGTTTCAAAAATGCAGAAATGAGCTGGCAAACACGTAAACTAACAAACTGTAACAAAGCTCCGTAATTGTGAAATTATACTTCACCATGCGCATTACATGGTGCACTTTTGTGCTTACATGAGTTGCATGACTATGGTATGATGACTATGCCTCGCTCTCCAAGACATGCAGAGACGGAATGATAATTAAGTGTTTATGCCAATGTGTTTTCTAGTTGGCAATTATTAATTGTATTATGTGAGGGCGCTGTTTCATAGTGGATAAGACTCCCGACTCCCGTTCGGTGGACCCGAGTTGGAATCCCGCCCAATGCTTACGTCCTTGGACAAGATGTTTTTACTCACTATGTCCCTCTCGACCCAGGTGTATGGTACCTGGCAACGCTAGGGTAATGATAATAACAGGGCCCTCTTGTAAAGCAGTGACAACACTGAAGAGGCTACCCTGGGTAAATAAGACATTATTATTATCATTATAAAATAGAAATTATCTTGAATCCAGACGGTAATCCGTATCACTACCAAGACGATAATCATCTATCCTGTTTCTACAGTCATTATTAACGTTTCCTGAAAATTTCATCCACATCCACAACCTTTGGGTTATTTTGTTTTAAATAGACAAACAATAAAGAAATAAACAGACAAACAAACCAAGCCGGCAAAAGCAAAGCCGTCTTGTCTGAGACACTGAACTCCACAACATTCGGTTTCATTGCTCCCGTTTTAGGCTGTGCTATCTTTATACATTTTGTATATACAAAGTTAAATAAAAAGCGGGGTATGGTTCTGCATTTTATACGTCATCACCGAAATTTTATCATAAGAAACAAGCTATGAAATTCGAGTGGCTTATGATAAAGTGCAGCAATATGTTTTTACTTGATAAAAAGAATGGCAAATATCATGATTATGGATGGTGTCAGTTTTGTAAGAGTGACATTGATTCTGTCTGTCCACAATAATTTCCCCAAAGTTCATCGTGATAAGTAAAGTGACATTGAAGCGATACATAAATAATCAAGTCAGTTGAAAAGTTGGTGGGTAAAAGCAGTAGCTGCTGCAGCTGCAACAGTTAGGTAAATCTGCCCTCCCAAGGAAAAAAAAAAGGAGAAGCATCTGTATGTATAATACATTGCAGCTACTGTTTTGTTTTGTTTTTCCCTGAGGAGGGCAGAACTATAACGCTTGTGCCAGCAGAGGGGGGTGTTCAACATAACGAGCTTTTTCTTTACCCGTCCATCTGAAAGAGATGTCAGTCGAACTGCTTTAATCATGCCTGTATCATAAGGGTAAATAGAATATAGTTTGATAAAACTGAGTTGTGAATACGTGGCCTGAGAGACTTTATCAATGGGTTTTGGATTCTACAGGTATTATGTCCATTGTTTGCTTCCAAAGTTTATGCTGCTTAGCTGGGATTTGGGATGACGCACCATACTTATTTATAAATCATCAATGAATGCTTTCAAGTTTTTAATTGCTGAATGCGTATTAAAAAAAAAAGAACGACAGCCAAAACAAACAAAACAACAGAAGAAATGTCTATTTCATAAGCAATAAAGGAAAACGTGGTAACAAAATTTTTCAGAACAGCAATAAAATCACAAGGACTGTTAATGTGCAATTCATATTGTGAATGGTCGGTCATTGGTGATTAGGAAGATATTGTATATGTGATTGTGTGAGTTATAAAAACAGATCTTATGTATGATTCAAGGTCAATCTTAAAAATGGTAATCGCATTCGAAATCTGTAAGAGTGCCTCGTCAAGTCGATTATTGTAAGGTACAATACTGTCGTTCGGTCAACTATCTTTCGAAATTACAGCTCATTGTGATCTACTATTAATTTTGCTTCAATCCAAAACGTGTTATTCTGTCCTTGGATTTGCGTGAAGAAAGGGTCTATCATATCACACGTTCCGCTGTTCTTAAAGTGAAAGCAGATGAGACACATTACAATTCAAATCTGAAAATAGAATCTAATCACTCTTGTGTACAAACTTCTTTTATTCCTAACAGCGACCTCAATGCTCATACCAGTCCCGATCGATCGATCGCCGATCACTGTCTTCGCAACCACCGCAAGGCCAGAGTCACGGTGGGGAGTTGTCTCCGTGTTAAAGTGGTTCACTGAGCGCGACCTCTTGTGGTGTGTGACTGGAAATGTAGATCAATGACAGAACAAAATCATTTTCTCTATCCTGTAGGCCCTATATAGTTGCATACGGTGCACTGCAGACTTAACCCATTTCTTTAAAGACATCCGTTCTTTCTTTTGTTCTTTTGTTCTTTCTTTCTTCCTTACTTTCTTACTTTTTCAAACCTTTATTGCCTAAGTTCTACCTGTTTCCTTCTTACTTTCATTTCTCTCATGTTTTATTCCTTTTTTCTGCTTGTCTGCGTTTTTATGTCCTACATATCTTTCCTTTTCTTTCTACCAGTCCTTCGATCTTCCGGAAGAAACCGTAAAAAGGAACAAACGTGCAAATGTTCCGCAAGTGCTAGCTTTTAACTGTTTCGTGGGGGCCGACCTGGCTGGCAAAGACTCAATGCCAATGAGTCCCAAAAAGTCGCAATGCAGTAGCATTGTTGTAAAATACATCGTCATTCAATGAAATGTCTTTCATTGGACTTTCAAAACGAGTTTCGAAACGAGTGTCAATTTCACACAGCATTACCATCATACATTATTCATGTGTATTCATACTTGTAAACTTCTACGAACATGCAACCAAACAAAGTCAGAAATAATTTCTAGAAGAGATGATTTACCTTGTATATTATTCGCACTCTAATAAAACGTGCTGATTCCAGTTAACATAGACTGATAATGTGAACACCGATAATGCTTAAAACAAATTAACGCAACAAAATCTTCGATTGCAAAAGCCAGGTGGCACATTGTTTGCTTCACCCAAGTAGCACGCCGTGCTAAACTTTAACCAAAATGATGTCACAACGTTTTAGAAAGGAATTGTCCTTTTCCATGTTCCAGGTTGGAGAAAATGACAGAGACAGCATTCGGCCTCGTGTGCTATGACACGGCGACCCTGATGGACAACTGTGTCGCCTCTTTCCTTTCAAGAAATTGGCAACATCTGAACATTTCCTGATGAAGCGTAGGAGTCACACTCACATCCCTCCCCATTGACCAATTCTTGCCAGTTGTAACTTGATGTTTTGAATCCGTATTGTCTAAACGGGAAACAGCTCATTAGTGAGGGTGTGATGTTTGGTAATACATGTTATCCATGTGTCTGAGGATCGAGTGAGGGCCTATTGTCGAGTTTACAATCTCGATTAGAAGGAGGAGGAGGAGAAGAGGAGAAGGAAAAGGAGGAAAAGGGATATAGCTGAGGAATATGCGGAGGAGGGAGAGGAGGTGGTAGTGGAGATGAGAAGAGGGAAGAAGGAAAACCAGAAAACGAATAAGAAGAAGAAGAAGAAGAAGAAGAAGAAGAAGAAGAAGAAGAAGAAGAAGGCGGCAAGACATTTTCTAGATATTGCTGAGGAACACACTTTATAATCTGACATCTCTACCTGCTTACTTATTTTGAGACCCATTTAATTCCATGGTGTATCTATATTTTGATTGTATGATTCTACAACGTGAATACTGGATATGCATTATTGGTTATATTACCGCTTCGAACCGACAATAACGTTGCCGGCATGCACTGTGATTACAATCCTCGTCATCCACCCTTCTTACTAAGGAAAGCAGCTTGATATCATTTTGGGTTCATACTGGTAGATGAAAAATGTGAGAAGACTGAAAAAAAAGATTCACTTGTCAACAAACACGTGCAACGTCAGGCTATTATAGATACATGTACTCGAATGGTAGATGACGCCTCAGTCAGATAAAAATCTTTTAATCATATTGCCCTATTTTGCTTATGACATCTCACGGAAAACAATGCTATCGAACTATTTGCCCTGCGAGACAGGTGCTAGTAATGCAAAGTCATTCGAAAGGGTAACGGTAATGTGTTAATTGTGAAAGCATTCGGGAGACACGAACTAATCGAAACATCAGTCCATCTGATCGATTAGAAAGCATGAAACGAGCAGGAATCCATTGTTTTGTAAGGGTACAGTCATTGTCTTTAGGTACGGAGCTCGGCCCACATATATTCATATGTAGTCCAACACCTATGGAAAATTGGGGTAACTCCGAATCGGTCGTGACTATGATACTATAGCGTCGACTCTCGAGCGCACTTTCAACGCGTTGCTGACGCTCAAGAGCTTCTCAACAGCTCGTGGCACCTCGTAGCACCTCGTAGCAGCGACGTCTGGAACACCCTGGTCTCTTCTTGACACCTGCATTGCAATTCCTCGGCAGTTAGGCATGGCTAGCTGGTTACATTAGTTTGATTCCAGCACTACGTGCGTTTGGGGAAAAAAGTGAAGAAGAATGAACGAAAGGCTTCCTGTTGTGAAGGTTTAGTTCTGGCACACTGTGTTGTCGTTTCCTGTCATCTGTTGCAGTCAACCTTTTTCATGTAACATTACCAAAAGCTTTTTTTTTCTCTCACCTTGCTCTAATCACGCGTCCTTTTTTCCTGTAGTCCGTTCGTCTCTTTTCATTCTGTATAATGTTCTTTCTCTCTTTCTTTGCTCTCTTTGTGACTCTTGAATATTGATATTGTGTAAGTTCGTCAGTCAATGTGTGTTTGAAGAAACTGCGTACAATCAGAATAACAAGAAAATCACCTACCCATTCTTGCAGGTGCCTGTTTAGATTTTGACATGTAGAATTATCCAATCACATTGCTATCATAAGTTTAAAAAATGCAAGAATAAAGAAAATTTACCAAGTTCAAACGTGACAATAATTGAAGTAGGAAAAAAAGCACAATAATCAAAATTCGGTCGTGTTCTAATATTTCACGTTGACGTCAATCTGATATGAATTCCATGGTCTCCGCTTCTAAATCTGTATGTATTTATTTTGGGGGGCTCAATTTCCTCTAATTCGATTTCCCTACATCGCTGCTATCAGCTTTGAATGTAATATCTTCGATTGCTGGCCATTTGCCACTGGCGCGATTGAACAGGAAAGGTGGACAGGTTTTCTTGAGATGTCAAATAGGGTAACACGTTGATTCAATATATGTCCTCATCAGGAATAATGAACTTCTTCATTACTCGCTCCGTCAAGCCGAAGTAATAAGACGTTCTGTCAGTTGCACAGCGCTTGAAAAAAGAGAGATTGAGAGGGAGAAGGAGGGAAAGGGGGGGAGGGGAAAGGGAGGGAGGGATAGATTGAGGGCCGTCTCTTTGGGCCTGGGTGTGCTTATGAGCTTGTGTGTGTAAATGTGCGTGTGTGTGTGTGTGTGTGTGTGTGTGTGTGTGTGTGTGTGTGGAGAGAGAGAGAGAGAGAGAGAAAGGTAGGTAGAAAATGGGACGGAGAGAGTGAACTTGACGAGAGAGGGAAAGAAGGAGTACGGGGAGGGAGTGTGGAGATTTCGCCTGCTTCGAGAAATTGATTTGGATTTATCGCATTTGATGTGAGTGCCCATTGGCTATTTTGCATGATTGATTGAATTCCATCAGAATATCGGCAGAGAGGTGTGCGTAACGCCCATATTACAAGCGCAGGTCGCGTTTGCCATTCAGCTAAGTACACTGCTGACATTGGTTGGTAATTTGGCGAGAGAGACAGACAGCAAGCGGTTACTGGACGAAAACACGCCGGGATGGTTGGCATCTATATGTCATCCAAATCATATGGTTATGGTGATGGTGCAGGTGATAACAACAACATCACAAATAATACTGATGATAATCATGAAAATATTGATGATGAAGATGATAATAACAGCGATATCAAACAAAGTCACCATCATCATAATCATCATCTTCGTTGTTTTCATTCTCATTTTTCACTTTCATCATAATCATCATGATCACTGTCATCATCATTATTTTCGTTTTCATCCTCCTCTTCCTCATCATCACAATGACAATAATAGATTAAGATAATGATAAAACAATAATGAAAGTGATAAAAGTATTCTTGATGGTCTATTTGGGCGCTAACGTGGTAAGAAGCAGACAGACAATGAGCACAAAGTCTCCCGTTTAAAGTAGAAAATGATCATATCGGACTGCACGGGGGCGTTCTGTCCTGTGTGGTAATGAACTTTCCTTCAATTTAATCCTCCTTCATATAGAGATACAATACAACAAGGACACCACTGGACAGAATATGGACACAAGCCTGATACTAGTAGTCTGGTCTATTGATGTATAGTGAAGGTTAGAGATATTTTCTATCTGAAATTCCTTGTAATACAACTATTTTGATTGAACTTTAGGCCTACATACAATGTACAAAATATGCTTGAATAAGATAATCAGATTTCCTAATGTGTTGAAACGTTCGGATAACCAAGGAGGTACTAGGCTTGCCTAGTACCTCCTTGCCTAGTACCTCCTTGGGATAACTTCCCATACAGGCCTTTAGTAACAAGCGTTTCTTTTCACCTATATTCGTTGTTGCTATATATGGGGCAAGACAGGAAAAAGAGTTTTTATTGTTTTTTTTCTGGTCCCCCCCCCCCTCCCTTCTTACTTTAAACGCATTCACAGGTACCCCTATGGACGGGATGGCGATCTCCTGGCAAATCTCGAGATTTGTAACCCGGTAATTTGTGTACGTGTGAATCCCCTTTTTGTATTGCAGGTGGTGCTTGTAGTGCTGCGCAGAACTTGACTTGACGCGCCAGATCACGCATCACGTCCACTTCCCAGGGCAGTCGATATATGATTGTTTTGGTGAGTACTAGTAACCAGCAGTGCGAGGGCGTCCTTCATACATAGTCTTTCTTCTCATTGTCAATTAACAGCGGAAGGTCATCGCTGGGAATCAATATCAATTAATTTGCCCGAGCCAAACAGAGCTCGGTCGGCTGAGTAAATCCGCGGGTTAGGAAAAGAATTACTACTCTCTCCTCACCATTCTCTACTCCATTTTGATTCGCTGGGTGGCCATTAGGAATGTGCAAAATGTGAGAAAACATAATGAGGAAGGTGTGAGTGGCTACACTTTTTTTTTTGTTCGCCTGTTTGTTGAGGCGAGTGATATCAATTAATGCGATGAATTTGGTCGCTGATTGTCTGATCACTTGTACACCATAATAGGGGAGGATTCGATCTTTCCCCCTAAAAGTGGTGTGAAATATATTATTATAACGTATGTATTTTCCCTAGTGTTCTTCGGTTAGTGGGAAATACCATTAAGGAAAAATTTCATTACAAAATAGATCTCTCTCCCTCCCCCTCCCTTTCTCAATCTGTTTCCCTTCCCTATCTTTCCGTTTCTTTTTCTTCTCTCTCTCTTTCAAAATCTGTCGGTCTCCCTGTGACTATCACTGACAATCTGACTCTTTCCGCACTAGTTTCCATTATCACGACAAAGGTTACACAAACCAACGTTGACAAAACTTTGTAATGGCGCGCGTGGAGATGTTGAATGAGGTGGTTGGAAAATGACTCCCCATTATCATCCACGTCTAATCAGTATGTCAGCATTCTTTTTTTTTTTTTTTTAATTCTGCAGTGATGGCAGCAGTGATTTAAGTGTTTACACCTGTCCTAAAAGAGCTCAACATCGTTATGAGTAAATAGTGACTGTTCTGCGAACACTATGGATAATTATGATTTAAAGGACGCCCGAGAGATCACGAGTAGTTGTTCCACAGAGTACACCCACGCACATACGTCAAACACACACACGAACACACACACACACATACACACACACACATACACACACACACATTTACACACATACAACACAATGCATGATAATGTATATCATGAAGTATAACTATGTGTGTGTGGTACTTTTGTTTTTGATTTTGCAATGTCTCTTTTTGATTTCAACAATTCTCAACGTCTGATACCTTGACGCACACACACATCTGCGCGCGCGCACACACACACATACACACACACGTGTTTATATACATATATATATATGTATATATATATATATATATATAAATATACTTATTTATTTATTTATTTATATATGATCATATAATCGATATAGATTTCGAATTTTGACTGACGTCGATCTTCCTTTGAAATTAATGAAACGACCAATACGTGCAACGAACAATTGCTGCGAGGAATAATTTTCAGTCGCAGCCTTGTGGAAGGCCTTTAAAGCAGCTATTTTTAAGATACGATGCCATATTGTATGATCTGAAATGACATGATAACAGAACGTGACATAGCTGGCATGTCTCTTTTGCAGGGAAAATCACTACAGAAGATTGGAATAAAAGGGAGAGAGAAAGGGAAAACAGAGGTGTGCATAGTATAAGATGAGACATATCATAAGAAGAGGGAGAGAGAGAGGGGAGGGGTAAGGGAGAGGGGGAGATGGGGCAGGTCGTCGATATTACGTGACAAGATAGACGAATCGTCTTCATATTTTTTTTTCTCTGATGATAGCTTGCACCCCCTCAACCGCTAGAGTCAACAACCGACCAGCAGAACTCATCTGTGAGGAGACGGAGTAAGAGGAGGCAGGGGAGAGCGAGCCTGAGAATTTGGCACGAGTTTACACCCTCTCACTGAATTCAGTCCGAACCGAATGAATGGTGAGCGATATGAACTAGAAGGACGTGTGTGGGACTCAGGAGGGCGGTCGGTCGCGGGAGGCTTCCAAACGTTTCTATGCCTTCACTCAGGCCCGCGACTTGCGATTGGTCGGTAGCGCTTTCAGCTCTGCAAACTAATGTACCGAGTTCGTGCATGGTCCTTGTAGAGGCAACTTCCCTGCTGTTGCTCACGGATGATCAGCATAGTGTTTTCTTATCACCAGCGTTCAGGAATCTTACGAATCTTACTCTCTCTTCCACGGCCACGTTTGAAATTCTATTGTGGATTAAGACATTTCACCGTAGTTTAAGAGGAGAAAATCGTGTTTTCCGTTCAGTTCAGAGTACGTATTGCACCGGACTCTACTATTCGGCACACCATGCCGTACGAACGGAATCGCGCTGGAGCATTTGCTCTCGTCGCCAACGTGTGTCTCGCCCTGTGCTCCGGCCTGGTGCATCACTACCACCCCGTCAATGCGTCGCGCACCACCTTGCAGCCCATCTACCGACCCAGCCCAGTTGCCTCCAGCCCAACCCTGGCCTCGACTAGGGAGGACAGGGCGGGGAGGGAGAGAGGCGCCTGTCCCTCGGCTTGCTTCTGTCAACCACTGGCCACCACATGCAGGGGGGAAGATATCGAATCCATCGGACAGCTTGGCCTACCTGCAGACACCCCAACCTTGTAAGTCAAACAAACAATTGACACTAACTGCAACTTTATGTTCTTAATTTAGGTAAAGAGATATGATAACGCTAAAAGAAGTGAAAACGAACGTACAGAGATCCCGAGATGAAAAACAAAAAACGAAAAATGGGAAGTGATTAAACCAGGGTCAAGAGGAGATAGAGATAATGAGAGGTGGGGGGGGGGGGGATGGGTAATCGTATCGTTTCGTAAGGTATACCGGCAGACCAATATTATTTGGGCGAAAAGGTTTTTGTGATGACCATTACTTTTTGTGAATAGCAAGAATGCCAAGCATGAGCGATTATAATGGATGTTAACCTTGGAGAGTTAACTACACGTATACACGCGACCGTTGAGAAGCAGTGATTTGTCCCGTGTATAAAGTTTGTTTTGACAGAGGCAGTGGGTTTTAGGGGAGGGGTAATGGTGCGGCCATCGGTGAGAAGATCACTTCTTTGGTGTTGATGTTCATTTTTAGTTAGTGTGTTTCCGCTCATCCACAACACAAACAGTTTTGACTGCTTCCATTGTATTGACAAAAGAAAAACACATGAATACGAAAATGACACATGTAACCGGCCGAGGTCGAATGACCATGTCTTTTTCTTTTTTTAACCACAAAACGTCGCTCAGAAAATGAATGTGACAGGGGAGGAACTTTATATTCTCACTTTATCAGTGATTCCATGGTGTAGAGCCTTTTTATCAGCTGATTAAAGCCTGGACACTTCGCATTCGCTTAAAAGTGTTATCTATCTTAATCTTGAAAAGAACAAACAAAGAGAAAACCCTAAATAAACAATTAAAGATATTTGGAAATTAGAGCGGATGATGTTTAGGAAAAGGCGATCTTATTAATAGTGAAGGTAGTAGCAGTGGTAGTTATCTTTATTGCGATTAGTAGATGTAATACTACGTAGTAGCTTTAGTTGCAGATGTAGTGCAGTTTAGTAGTAGTAGTAGTAGTAGTATTAGTATAGGCCCTAGTAGTAGTATAATAGGTAGGAGTGATAGTAGGAGTTGTTGTTGCTGTTGTTGTTGATGATGATGATGATGTCTAAGTTGTATAGGTTGTGTATGAACTTATCAAATTAGTTTTATGAGAAGAAGCAGCATTGCTAGAACTAATAGCAAAGGAAATAGTTGTGCATAACTCACTAATGGTGGTAGCGAACATGAGTTATGATATTATATATTGTAATAGAAGCGGTGATATCTTTATTTCAAATCTATTCAATGGACTAGAACTGAAATAGAATCAACATCAGCTGCAGAAAATGCATTGATTTCATCTTTCATGTCTGCCATGAACTGGTATTCAAACGACATTCTCATTTTTTCTTTGTTTTCCAAACTTAAATTGCTCACAAACAAAGGAAGGCAAACGAGGTCACATATAGGGGCAGAGAACGTGGGTAAAAATGTTGAATAATAATTATACATAGACAGATAAGGCGAGGGAGAAAGATGTGAAGAGAGAAGGGAGTGGTTGCAGCGGACAAACTAAAATGATTATGTCGCGAAGCGAGATTTTACATAATTCACACCAGAATCATGAACTTCCAACTCGATGAGGTAACTTTTCAGCTCAGAATGGCGTCATACGGAGCGGAGATTGAGAAGAGAAATGTTTGCACGCGCTATATTTGCTCTGTACCCAGCTGTTATGGAAAATGGCGGACGTGACAGTGAAGGGAGTTACGTAAGGCTAATGGAGCAGATTTTCTGTAACTCTGAAAGGGAAACAACGGAAAAATGACGCAAATTAATTGCAGCTGAGATTTAAGAGGGTTTGTGTAATGACGGCCAGTCCAATTATGCCATGACAATTTGAAGGCACTAATTATGAACATTCTTTCGTTCTTCGACTAAAGTTGATGTCACCGTTTCCAGGACATGTTTCTGTGAGATTATGCTCTGAAATCACAATTCTGGAAACATGGGAGAGATGAAATGTGACAGGATTTTCTCCTTTTTATCACCATCTGTAATTTGAATGAAAACGTAAAGCAACAAGTGGTTCAGCATACATCGTGAATTACCACCAGCAATGCAGCTATACCTCTTACCAATATTTTGGTGAGCACGTTGATGTGAGCGACACGGATGATGAAGGTGAGGAATTACTGTGACTCTATAGTTATGCGAAGGACTCTCAAGCTCGATGTGTGTGGTTCGAGTCTTCTGGCAGCACAAGTTGTACCAAGTGGAAAGGCACTGTCTTTTCGAGGGGACCTAGAGTTGTTTGCTTAGTAGCTTCCATTATTTGCATTCATGATTTCCTCAACAATGATGTATAGGCCTGAAACAAATCGTAACACAATGCAATTCAATGTATACCAAAAGGCTTTTCTTCCAATGATGGTTCTAAATGACGATAATGATATAGGTCTCTACTGGTAATAATGATGATTAAGGTCGATGTCGATGAATGCCGATTTTCATCCTACATGGTCGTTGTTGCTGCCGTCAATGCAAGTCATTATTATCATTATCAAAATGAAGATAATCATTCCAGTAGACTAGTGATTACGTAACAATAAAGGAATATTGGAGATCTTTGATACTAATCATAATAATAACTGCGAAATTTAATCATAATTGCGTATGTTTTCAAACTGCTATTATATGTTGATAGGTGAAGTGGTAGTGGGCTTGTCGAATAGCGCGGAGGACAGTGGCGTAGGGCACTATATCAGCACAGCTGAAAAGTTTATCTTGACATTCATGTCACAGTCACAATTCAACATATTGTGTTCGCACCCTTTTTGGCCTGTGCGCCAAGGGGATACTACGAGCATTCAGCATTCAATTCGACGTAAGTGATTATCTGCCCAGCGGAAGATGTTCGTGTATATATAGAATAGATGGCATATGTTATTCTTTCGCCTGGGGCCATCACCAACTAGACAACATTCAATTTATGGAAGCTGAGCGGACTTTCTAACGAGCGATACATGCCTGTAAACGGAATGTCAATCGCTCGTTACCCAACGACTGCCTTAAGCCTGTCAACGCCTGTGATAATAGAAGTGCATGAGATGTCAGTGGTGTTTCATTGTTGTGAAACGCGCGAGGGTTAAGGGTGGAATCGGAAAAAGGGGAGAATCGTATGCGGGAACGTCTGACATGGGATACAAGCGACAGAAGAGAGAGAGAGAGAAAGAGAGAGGGGAAAGGGTAGCTCGGGTTGACGAACTCTTGTAACTGAGTACTCCCGTGTCCGCCCACCTGTTAGCTGCTGGCGTTGTCCCTGGCCACCGTAGCCTTCCATCTGTTGATTTGTCATCATTTGATTACGGTCTCTGATAAAAGGACGATTTGTCGTTTGAAAGCCTCAGCAACACACAGTTAACACCTGTAAATTGTGACCATTTTGCAAGCCATTAGGAGTTGAGATTATTTTCATCCCACGATTGTGATTCCCCTCATGATAATATTCTTTTTTTTTCGCCTTGACGTCATCGTCCTTATTCAATTCAATTTAATTCGTTTCATAATTATTTCATATCAAAGCGAAGTAGTAGAACAGTGCAACAAAGGTATATGTGTCTGGTAGCACCTTAAAAAGCAGATTGCTTGTCTAGCAAGGTCCACCTTTTTGCACTAAAAATGACAATTGATGGTTGACATAGATGGTAAAATGTGCAGTATCTAGATGATATAGGCCTACCTATTAAAACTACTGGTTAAGAAGAAACAAAACCCGCATAATGTTATTTTCCAGTGCATATTGTTTTCCCTACCGAGAATCAATACTAAATCGTGAGTCTCCTCGGAACTTTTGACTTTTGTTATATTGTTGTGTTGCTGTTGTTGTTGTTGTTGTTGTTGTTGTTGTTGTTGTTGTTGTTGTTTTGAAAGGGGGTGTTGTGTGGTTTTTATCTGTTTGTTTGTTTGTTGTTGTTGTTGTTGTTGTTGTTGTTGTTGTTGTTGTTGTTGTTGTTTTGGTTCCTGGTACTAGTTTCATCTTGTAACTCTTTCCTGCATATTGGTATCATAGTGAGGTCTTAGACTTTGTGGCGGGTTGTAATCCCATTGATACCAGACTGGACCATTTCTGATCACCCTTATTCTCCATATCGTTGTTAATGCCATTACCTCGGCAGCAGCCAAGCCAGGATCCGAGTATACTGACGCGATGCAGTCACTCCAATGAGATGTTCCTTACGGTGTATATACATGTATAGACAGAGCATAGAGTCCTCTATGAAAGTCCCGCTTTCATATCTTGTTTCATCTCCCGCGAAAAATCCCGGTATTGTGTTTACAATAGTGCTGACAGGTGCGCAGTTGGTATAGAGTCCTGAACACAGCAAGGACGCCACGCCTTTTTTACGCTGTTTTAAAGGGAAACCAGTCCATGGAATATTGTGATTCTCCTGTGCCACATGTCTGTTCTTCTTTTTTTCAGTCTGAACACTGGGTCTGAACATCAGCATGTTTAATTTTGTTCATGCTATGGTCAAATTGGATGTGTTGGAATCAACAATGATATACTAGAGTAAAGCTACCTTTAATCAGGGAGGTGAGAGCGTTGTGGTCTAGTGGTGTGCGCACTGCGCTAAGAATGAGAAGACAGTAGGCCCTATAGCTTCAAACTACTCGAGCCGCTGCATTCGTGTCCGTTACTCGTCCAAATTTTCTCCGGTGTTTACTAGTAAATACATCATTGATTTATAGTAACATTGTTGCGCCAGAATGTGCCAGTCTCGCTTGAATAATCCCCGTGATGGAATATCAGTGCGTTTTACCTATAGACCTGATACCGGCAACGGGTGGTAATGATACCCATCATGCTCGGCAGCACAACCTGATTAGAGAGCAGTTCATAAAACATGATAGACTGTTGTAACTCATATGATCATAACTTTGCGCATGGATACTGCGAAAATTATATCTTGTTATTTTTGTCTAATCATCCTGTTTTTTTATAGCATATTTAAGAAATTAAATATGCCGTGTTGGAACTTCCATTATTAACAATCCTCTCTAAAATACCCCTGTATACTAGAAACTGAGACACGACCCGATTTTAAGCTCACTTATAATGTGCGGCACGAAAATGCAGTCATGACACTAGGAGAATAGTAACAAAATACTACAGCGAGACCAGAATTCACTCCCCTTTCTCGGAGTGCTACGTGATGTCATAGCAATATATTGGTATACTACACCGCTGATGATCAGGTCATCATCAAACGCGACTCAAGTGGATGCACCTTGTAAAAGAATAGGACTTTCCAAGAGGGCATAAAAATCACCAACTGAACTACTCGGATGCGTTCTTTGACGCTGCTGGATACGATCCCCCTTCTTTTTTTAATCCAATGCATCCTTTAAGCTGTGCTGTGATGAAACTCTTAATACTTGGCAGAGCTGATGTCTCTCATGATGCATATGCTGCTTATACTATTTTATTTTTTGCTAGCCCACGTGCTCTGCAGGCCCTATACTTTGTGATCAATTCGTTGTACCAATTCGTTGTATTCGTATGATTGTTCTATCGCAGTTTATACCTATGATAGCTTGCCAAGAATCATTAAAAGTTTCTAGAATTGCCCGGGTAAGTTGGTAATGTGTTTTATAAGAACCCCAGGACGTCACACCTTGATTAGTTACACTGACAAAGTGCTACCTATACCCGCATCAATTTAATGTCGTCACATAAATCATACGCTAATAATACCATAAACTGACCCTATGATATTCTAATCATAGTGCCAAATAGAACACCCTTTACTTCCGTGATCCTATATTGACGGTATTACATGAGCTGTGACCTTGAGATATACCGGCCACGTGCGGGCAGCAATCAAGAGAGAAATAAAACAAGGAAGTCCTTCTGGCTCTCGATTGCGAAACCTATGCTAAACAAAGGTTACAATAGATCTCTGATTGACGGTTTTCAAGGAATTGTCTTTTTTTCCCCATCGAGAATTATGAATTTGTAAAGATTTAGGGTTAAAGGGGACGGCTAGTAACCGATCAGTGGGAATCAGTGGGAATGCTGAGGGATGATATTTCCAATCCTTGTGGGATTAATTTAAGAGTACATTATATATCTACTGTTGTGTGAAAATTATTTGCTTCAGAACGGTCTCATATTCAAGTAATGTGCAGATTAATGCCCCTTCACTGACCCAGGCACGCTAACCTGGAAACATTAAACTGCACATTACTTGAATATGAGACCATTCTGAAGCAAATAATTTTCACACAACAATAGATATATAATGTACTCTTAAATGTATCCTACAGGGAATGGAACAATCATCCTCCAGCATTCCCACTGATTCCCACTGATCAGTTACTAAGCATCCCCTTTAATGATCTTTTGTTTATACCAATGAATCGTGCACGAATGGTGTAGGCCTATAGGCCTACTGATTTCGACTGTTTTGCTTGATATCATTCATTCTGTATTCACGAGATCACTAATCATATATGCAACCAAAACACTGTTGGACTACCTGTATTACTTCATGTGTGTGTGTGTGTATGTGTGCGTGTGTATGCGTGTGCGTGTGTGTGCGTGTGTGTGTGCGTGTGTGTGTGTGTGTATGTGTGTGTGTGTGTGTGTGTTACGACTTCAAATATCTTTTTTTTTTCCTTAGGTATATCAGGTCATTGCCACATACAGTGCAGTAAAAGGTGTTGACAGTCGTGGTCCAGCAAGGAGATGCTCAATATAATTACGATTATGTCCAAGTTCCCCGAGTATAGCACAACTTGGGAATTTCGCAACCATAGACAATAACTTCTATGTACTGCTAGACTATTGCCTAGTAATATACTCACTCGTAAGTTCATAGAATAGTATAGATTAGGTAAGACCAGGGAGTTGAGAGACAGACGTGGTAGAAATACATGTAGGCCTGTCTGATGGGCAGAACTAGAGCAGTATCGATTCTTTGACGTTAAATCACCATTTTAACTGGTTGCTTAGTTGCCTGTGGACACATCAGAACAGCTATCAAAACTTCAAAACTCAGCAAGCTGTGCCAGGAAAACCGTCGAAATAATTATAACAGAAGCGCTACGTATGCTCCGTTGATTATGTCACAATATTGAATTCGGTACCTAATCCGGTGTCTAGGTCAAACACAAACTACAAAAGAATCTCGTAGAAGAGAAATTCTTCAGCGCCTAACTCATCATTTTCTTGTCGGTGTATAGGGGAAAAAAAAAAAGTTATATTAAGCAACGTTTATCGTCGCGCTCGAAGGTAATCACAAGCGAGGCTAATTTCCCTTTCATGATAAGAGTGTTTGGAGTCTGATATGGTACCACTGAACAATGTAGCGCCACTACCACCACCACCACAAAATGATAATACATTGTAATAACAATACAAAAATGGGGGAAAAAATGCTGGTTTGTCCTCTCTGGAGTGTGAAATCGAATTTGAATCGGACATTTTGGAGCCCGAGAAAGTAAGGCATTTGACCTGTTGACTACTGGCTGAAGGCTCTGAGCTTTGGCTATTACAGACGATTTTACCAAACTATTCACGTTTATGATGTTTTTACCATCTTTTTTTTTTTAAAGCTATAGGTCAGGCAAAAACCACATGCAAGTCAGTGGGTTTTCTTTCTTAGATTACCTCGGAAGAGAAAGCAGCCTTCCTGAACGATAAACTCCACTCTTTATTAAAAAGGAGTTTGGTATGAAGAGTAACGTCGAAAGAAAATGAAGAACTTGAGAATAAAACGGAGTATCGTTTCACTGAAATCAGACAAAAAGATAGAGTTATGAAATGTAAACTTGCTTTAACGTTTTCAAAGGACAGCTATATCAGTATGTATGTCCGGATGGTATTATTATCGTGAGGATGTTATTGCTTTAGAATTCTCTTAGCAGTTTCTTAGCGGGCTTAATGAATCAATCGTCCGATCAATAATGACTTTTTTTTTTTAGCACCGTGGAAATGCAGTCATAAAAATGCTGTAGTATCATTTGGGAAGGGATTATGTGTGTGTGATATACACACTAGAATACAAAATGGCTTTAATAGCAGGTAGTCATCATCACGTGCATTAATCTACGTATCAGCATGATTGAATGAGAGAGGTGTCGACGGTTAAGTTTCAGTTTTAAAAGACCTGTTTGCTATGTGAATTAACTCTTCGAAACGAAGAGCGATGCGACCACACCGAATCTTTCGTGTTGTGTTGTGTTCATACAGTTTGTCTGAGACTGTTGTTTACCCGCTGCTAATAAAACAAGATCTCTTAGTATAATTATTGTTTCCACCTTGTATAGCGTTGCAGAGATCGATTTCCGCATTGGAGTCGCATATTGCACAACACACAAAATATTCTTTAAATGAGTGTTGTAATGAATTATTCTACGCCTCGCGATTACAGTCCCACCAAAGTCTGTTTTATAAATCTATTTTTCTTTATTTCCCGCTTGAAAACAAACAAGATACAAAATATTAAACCAAAAACTCACATAACCCTGAGTGAAATTTTACCAGAATTTAACCCTCGTCCAATCATGTCAATGGTGTTTGTAAAGCTGCATTTTTTCATTATACGAAATAGGTAAAATACGACCCTTTCGCAATTTGAAGTCCACAGAAAAACTTGAACAACCCTTGTTCTAGTGCACGCTTGATAACCCGCAATAAAAGGGATTTTGCTTGGAATCAGTTCCTGATACTCGAAGACAAAAGTAGCAAAGAATACAAAATGCTGCCACAAGGCTTGCCATGGAGAAAATTTAAAAAAAAAGACGAAAGCACGACCACGTATCTCGCATTTCACGTCAATTACACTGGTTTCCAATTAGATACCGGATTCAGTTTAAGTTCAACTTTAAGATTACATCTCTTGCGTTCCTTTTGTTTGATAGTGATCCTGCCCCTTCCTATATCCATATTGGTATAGAATTTGCTGATCCAACACCGTCCCAGTGGACACCTATATAGATCTCAGTCCAAACTCCCACTCGTTTCCCTAAGGATAAATGCACATATTTTATGATGCAATTATGATATCAATCATCTGATCCTGAACTTGATGTGGAATAACATCTCTGAAAGATGAGAACATCAATAATTATTGATCTTCCCCGAAGCAGACCATTTCATGCTGAATTTCAGTGTTGAATTGTCCTCGTAATTTTGTCTTTTTCCTTCCTGGAAAGCGAAGGGATGATTATGGTTTTTTTTTCTGTGTGTGATATTTCCTTTATAAAATGGTTCATCATTAAATAATCAAATAACTATTATACCCCATGAGACGTGCGAAAACGCCACGAGACGCTCCTACATAATATGCGCCTTTACACATTATTGTGTAAAATAAGGTTCTGCATTATTATGTCATTATGCCCTGTAACATACTGGGTCTCTCCTATTTTATGGTATTGAATTTTTACACAAACACTATGTTGTTGTTGTTGTTGTTGTTGTTGTTTGTTTGTTTTGTTTTCTACCAGGACTTCCACGATTCGATAAACGTGATGCGTAACTTCAAGGAAATGTCGATGTGTTATTATGGTCATGTCTGTATTATGATTTATTTAGTTACCCGCATAATTTCATATTAGAGCACGTCGGTTGCGTCATAGTTGGTTTTACCAGTGACGTAGTGGTGAGTGAAATGTAGATGACAAATTTAAAAGCAGTGTCGCTAGCTCGTAGGGTTAGTTAAAACGTCGACATGGTCCGATCTGTCACCATGGGACATTATGTCCCTGAGAAACAGCGGTAAAATCAATGTATGCGAATGAATTTGTATGTGCATGCTCTTACACATGTAACACTGTTGTGTTCATGCACAAATTGCGGGGTGTAATGATGTGTGAACACTCACTCCATTCGACTGGAGTATAAACGCAGTATTGTAGCAGCCAGCGCAGTACAATTTTTATTAAATTCAGATATGAAGGCCATACATTATTAACTGTATGTTTCAATGTTTTCATCATGTGTTACACATGTTGCTCGAGAAATAGTGATACATCAATGGATATATATATATACTCTCATAGAAAAAAGAAAATAATCAGATGAATGGTTTTGTCATATATCCCCAGATATAGGGTAATCATAGAAATTAATCATGTCTCACAATTCTCACTGTGATGTGCATCAGTCACAGTGGCGGATCGGGAGGGGTGGGGGAGGGGCGCACCATGCACGCGCCCCGCCTATATTTTTTGCTAAAACAATAGAAATAAAAAGAAAAAATGAGGGGGGCACCCCCCTTTAATTTTGTAAAGGCACCTCCCCTTTACGAAATTCCCGGGTCCGCCCCTCAGTCATAATAGAGAAGCAGTGATTTGCCAAAACTGACATCTTTTAGGGGCGTATGTTTTAGTGTGGACACCATCTACGATTATTTTATAATATAGTGATAATATCAAATGTTGTGATTAATAGCCTACATGCGCAAACCTGACCATATTTCAATGGCATTTAATTGTGTTACTGCGTTTATGTATCTAAGGCAATTTCAGCATGGAGTTGAATTTCACTCCGGTTGATCTTTAATGTCATATCTATCGGGAAAAAAAAGAATCAACACTGATGCACTTGATGAGTTGGTAACAAACAAAACAAAGCAAACCCGTTAATATCTCCTGCCATCCTACCTATATAATCTATTATTTTGATTCTGTTGTTTCTTGCTATCTAAACTGTGTACCTTATACTATCACTGATGTTTTTTGTTGTTGTTACTATGAAAATAGGATGCGATGAATTGCCTTTCGCACATAGGACCTATCTGTGTATACATGTTTCTATACATAATAGCCTTTACACTACTCCTCGAGAGCACGAAAAAGTTACTCTGTGTATAGAGTTAACTGTTAGTGTTATTTTGTTGATTCTCTATCAATCAAGAGGTTACAATTTCATTGCAATTGAACAAAATGACGCACGAATTCCGACTAATACGACTCGATAGTGTAGAGAGGTTGTGGTTCAGCTATTGACCACTATCGACAACGAATGGCGAGTGCATTATAAAAAAGGGGGAAATATTTGCATCTTCTCGGCGGACATGAGTCTGCGGTGAGCTACAGAGGCTTGTCGGCGCTGTGATAAGTGAGTCCCGGACGAGATGATCCTCACGCGATATTTAGCCTGGTCAGTTTCCTGGAAGAGTATGGACCCTGGTACTTTCCAACTCACACGGCAATTCAACGAAATACTCAATATAATCAATAATCATATTGCATTATGATTATACAACCGGTCTGTTTTCGACGCGCCACATTGACACGAGTGCGTGTCCTATACGATGTATAAAATGTTGTATTTTGTAATTGTATGGTTTTTAGCTCACCTGAGCCAAAGACTCAAGTGAGCTATTGCGATCGTTCTTCGTCCGTCGTCCGTCGTGCGTCGTGCGTCGTGCGTAAACTTTTTATGTTTTCATCTTCTTCTTGAAAACCCCAAGACCGATTTTCACCAAACTTGGCAGGTAGCATCCCTAGGAGGTCCAAATGGGGGCCTAAATTGTACATTTTCATCTTCTTCCTGAAAACCTCATGATGGATTTTCGTCAAACTTGTCAGGTAGCATCCCTAGGAGGTAAGGATCTCAATTTATCAAAATAGGCACCGTCATGCCACACCCAGAGGGTTGGCCGCAGCGGGCCCCAATCCCCCAAAATTAAGGAATCTTAAAAAAGATTGGGCTCTTATTGTAAACTTTCATCTTCTACTTGAGAATGCCTGGTCAAATTTTGGTAGAGCTGTGAATAATTTCAATTAGTGTCTGCGTGAAAGGTGAACTTGCGATACTCAGGTGAGCGCTAGACCCGCGGGTCTCTTGTTACTTCACGGACTCACAGAAGAACAGCCATTGGCTGAAGTGAGTGGCCCGTTGTGAAATAAAATCAACTCAACTCAACTATTGAGTGGGCGTGCACTCAGGACGTGCTGGGTCCAACTCCAGGAAATGGGATCTTTTCTGCTCCTTCCTTGTCCAACTAGGAAATTCTCTTTCATCTCCCTGGTCCAGAAAGGACTTTCAACCAGGTAATCGTAAACAAAAACATAAAAGTGAAACATGTAAGCAGGTATACTAGTCATGGGGTTTTCAGCCCCATCTTTGCTACACACAGCGCAATGATAGTGATCATCACGGGTAGATAGCCTGCAATTGAATGTTCGTCTCCATCAAGGGACAAAATCATGATTGGGTTTTGTGCTCAATATGAGAAGTTGCTCTTTCCACTATACATCGTAAACTAAAAGCAAACTCTACGTGAAGAAGTATAATTGAACAATACAGGAGTAAATAGTTGAGTTCATTCTCTTGGATTTTCTGAATTTTCCTGGAATTTCTGTAGGCATTGGCCAGAATAATTGTCTACTCGACCGTGTCAAATGTTCATCCGATCGCTAGTTTATGTTACGAATCGCATAACGACATCCTTTTTCCTTGCTTTTGGACTGTCGTTGTAGTTCGTTTGCTGCATGTTCCTGATATGACTGGAATTGAAAAGGAAAAGAGATGGAAAACATGAAAAACATAACCATAATCGTGCAAATAATGAATGATACGAATGCGGAAACACAGAGTGCTTTCTGCACGGCCCCTTGGTTTGAGGTGAGGGTCACAATCTTTCCATGTATATGGTGATTTCCTTCCGGCCTTGTGCGGTATTACTCGTATTTCATAGATTTGACACACACACACACACCGTTGTCGTTCCTGAATGATAAAGTATGTGTGAAGGCCGACCCAATTATGATCGTGCAATTTACGTCCGGCATTTACGCGAAATAAAAACAAAGATAAAAAACAACAACAAGAAGGAGACGATAACTCTAGCAAGCAAACAAAGCGAATGTAACTTTGAGCATTGACGTTGGCCGATGATTATCGGCGATTATCGTTTCAGTAATTCAAGCGAAGGTCGAGAGAAGAGGTGCGCATTGGCAATCGGAAGTTTGAATCAAAAAGTCCGCTGTTCCTTTACGATCATGAAAAAACCCCAACAACAACAACAATGACAGAAAATATTGAACACCCCTAAATCTGGAGTCATAAGGTCGGTGCTGTTTTTTTTTTTTCATGTTTCGCGATACTGTCTACAAGCAAAGTCATGTCAAAGGTTTGAAGTAAAACGTGGCCCACACATAAAAATGTTCTCCCGGGTGTGATTTCATCACACACAGTCTCAAACACGATTTAAACGGTTTCGCGTCAAATTCGTCAACTTAATATTTTCTGAATTCATTTTCTGAATTCATTTGGAAGATATTTAAGCCGATTTCAGGTGCAATCAAATTTTGACACCATAACTATACACCAAGGCTGCATCATCCATTTTTTTTTTTTGAAAAAAAAAGAAAGAATGTAAGCAAAGCTGTGAAATGTCTGTCACCAACTTTGATGCCTCTCCCGTATGCTCATATTTTCTTTAATGTCTATTTCTCCTTTTTCGCCATTCTCTTTCAGTATAGTCTTACCTTATTTCTATCGAGATTATGCCATCCTATTCGTCGTCATGTGTACCTCATCTCGATAGCTATGCGAAAATTCTAACGGCGCTCCGTATCATTCGGTTAGTGAAGCGTCAAGAATGACGTTTAGTGCCAGCCGTTTGTCATCCCGAATCGATGATTTAGTCATTATTATCATGCTCAATATTCTGCAAGGTCTTTTCTTTTCCCGTTCCATTTTGGATGTCACACTGGCGACCATCTTCATATAGGCCTATAGATCTGTTGGAATCAAACGCAAGTTTTGTTGTTTCGTTTTTGTTTTTGTTTTTAATGGAAACAGAGGATTTTGGACATACATTGTTAAAGTGTAACCACAAATGGACAATGACATTCTTTTTCATAATGCTATGCAAAGTGTAAGATTGTATGTCATAATACTGAATTATTCATGATCATGGACAAGTATACCTGTAAAAGCTTGATCCTATCGTGAATTTTTGGTCTCCAAAGTTAACGCCACCATAGAGGTATAAGCAGAAGGAATCGAGACCCAAACACACAGTGGTTTCTCTATTGAGGCTGTTAGATTTTAGAAATTAGATTTTTCGTGTTGCTAGGTGTGGATTTTTCTGCCCTCCCCTCCCCCCCCCCCCCCCCCCCCCACCACCACCACCACCACCCTCCCCCTCCCGCCCGAACTTGCAGGCAGCCCTCATTTCCCATTCACCGTTTATTCTGCGTTGGCGTTCTGCATCACATTTCTGCTTGCGAAACATCTTAATCACGAGAGGCCAATGCCATAGCAGGTTTATTTACTGCATGGGTCACTTTTTTTCCCCTCCAACCTACAACGAGACTAGTTGATTTTTTAAGTGACTCCTGACAGGAGACACAACCTTCAAGTCACTAAATGAAGTCGGTCGTATTTTCTTCCCAGTGCGAAAAGGGCTCCGAACCTATTCGATCATTCGCCTTTGCGCTGCTCCTCATTTTGCCTCTTCACGCCGTTTGTGACACACTCTCGATGGGGGTACCAGCTATCCTATTGTAAAAAGGTTATTTCCCCCGGATATCGCACATTGCCACCACGAGTGAATTCGTAGAACCAGCATCTTTATTTTATACGACTGTTGATTAGTCTGATGGGCATCTATGCCATATATGAACGAGGCCACTTTCACAATCCTGGTGCTGTCGATCCTGGTTACTCAGAGAGTTAAGCAAATGAATTAGGGAAACAACAACACCCGCTCGATCAATTTTCCTTGTATTATATACATTATTTTATAGTTAAGTGCAAACTGCAATCCGCGATATGTATGGACTGTTGGAAGTGGAATATATCATGAGGAAAGGGGTATTGCGTTGTACCAGGACGTGCTCTCTTATACCACTCTGGTTGTACACACAATTTCACCAACGAACCCTTGCCAGCAGTAAGTACAACAGATAATATACTTGGTGTATTGACGATAAAGACAAATAGATTAATGTTCATTTAAAACACACATCGATGGACAGATAGGGACACACACACACACACACACACACACACACACACACACACAAGATGACACATATTAGCAGATGGTTGAATTAACTTGCAGCATTAACTATAGTGCCTGTTGTTATGTTTATGCGATCGAGTGGGCGAACGCAGGTAGTTCATAAGGAGTCATGAGGTTTGAACGCCTGATTTATATTTAATTTCGTCTTTCGGAGGAGTAGAGCAAGACTCGCCCAGCCAACTCCACCGACGCTATTCACGGTTGGAAAGACTGTTGATGGTAAGACCGATGGGGGAATACGATGAATTTCATTACGTCTCGACTTCGAATGCCACGGTGATGTTGATCTGGAATTACAAGTCATTTGCATCTGCTTATACAACCGGGATTTCGACAGGGAAGAGGGTGTTTAATTCAAATTTGGTTTTATTTCATTTCGGGACAGGTAAGGCAGTTCGGAGCACACTTTCGACTGACACGTGTCGTCTATTCTTAGTTTATAGTTTAATTAGCTGTCGTGTGCTTAATGAACGCCTCCATTTACCAAGGACAATACTTGTCTATTATTCCTGCCCCTATCTCACCACCCAGCCTACTCTCCTCCCCTCCCTTCATCCCTTGCTTTCCATGACTCCATCATCTTCAGTTCTGTCGCAGATGAATAGCATCGTTAGAATAAGAAGTGTCCGCCATCATCTATCTATTATCTAGGGCAGTAATAGTAACGGTCATTAGTGATGATCGTAAAGATGAGGATGATGAGGATGATGATGATGATGATGATAGTGGGCCTCCTTTTCCTCCTCCTCCTCCTCCTCCTCTTCTTCCTTCTCCTCCTTCTCCTCCTCATCCATCTCCATCTCCTCCATCGCCTCCATTCTCCTTCCTCTTTTCCTCCTCCTTTTTCCATATGTTTTACTTTATAACGGATTACCCAATTACTTTCAACATCAGTTATTTTTCACCCGGCGCAAGGCTACGTTTTCCCTTCTTGAAGAAAACCCCCCAAACAACCACAGGAAAGGAAGCACGGTATAATAGAAACCTGATGAACGCCTTGCAGAAATCCCACACATGGTGGGTCTTAAACGGGTGAATCCAAAGGATTCTGCGAGTCTGACGAGAATCATCGTGCATATTTATGCAAACTTGACTCAATAGGAAACAGAAAAGAACACCCAACCAAAAAAAAAAAAAAAATGGAGAGGAACAAAGACTTATCCGGGTCAATGCCATGCACGTCAATGGCGAAGTAAAATAAGGCAGCAGGCTGGTGGCAGCACAATTTTTATGTATATCATATCATAGCGGCACCATGCACTACTGCCAGCAGGAAACTTTTGCTTATCAGTTTGACCATATTGGGGAAGCAGACCTTTGTTTATTTGCATGTTTGGATGTTTGTTTGTTGCTGATGTAAGCTCCCTTCAATATTAAACGAAAATATCTGTTGTACCAGAATAATACTCAAGTGTCAGGGATGGGACATAATGACTGACACTTTGCCTTTCGCAAGAGTCATTCTTCCTTTCTTCTCTGTGGTGATGTCGTTTAAAGGCGTACAAACTGTTGTACGATTGCAGCATTAGCCAAAAACAAAGTTTACTTGACACATTAATGTTTTAGGTAGGCCTAGCGGTAGTCGCAATATGGTGTGCTAGAAACGCCGTCATACTTTGGTTTCACAAACAGGTAAACTTCTTTGTCTCAATCTATTTGAGCAAATCGCGTAGCGTCGAAGATACAATGTGCCACTCACCTATGCAATCATAGGACCAGGGAGGTGAAACTCTCTGAGAAGCAGTTTTAAGGTCGCTTGCTATGTTGGTCACAATGCGTGTCGTCTGGGGCGTGAGACAGACGGGCACATGACCATTTTCCCCTCATGCATTCATGAAATATGTTTCCCTTCCAGAGACTGGATACGCACGTAAATTGAGCCAAAATTCCCGCTCATGTGATGCTGTTCTCAAATCATCGAATGTCATCTTATCAGAACATGCTGTTGAAAAGAGGGAAGTGGGCCTTTTCCTTTTTTTTTTTTTTTTTTTTTTTTAGTCGACAGCAAATCCAGATTTGATTAACACAGTGAAAGCTAATAACAAAACGAGATACACTGGAAATAAAAATTCATCCGACATTATCTTCTTCCCGAATATCCTTTCTATCCTGAAGATGAAGGTAATAGAAGGAGTTTGAAAAGAGACTGATGGGTAGGCCTATAATACCTGCAATGACTATAGTTTTGACCATCTGCTGATTATTATGCTGGGAATGCAAAATTATTCCAGGATCTGAAGAAGGGACGACACGTCAGGATGGTGACCCTTACTGAGCTGGTAGCTTATACGATAGCAATGTAACGGTCGAAATTTCAGGAGCGCACGATTTTACGATAGACGGAGGGGCATCATCAGCAAATATTGGATAGGTTTTAACGTAATCGAATGGCGGGAAAGCGTCGTTCCTTTCCGTCAACCCCTGCTCCTACCCCCTCCCCTTCCAGACCACACTTTCCATGTCCCACTGTTTGTTAGCAGAAGCGTAATCCTGACAAAATTCTGTTTGAATTACGCGGAGATCCGTGACCTTAAAGCGGCGAAATCACCACGGTAAAACAAACCAGGTTTCTGCTCTTCCCCAATTTAGGGGGCTTATATACACTCCCGCATGACCATCATCCACACCCACGTTGGGGCCCGATGGTCCAAGGCGAGCCACCTAAGGAAGATGGATGGAAGACAAGGGATGAGATTATAAATACTCTGGATGATGACATCTGGCGAGAGAACAGGGAAAGATGGAGGAAGGGAGTTCAGAGAGAGATAGATAGATGGATAAAACAAAAAAAGAGATGGAGAGAGAAGAAAAAATGTGATAGTGTGAAAAACAACAAGAAGAAAGCGGGAGAAATATAAGGGTAAAAATGAAGAAACGAGGCACGATGTTCGCAGCATTAACCTAGGTGTTAGCTCTTTAAAGGTTAACTGTCAGCGACGAGAATAACTTATCGGATTGGTTTGCTGAATGATCTTGTGAAATGAGAGAATACAACGCGCATAAGGCTTCATTCGCAAGCCTGAAATGATGGCAGAATAAGTCCATCTTTAGCGTCAGACAGGATTTCTATCCCTGGACGGTTATAAAGGCCAGCCGGGGAGCTGCTCACCTCCCTGGGCCAGCCTAGGGTGATAGAATGAGTAGAATTTGAAAACCCCTCACAAATCGCCACTAAATTCTATTTTAATTTTAATCGCAGGGACATAATGCAGCATTAGACCTTATCGCTTTATAAGGAACGGAGTCTCCATTACTCAACTTGTAAATCCTGTCATCACATACACATCATAATGTCATAGGGCAGGCAATGTGTTTGGCTCCCTCCATCGTCCCTCTCCTCACTCTTCCCCCCCCCCCCCTCCCCCACCCCGACCCTCTTCTAAGTCTTTCCTCCCTCCGTATGCATGCATCACCCCTCAAAACCCGCACAGTCACTTCTGTCGAGGTTAAGCCATTCCTTTTTAGCAACTCTCTCTCCTTTTACCTTCTTCTTCTCTTCTGCTCTACTTCTGTTGGTTTGACGAGAGTGAATTAGGCCAAAATGCGTAGGGGAGAGTTTTAAAGATAAGGAAGAAGAATTAGCCGCATCGCGGAGAAGAAGCTCACAAGTGGTCGAGGAAAGAGGCTCTGTGAAGCCCTAAGGAGGGCCAAGGAGGTTCATGTTTGAGCCAACCTACGCACAACGTTGCACCCTATGCTCGATTTGCGAAATGGTGATGTAAAAGCTGGTTAGACTAATAATAGCAAAGGTGAACATCATACATGTTACATGATAATGAAGCTCGACAACAGCGGTGGACCGGTGGTCCGGACCACTAGATATGGATGTCGGGCAACCATTATTTGAGAAATGATATTGTTTTGGTGGTCCAATGGGGCCCACCTAAAATTTGTGAGCATGTATACTGTTTTCACGTGTCTTTCATACATTGTTTATCAGTAACTTTGTCTAGAAAAGGGAAGGATATAACTCCCAACTCAGTAACTGCAATCATTTCAGCTAAATGCCCCGACTAGGGTTGCCAGATCACCGCTAGTCTTTGCAGCCAACAACTTTTTCTCACGGCCAAATTTCACATACCAAATTTCATCTATCTAAATATTGAAGTAGGTATGCCCTTATGTCAATTTTGGTGATTTTATTAATGTGTGGTTTAAAGGGGAAAAGAACTTTTTATGCCTCAATTGCGTATCTGATATGATATTTAATGAGCTTAGTCACAGCACGTCGTATCTAAAGCCTTTTTATCATACCTGCAAATTCTAACACCATTGTTACTGTTTATCATGTTTTGATGTTTTATCAAATCATTTGATATTGAATATTTTTTCTTACTTCCTATAGTCACACTTGCAGTATACGTTGTTTTTATAGTCCATTTATCATACCTTCCAATTTTCATATTATTTTGTTTATTGATGTTTAACAATGTTGTTTTAATTTTTCATTGCATTATATTATTTTTCATGATTTTCTTTACTTTTCCTGCCACCAAATATCATAGTCTGGCCACTAAGAATGGAATTTGGTAGATTTAGTAGCCTGACAAAAAGTTAATGTCAAGCTTTGATATCATGATAAGATGATATGTATTAAATATATATGAAATATAATATGTTTTGCATGTATGTTTATGATTATGTGTGTGTGTGTGCGTGTGTTTGTGTGTTTGTGTGTGGACCTACACCCTTGCTCATGTATATAAATATAAATAAATAAATATATATATATATATATATATATATATATATATATATATATATTGGGATGGAATTCTATAAGGGAGATGGGGGGGGACGGAGTTAAATCAATGTCTCGAAACTTCCATATAATTTTATAGTTGAGTGCATGTGCATCGTCTCGTTCAGGGAGTAAAGAGGGCCTAAATACACTGTACTTAGTTTACATTTACGAAGCCGAATATAGATTACTGTATGTGGTTTATTATTTTTTTCTTTCTTGGACTTCTTCGTCATGAACTTAAGTTGCATAAGCAAATGTATCATTCCCATACCCTCTCGTCTAAGTAGGGAGTGCATTTTACTCTTATAGAGTTTGATTTCTAAGGATAAATTGCAACGTAGGGTCTGTTGCATTTTTTTTTCGACTGAAACGTTAAATGGATTATGAAAATTTGCATGATCCCATACACATATCAGCTTGATTGAATCCCTCAATCGAAAAAATTAATTTTCTAAATGATATTGCATGACTATGAGTATGCACAATAAAGTTGGTATCCAGCCTTGTATTGCTTTCTCAATGAACGGCATCTTGCTCTCAGGGGGATGAAGACATCTCGGGTATTTTTTTCTCTATTTTTTTTTAACCCTCATTTTGGTTCGGTGGGACTTGTGCTTCCATATTTAATGGGTCTTCCATGGGAGTTTTCCCCCCACTCCCGCCGAAATGCGTAGAGGCAGAAACCACAAATATGATAAATTACAGCAGCATTGGGGAAAGATATGTCATGTAGGCCGATTGAAAACGACTTGCTTTAAAGCCCGCGTGCACCATGTTTGAAAATTCCTTCAAGAAAACTCAAATCAACGTACAAACACACAGTCGTCACAGAAAAACAGCAAAACGCACATCATGAATGTACAGGATCGCATAAGTATGTTCCTGCGAAAGACCCCAATTTTAGCGATGTTGAGAAATTACAATTGCTTCATAATGCAAGTGTTAGCTGAAAATAACCACTTGCACAATCACGTGCAATGCCTGCACGCGTTTCAACACCAATAATGTTTAGACTTCTGCCGGCTCGTGTATACTGTCGTTACTTATTGCTTGGCCATGAAATTACATTCAGCACAGAACGGAGATTCAAAGCCAATCCGTCATTCTGAGCAGATTTCCGACTTATGTTTGGAAAACTATATTTGGACTTTAAGGGAGCTATCTCAAAATCAGAAAACCGCCGCAAACAAGTCCGACTTTCAGTTAGTTATCCTGAACATTTTGTACCTGAAGATACACTGCGGTTACATACCAAAACTACAGCTACCCCTCTGCAAGCCACGAGCCCGTAGAAAAGCGAGCATCTGTTTATGCTTGCTCAAATGTAATAGGCTAACAAGTTTCGGAAAATCGAGCTTTTGTGTAATAATAATCTACAGGGCGAGCTACGGCGTCATGCATAATTGAAGTGGGTTGTGAAGGCTTTGAAATAAATTTTACAGCACATTAAAATATGTATTACGAATATCTACAAACAGAAAGCCATACACCGGAACAGTTTATTGCAATTCGTAATTCATCAGATAAAAGATTAAAGCAAGGATTCAGCCCTTTTTAAAATTCTCATCTGCATAATCAGAGTCAGCAGATCTTTTTTTCCACCAGCATTTCTATTCCTAAGTCATTAACACGTTTTGTGTCTGTTTGTCTGCGTATTTGTTGTGTCAGATTTTCTTTCGTTGAATTTAGTTTGTTTAGTAAGAAGAATGAGAGCAAATTTTAATCCAGACATGTCCTACACAGATATTGATTGAGAGGGACACATCCTTTAGAAATCAGCTGTGTATCAAAATGTAGAATTTGCATAATTATATGGTTTGGTTTGGTTTATTTCTGCATTTTTTTTTCTCCACATACAATTGCAAATGAAAACAGAGTGATACAGAGTATGCAAAAAACAAAAAAGAGAGTTAACATACAAATCAATACAAAAAAAAATATCATTTGCGTAACAACATCAGTCTGTAGTGACATATGAATCAAATAACATATTAAGGCACACTGTATCTATGGACAAAGGAAAAATCAATACAGGGGACCGTCATCATAAGCAGAGCTTGACGTGCATGAGGCCCTATCTATATATATAATACAAATATAATACAACACCAATGATGTAATACAAATATACAACACCAACTATGTAATACAAATATAATACAACACCAATTATTGGTGGGAAGGACAGCAATGAAACATACACAAAATGCTCATTATCAAAAACATTTAATTTTTTATGTGTACGTAGCGATTGGATGCAGTGTTATACATTTTTTGTGTCCTTGCTAAGTAGTCACATACCTGTTCGAATATGTAAGTTAAATGCATTATTTCCCGTTTGCAAATGAAACAAAAACCCAGCTTTAGTGCTTCAAAGTAGTTCTAAAATGTGAGTTCAGGGGTGAAAACAACCTATGAAAAACGTTAATCAGTATAATCGATGTCAAGTATTGTTAAATATACAAAATGTGAACAATAGTTAGAATAACATTTTTTCTAGACTAAACCGTGTACAGTTATGGTTTACTCAGAAAACAGTGATATCTCCTTATATTTTAGGCTTTATTGCGAAATATTTAAGGAAGGATGTTTTGTGATACACTATATACAACTAACCTTCACATTATACATGCATCAATGTGATAACTCCAACATTTTTTAAATCACTGCTCCCAGTGGTAAGCAATACCTTTAATGCCCACCCTCAGACACACACACACACACACACACACACACACACACACACACACACACACACACACACACACACACACACACACACACACAGACACACACACACACACACACATACATGCACATGCTCACACGCACACATACGCCATAATGTGAAATCCAGTTTTATTGCATGGTGCAAGGGGCGTCACTGTTGATGAATGCAGTCCCTGCTTCCCTTCTGCGAGACATAGCATAAACAATAATAATCACAGCATACCACACTATTTCTTCTTGTCACTAATAATACAGACACGTGCTAAATATAACTATGTCCATATTAGGAGAACCATACAATTTACAACTGCTCAGGGAGCTATGTGAAAATTTGGGCACCCCAAAGGAAGAAAGAAAAAATTATTCATTTTTGTATTGGCATTGGGGCTTCTTTTTTTCTCTCATAATTCATGATGTTAATAATATTTAGGAATGGAAAATCTTTATTTCGAGAACATAATCTACGAGTAATCAATAGCGTTATGATTTCATTACCTTTCTCTTTTTTTCGTGGGGGATGCCTTTCAACATGTTTTATTTTTTTTCAAGCTGAGGGAATATAGACTTCAAACCATCAAACGACTCTCAGTGGTATCAGTAAGCAAACATTTCATTTTGCATCAATACACAACAGAATGCATTGCACAATCATTGTTCAGTTCATTTCAGTTCGATGACATTTACTTCTAGCAAGCAATATACATAAGCACATGAAAAGGCGATCTTTTTGAAAATGCTAGGGACACAGGGGTAAAAAAAAAATTCAGACGAGTGTGCCCTAGACATATATGTGTATATAACATGCAATATAGGCCTATATACGAAATGATGGTAGATGAAGTTACAAAGCAGAGATAGGGTTTGTCGCATGTAAATATTTACCCTGCTACTCATCTTTTGAACTGCTGTGATGCATTGGTTGGACGATCCCACGAGCTCGAAACCCACGAGTCACACGGCCCATGAGCTAGACACCAAGTAAAACAGGCCCACTAGCTAGTATACAGGCCCATGACCTTGACACTAGGCAAATAAAATCCTCGAGCTCGACACTACGTATACATTAAGCCCCACGTGATGGACCTTTTTTGTGCAGTGTCGAGCTTGTGGGCCTTGTTTGCCTAGTGTGGCCCGTATAGCTTAAGGACAATTTTAATTGATGTCGAGCTCGTGAGCCATTTTCACTTGGTGTCTAGCTCGTGGGCTGTATGTCTCGTGGGTTGTATGTCTCCTAGGCTCTATTATTCATGGCTGTCGAACTCGTGACGTGTACGCCATTCGAGGAACGTATGTTTAGAAATTTAACCAAAAAAAGACATTAACAGAGCATTCATCAATGACTGATGAAAGAGAAAACCGTGCTAACTAGAAAAAAATCTAAAGTATTTTAAGAGCCCTGGCTCGAAGCATCGCCTTCTTAAGTTTTCACACCCAGCAGATAGGATTAACTCCCTGTATGTTAATCTTGTCGCGGAAGGCAGTTCACAGATTTTGTCGAGCCTCGTGATCTGCGTTTTTGCGCACCAACTTGGTTGGCAGGTTTTCCGTCCCCAGACCCAGAAAGGACATTCATACCATCACGTATATGCATCCATATTCAGCATCTTTCGTGATTATTTTAACTCCCATGGGTGTGAAAGCGCTTTCGTCACAAAAGATGAACAGCCATCGCGGAAGTTGAAACAAAAATACAAATTTGATTTTTATTTCATTTGATTGTATTTATTTCAAATCGTTTATTTTATGAAGTGCCATGGTGTAAAATACAGCACTCCAATATTTCAAGAATACTCAATACACCAACTAAGAGAAGGGTGTAAGAGATTTATGTATGATAGTTGGTTATGTCGTGGAGGATTATAAAATGACTCTGTGAATCTTTGCTGTTATCGCCTGATTCCCATACCCAAAAAGTATTGCACCTTTGACTGACCAAGCGGCTCATACATTCATTTACATTATCATGCCATGTATGGGTAGATTTAATAACGCAGTCGTACCGGATACGTATAAAACCAGATTTGATTGCGCCAATTAAGTATCTAAATGAGCCCGTTTTATAAAGCATGACCATGAATGTGATAGTACACAGGCGAGTTTCACGAATCGTGGTTAGAATCGGGCACACGCATCAGCTTTTGAAACGGTCGAGAACCTATTCGGCTGCGCTTGTATATAGGCTTTTAAACCATTCAAAAGCTAATTCGTGCATCCAATTCTGAAACATCCAAGCCTGTGCATCGAATGTGTACACTAACAGAAACCACTTCTTTGCAGGGCTGTGAACTCTGCCAATGTTCTGATATCAATATCTATTGTGACGTAGATGATTTTTGAACCGATATGTAGATGTGATAACATCCTAGTCAATGAGTTCCCTCGTGGAGACATTTATGAGCTCCCTCGTGGAGACATTCATTAACAACACAGCACAGCACAATAATCTAATAATAATGTTTGATTTGTTTAAGATATATTACAGTCTGATTTTATGTCAGTATTGTCTGGGCAAATTATTCTTAATAGGGTCCCATTTTTTTCTCTCTTCTTTTCTTTTTCTATCTAAAACATCAACATCCCAGTCTGATATTACCGATGATAGCTGGCATAAAGTCATACAAGAAATGACACCAGGAAACATTGCAACGTCAACATTACCATTATCATCATCGGCATCGTCGTCGACTCGTCATTATTGTTGTATGATCCGAGCGACTGAATAAACCTTCATGGTTACAGTTCGTTATTGCACATATTTGTTAATCCGAAAATTAAATCAAGTTTCACGTAGATCCCGCAAGATGGTTGAAAAAGATTTTGTACTTTATAAGCGTGACGCGATCGGCATGGAAACCATATATTATGAACAACAGACTTACATGTGGTTTCTTGATCAGCCGGCATTCCACTATATTCCTTCTCTTACACTGTCTAGTGTCACCCGTAGTGGGAGGAATATAATGTGTTATGCAAAACTGAAGCCAGCCTTGTACTTTGATCGTACACTTTGACAACAGCTTTTTAGCATGCAATGTAATTATGAGGCTATCATTTTGATGGTGATGATACCATGATCTATATCTTAATGACGCTCCCTGAAGGACGGTCAGCTTGTTATCGCATCAAATCTTAGTTGCCCCCCAAAAATGATGAAAAATGAAGTCAAGATGACAATACAAAGCCTTTTCTTTGGAACAAGCGCCCTTATAGTGTTTGTGAGCGTATGAATGCTGACTGAACGTCAGAATAAAGATGATTAATGCAAGTGAGCAAAAGATTAGCATCTCGGAGACAATAGCGACCGTGGTTAATAACCACTAAAGTTAACAAAAAACAAAAAAACGTGCATGTCAATGCGTCACACTATTTCGTTGAATGTAGCCATCACACGGCGTGATTATGCGCGTATGTTTGCCTGTAGTCAAATGCTGCTGCAAATTGACGTGCAAGAATTACCATTCGCTAGCGAAAACAAATGGTTTGTCACACCGACACGAGCGACTGCCGAAAGATTAATTAGTGCCAGTACAACTAGTGCGACATCTCGTTAGTACCAGTAGCAACATTCTGAAGCTGTATTCATTTATAGTCGTATTCATCTTTTAATCTTTGGTTGGAACACACTTATTCACCATCGCTAATCAGAAAGCAAAGTCTTTGTTATATGTTTATTGATTTTTTTTTCAAAACCAAAAGGAGCGATTATGATGCAATTGTTTCAAGTAGAATTAGGACGCAGAGGCTCAAAATTTATGCCCGCTCACATTAACAAAGACGTATATCTTGTCAGCGCCAGTCGAAATGTGCATTAATTGCCTGTTTATAGTGGATTTATTTTCTTATACAAAGACATTTGCACATGATTTTGCTCAGGCAAAGAAAAAATAAGTCAGATTTACATCATTTAGATGGTTGGCCAAGAAGATAGTCTAGAAAAAGTGTTGTTTTATTGACAAGAGAATGCAGATGAACTCAGATAAAGAAACAAAATCTTGACATCTTCCACTTTGGACTTTTTCCAACTATTATAACTTTTGTCACAAGGTTGCAACCATGTGTGGTTATGCAGGCTAGCCAAGGCACGAAGACACTTATGTTCGGCCTTCGGTATTTTCCGCGACTCTGTTCCGTCATGTATCTAGACCTAATGCTGACCTAATTACAGCAGCACGCAGGCCAAACCAGGCTCTCTGCAATACATGCAGGATTTCTTTGTAGATCACTTCTGGAGAAACACGTACGTTGTGCTGTCCAAGACTCATAGCACTAAGCACTTCCTCCAGACCTTCGCGCTCAGCGCAGCCACCTGCGCATCGCTTCCCTGCGCGCCCCTCCCTTCGCCGCCCCTCGTCTTTATAGTCTGTCGTTAGTCACTGGCAACTGTATGGAGTGTGTAAGATTTAAATGGTATTTTTGAAGTGGTAGCCCTGCCCCAAAGTTCAGAATAGTCAACTTTGTCTTTGCACGATCCACCGAAGGAGTCATTGAAAATAGCCATTCCCATCTCCCTACTCCTGGGAGGAAAAGCTCCAAAAAAAATATCAAAACAACAGCCGTGATTGAGAATAGTGTTCGTTGCGGCGTATTGTGTGATTTGGTTCATTTATCATTGTCACACAGTGTAGCGGTACACTTTAATGCTGTTTTTCCCTCCTATATCCTTTTGTTTATTACGTTTTGTGACCAGTGATGCTTCTTGCTCGTTGTTGTGGTAGTTTCTCCCGTGATGTTGGCCCCTTTTGACGCTTATCATGTCCTGTTGGAAGGAAAAAGAAGGTGTAAATATGGTCATATGCAAACGTACACAATATAATTGTATATACACACACTCGAAATACACACGCGCGCGCATACACACACATGTTGATATCCAGTAAGGTGGCCTCCCGAAGGTAAACCCTTGAAAATTCACATGACTGGTCTTAAATAATTGAGCAACAATGATTACTGCCACGCAAAAGGATGGACGGGCGTGCATAATCGATTTTCGATTTGAGTAACTTGTAGCGACTAAACGAGATTTGTGAAAGAAAAAAAGCATTTTCTTACTGACCATAAACAGGATAATGGTCATGTGATTACCATTCGACCTACATTCGAAGACATCCAGCGGGACAGACAGCCTTGAGACTGTGCGCATGCGAGTTTAATCAGTCTCTCTAACACATTCTTCCTATAGCGTTCTCATTGTCCTCTGTGTTTATTCTATTTTGGGAAAGACCGTTCCCCGCAAATTATCATTATTTCATCGTGGTTGTCATGTAAAGTTGACACTCACGTGACGATGCTTTTTTTTTTCTCTGACGTTTTTTTTGTTTTGTTTTGTTTTGCTTTGTTTTGTTTTGTTTTGACATTATCATTTGTCTGTATTAATCCTATTTACATATTTACATTCCTAGAGAGAGTTACTGTCATTCGTAAAACTGAAACAGAAGACTCGATAGACTCGATCTTAGTTCGTAGTAGGAAAACACGAGCACATACAAAAGGAGTCAAATTGATGGTGGCGAATGAAATCAAGAGGAGTAGTTCATTTCAGTTACTTCATGTACTACATAAACGTCAGATGGGTATAGCTTTTAAGTTAGTTTTGGTTTTGCTTAACACTTTTCAATCACATCCTGGCGTATTATGGAATGGTGGGTTCTGTAATAACCTTTCGTCACCATGGCAACATATATTCCTGCCTTTTTTTCCCCCAATAATTCAATTGAAAGAATATGAGAAGCCTTATCGGCACGAATCCAGAGCAAGTCTGAATTGGAGCTCCCAGTGTTGGTAGATATTTATAAGCTGTCATATTGCATGGCCATTGTTTGTCCCTGCGGATATCGATTACATGTAACGAGACATCGCCGAACCGAATCGCATCGTCTTAAATTATTTGCGACGGATTTGGATTGATGAAGTGTGAGCGGCACGCGAACGCGAGTGAACGGTGATATCAAAGTAAACATAACTATCCACTGGAAGAGAAAAAAATAGGTGGGAAGAGCTTCGAGAATGAATTTTAGGGTGATAAATGGATCTATCATGCAATGTGGATCATCTTGTCTTGTTTTCTCATCCGGGAGGATTAATTTCCTGCTGAAATGATGGACTGGCTTTCCTCAGAAACTTACCAATCACAGCCATTTGATTCTGCTCATGCTAAAAAAGATAAAAAAGAAAGAAAGAAAGAGAGGGAGAGAGAAGGGGAGAGGGAGGGGAGAGAGGAGGAAGGGAGAGAGGGCAGGCTGAAAAAGATGACGTTTTGGTTTATTCAAGCATTCATTTATTCTCGCTGTCCCTACCACGTCTCGTGTCTGCATTAGTCAGCATCAGCGTTAGATGATGTGCATGACCGACGCCAGTAGCCGTCTTACCGAGGGGTGCAACGGGGGTTGACAGGCCCTTTTTATACCTCACTCCTCCTCCTTTGCCACTGAAACTGTTTTCTCTCTCTCTCTCTCTTTCTTAGCTGTAGCATCAATGATTAAGTTGATACCGAGTTAAGTGGATGTCTGTGACGATATCCCGTTGTGATGGACTGAGATTGAGGGAATTGCTTCTCGACACATCTGACACTGTGAACATTACAAGGAGGGTCATGCTTTCACGCCCTCCCGTACTTTCCAAGTCATGCACAAAGTAATAAAGATTGGTAAGGAAAAAGTGAACAGATTCACAGGGACAATTCCACAATCTCATGTGGTAAGTCACAAAAAAAGCAAACCACGCTTCCAAGTTCAGAAAATACCTCTCCATTTAATTTCACGTCTATGACCCCCACCCCTCTTGAATTGAGAGTTGAGAGGGAGAAGTAGGGCGGTAGTGAAACCAGGGAGGTACTAGGAGAGCCTGGTTCCTCCTTGGTTGAACACGGGGGAGGAAGACATCACATAGACTGCGCCGAGTATTACACCAGCCAGATGAAGTATGAAACTCGCTTCATTTTCTTCGCGGTAATAAAAGAAAACGCGGGGCTATACTGCCAGCAAACGAGGGCACGAGATCAAGGGAAAAATATTGCCAGTGGATCGAGCGAAAGCTATGTTTAGTTTGGCTTTCCTAAAATGGAAATATTGACTGACTGATGCGAATAATTTTTTGCCCCCCCCCCCCTCCTATCCTCGCTCGACTGATTTATGTCGCTGCTCCTTCGCTGTCGGATTGACGACGCGGAGGAGACGTGAATCACGACAACGAACGAAAGGCCCGATGATGAATGCTGGTCGTGTTTCGGGGATCTACGACAAGTAGACGTCCGGAACAGTGGCAGAAGAAAATCTCGATTGAGAAAGCATCCCGGCGGGAAAACAGATGCAATGATGAAAGAGAAAACAAGACAAAAATGAAGAAATAAAAACTAGGATGAATAAAATTGAGATTTGAGGGTTTTGATTAGGTGAAATGTTGCTCAGCTAGTGCATTCCGTCAAAGTTTCACTCAAAATCGTCTCCCAGACAAACGGTTCAAATACTGTATATCATCGCCTTAATCGTTTTTTAATTACATTTACCTTACTTAAATCATATTATATAAAAAAACATTTTCCTTTAACAGCACTCGCTCACTTACACCCATCCACTCGAACACCACGCAGAAATATGCTCACACAAACACGTTCAGTGACACAACATGCACAATATATAGGCTTATTGAAGAAAAGATGCAGTTGAAACATATTCTCAAATGAAATTGACATTCACATAAAAATAACGGAGTTTTGCAGAAGTTTGGTTGAATAGAAAGTCTACCTAAACATAAGATTTAATACCAAATAAGAAAGTACACGATGGTACAAGATGTTTACGGATCTGATTCACCCTCCATATAAAGGCCCATAGCTTCATAAAACTTGACGAATTCAAATAACAAACTAACGAATTCGTTTAAAATATGATACATTTGATCCTGGCATTCCTAACTCGGCGAGGGGCAAAGACGAATTTCAGTTACAACTGACACGAATCTGAGTGCTTAATTTTTAGATTTGATCAACAAAAAAGCGAATATGATTGACACTTTAAATCTATATTACTTGAACGTAGTAAGCTTCGCTGGACAAAACAGAATTGAAAATTGATGAAACTGAATAAGGGGTGACGAAAATTGGCGGGAAATGTTAATGTATACTCCCAGCAACCTGTTGGAACTAGTGTGATCACTGTAAACAGTTCTTCGTTTTGTCCCTGTCACCATTACCACTCCACTATTTCCAGGTATTCAGTCACAGAGCACTTTTGGATCAAGAGAGACGTTTCAGCTAATCATCTCGTCCAGGGAAAGGGATTCGAACCCCCGACTCGTTGTTTCAAACCCCAGTGTTATTGTCTCCAGCAGTGGCGAGCCTTTTGCGATACAACCGGGGCTCCATCGTAATTCATTGGATGGTTTCAGATGGAGCAAATAACACTCCAACACAAGTATCCAAACTCTACAAAGCTCTTCATTGACGTCAGAGCTCATTATATCAATCTGTGACAGCTTGGATTTTTTTCCAAGCTCCCAACCAACTTGTTGTCTTTCCACTTTTCACATGATTTCAATGACTCTTGTGGTCTACTGACTTTTTTTAAAATCAACAAAGAGTAGATTAAAGCGCTACGTTGTTTTTTTACATTCTAGATCAGATTTGCTGGGTTAGCTTCTGCGTTCTACTGAAATGACCCGCGTAAACGCTATTCATCCCCTTTCTATATCTATCTATCTATCTATCTATCTATCTATTTATCTATCTATCTATCTATCTATCTATCCATCTATCTATGTATCCATTCATCTGTATATTCACATATTTGTCTTCCTATTTGTCTTTCTTTCTGTTGTATTTTCTCTTTTCTTTTTTTTTTTGTATATACTTATAGGTGTAAAGAGTGAATTAAAATGATAGCTTTCTTTCTGCAGTAGCTTGAGAAGCTTTAATGAGATGGTCTAATTCCCTCCAGTTTTGAACTGCGAACGAAACTTCAATATGCAGGAAACTGATCAAAACCAGTTTCAGTCCCCGTGTCATAAAAACGCCAAGAAATGGGAATATAGATCAGAGAAAGTGGAGGTTTTCCCAGAATATTGAAAAAAAGCGTTTTGATGACCTCGTTTGATAGCTAATTCCCTTTGAAATTACGAAGAAGTGTCAAAGAGGTCATGAGTAGCAGCTCAACAGGTGCAGCACTGGTGAAGGTTAATATGCAGTTATAGATGTCCTACGAGCTTTACCGGTTTCACCAGTGACCTTTAACTAGGAAGGATTTAAGGTTGATTCTTGCTTTCCAGAAGATCGACGACAAGTACATAGAGCACCCAAGACCATAATGTTGGTCAGAAGCAGCCCAGAAAACATGTCTCACACCTGTACGTCGTTTCCTACACAGCAGCAATGTCAAATATCACAGAGTTGAATCGTTTATAAGTCTCTTCTGTTTCATGTATTTTGTGGCCGTATGTAGCAACTTTTTTTCCCTTTTCCTTTTTTTCCTGATATTTGAAATTTCAAGGGCATTTCTCTGCGGTATCTTTCCTCATAGATCCTGCCACTTTCTTTCTCTCAATTTGCACGTGTTTTGCGAATCTTCGCCGGAGTATGTAGTCATTCTAACTTTGTGAAAAGACGTGTCCATTACCCTCACGAAGTTGATTTCTTCCCAGAATTATTCACTCTCATCTAAGCGTAGCTAAGAGGTTGTACTCGACCTTGCACTCATCATCTACTAAAGTGTTGCCTCGACACTCCGATCGGCACTGCAATATAATAGGGTTACGAAAGGTCATTTTCGTTTACAGGTGTTAGACCTTTATGGGGGCCGCAAAAGACCCTCCCCCCCCCCCACACACACATAACTCCAGCAAACGGACAAGAAAGTCTTCTCTAGGGAATGATTATGTCCGTTGATGTCTGACCTGTTTATACAAGAGGACGTCAGGTGGAAACACAAAACTGATTTTTAAAGCAGCCAGTCGCATAGGGAAAGGCACATCTCCCTGATCACAGAAAAATGCATAGCGGGAGGGGGGTTGGTGAAGGCAGGTTTAATCAGACACAATGAAAGCCACAGGACTGGTCGTCACACTTTTGTCCTTGGCATATTTATATCTATATATTTGATCAGGGCAGATGAGGGTATTTTCCTTCTTCCCCTGTGTGTGTGTGTGCGTGTCTGTATATATTATGTATATGCACTATAGAAAATATATATATATTTATATATTTGTATACATAATAGCAGGGCTCGACACTAACTTTTTTCTGTCTGGTTGCCCGTTCGGGCCACTAGAATCTTTGAATGTGAAAGTTTGGTGGCGAAAAAAAAAAATATGTCAGCACTTCGTTAACATAAATTGATAACATTCTGTTTTTCTTTGACTCTATATTCGAACTTCCACTTTCGCTAAGTGCGATATTTCAAGATGCTACGAAGCCTTTGTGCGTCCTCGTGTTGTCGCTCTCTATCTTTGTTTTTGTGTGGGGTTTTTTTGTGTGCGTGTTTTTAGGTCAGCTGAAATTTGAATATGTCTCCGTCCATCCCAATCAACTCTAGAAATTCGTGATTGTTTCGTTCCACTTTTTGGTTCATCCCCCCCCCCCCCCCCCCCCCTCCCACTCGTTCATACCATTTGTGCTCGCGTAGAGTGCCGAGCATTTTGTCGTGCCGTTTGGTTTTTCTGCTCCTCGGTTCGGTGCCTTTAGTGCTGTTTGCCTTCCCGCGCCACCGGCCCTGTACATGAACCCATGAGGATCGGGTGCGATCGAAATCTTGTTGGCGGACAAACAGCGGACTATTTGCACTTTTCTTTTTCTCGTTTGAGGGCAAATGGGGGGAGCCCATCAAAACTAACGCTGTTTGAAAACGTCTCGATGGTCCTGTTCATTCTTCCGCCTACATCTTGAGCGACTCAAGTGTTGCATCCTAGAGAGAGAAGGAGAGATAGAGATAGAGAGTCATTAACAAAGGATGACATCAGACCGACACATGAGCTTGGCAACAATGTTTTGGAATTTCTTGAACGTCCTTCAAAGTTCTTTCCGACAACAGAGTGAATGTGATGACAGCATGTTACCGTGTTCTTGTTGTTGCCGTCTGCCGGTGGTGACCAGCAAAACATATCACCTCAGAGCAACAGACCGTACGACTAAATGTATATAATGTCTTGTTTCAATCAAAATTGTGATTTTCAGAAACGACACTAGAGTTGAAGCAGACCGCTTTCCATACAGATCGAACCGACAGAAGTGACACAGTCACTATTCCCTCTTGTTGTACTTTTTTGTGTTATTATGGTATTTGTTGATATGATTGTTTTTAGTCGTAAGACTTTTCAATGCCATATCGCCATTGCTGTGAAGTGTTTAGAGGTATTTCTACATAAACATATATTACTGGTATACGGCATCAGATACCTGGCGGACGTTGATACAAGTTTGAAATGTTTTAAAAAGACAGCGGGATGTAGGCCTATACATCTGGGCGTCAATCGACAATCAATATTTCGCACTACTGTTTCATGGAAGTGTTTCGTTAGAAAAAAAAAACACCGAAAAAACTAACCGACAAAATCTCGGTATAAGATCGTGACGATATTTTGCAAAATGTATGAACAGATTTTATATATTCCTGTCATGTCCATATTGAATGACATTTCTGCAATTCAATGCGTCATTGCACTTCGGCCAGAGAAGGGCTAAAAGAGGCGAGATATAAACATAGGCCTATCTGGAATTGATGTTTGTGGTGCTCGTTGACAACAAAGAGGTCTGGCATTACGTCCAACCGTTCCTATTTACACAAACTGCAGGTGTTTTGAATATTGTATATTAGGGAGACAGAAGGATATTATGCGGATGACGGGAATTCACATGTGTATATACCCTCCGCTGAAGAGCTTATTCATGTCGTTGCCAAGGCAACATCTGATGTTGCACGCCCTACAAAGATTCGGCTGTCAGCTGATGATAAGCAAGAGACGGTGATCCGATGTCTGATTCGTTCGTTTGTTTGCTGTTCTTCTTGTCATTGTTTTCATCGATACTGTTTGCATTACCTGGTGATGATTGCTATTATAATCTAACCATGCACGAGGATGATATTAAGAATTATCGTTTTCATGATTTTCATTATCATCTTTATTTTCTTATCATTATTATCATTAATGATTTATTATCCTTATCAATCTAGCTTAACATCCATGACAATAGAACTAATTGAGTTTTTGTGGACGACGGGGATAGTAAAGAAGCCACGAAGTTAAAGACACATTTAATGTAAAAGCAAGAAGACCATCCCACTCATACATCTTATATACAAATTAATGATGCGTACCAGGGTACCAGAAACCGCAGCAAATACGAGCGACAATACGAAGATTATTAGATATACACTTAACCATGCTACCGTAATATTCTTGGTTTTATCAAACACAAAATTAGAATGCACTGTCAGTATCGTTTGCAGTAGAAGGCCTTTGCCGACCCGAAAAAAAAAAACCCGAAACAAAACAAAACAGCAAAAAACGCCACCGGGCAAGAAAATCGAAAAGAAATCGAAAATGCATTAGTTGGCTTCTTTGTTCATGTTTATTTTATCGCACTGCATACATAAATGGAATATTTGGATCAACGCTATAAGCCAAACACCAGATGAGAAATCTCTTTCATTTTCCTTGGGTTTTTTTTTTCTCTTCTCGTTGTCGTTGTTGTTTTGCCTTTCCTAATCCACGTCAGTCAAAGTGCTAAAGTCCTTGCAAGTGTGCATAATTAGAAAGCCTATATATAGTGTCTGAAATCTAGAGATTGGCGATAATTCTATTTGAATCGGACTATGTTTTAGTTGTCACTCAATATGTTAGTTTAGAACTTTGTAGTTCTCCGGTGACCACATCCTGTCAGTCTGAACAATGTTTTTGTTGCTTCGTACGTGGCCACAAATCACCAGCGGTACAGAGCTGCTATTAATGCCTAGCACATAACAAACAGTTAGTTTTCGCTGTTATAACTAAGAACATTCGATGGGTATTATGGTGTATTGTGCATTGATTAGTAAGCAAACGCGAGAAGTGAGATTTGAAATGGTTTAAAGTTCGAAGTTCGATCACGGTAGTTCATCTTGACGCGGAAGTGAAAGTTTTCTATGCACATGATACATGCAGTCAATAGGGCCTACTATGGCATCACCGTTTCCTCATATTGTATACTGCGCTCCTATTCAGCTCGCCACACTTTCTTAAAATTCGCGGCTGCTAGTTGTCTGCCGTGTTTGCACAGCCAAGAGACAAACACGGTGACATGACACGTGGCATTGTTCTTTTAACTCAACTCAGATAGACGCCTCGTGGCTGTTTAAAGACCAGTTGAGGGAGCTGTATTTGAAATTAGGATTTGCGTCCACTCCTGATCCTCTCTCGAGAAACTCTTCACGATTGTGGTCTCGTAGTTTCCCCTTTATGGACGCAAATTCCATCTGAATTGGTGCTGTTCTACACCTCAATGCGAAGAACTGTGGCTTGGGAGGGGTGGGGGAGAATGTAGAATTTACATCAGCATTGCATCACTGGATTCATATATGCAATGTATTTGGCAGTACACTCTCTGCATAGATGGAAAGTAGACTGCCCATGAAAATGTCTTGTTTTCCCTCTTGTTGTTGTGGTTTTCTGTTTCACCTGCCTGCCCTTTTCACGCGTCAGAGACCCTCCAAACCGTCCTCCCCACCCCCTCCCCCTTGTGGCACAGTCCATTGTGGCGCCAGAGTCCAGCGGGGACGCCCCCAACGAGAAGCACTACAACTCCTCAATAAAGTTCCCTCGTGACATTACATCGGCCTGAAGGGTTTAACACACGGAATCCCTTACAGTACACAAAACATTCCTCAACTTTCCCCTCCCCCTTCCTCTCTCACCCCACCCCCTCCATCTTTCTCTTTAGTTTTTGTTAATGGAGGGGCGGGGTCTTCACGCCAGGGTGACCAGACGCCCCATATTTCCCGGGATCGTCCAGTATTTTGCTCCTATGTCCCGGTGTCCCGACCAACCAATTTCGGGATACCTGTTTGTCCCGTATTTCATAATATTGTGATGAAAATAACCTCGAAATACCTTTTAGACAGTTTTATTTGGATTCAATGTTTTTCACTCCATTCTCATCCTTTATTCCTGATAAGATGGGTATCTTGCTGCCATCTTGTGGTATCTTGCTCTAATTGTAAGTGTCGTCTCGCGCGAAGACAAATATTACAGTAATTATCTATAATTTCTACAGCAAAATGTTTTATAATGTTGTACCACCTTGTTTTTAAGGGCCAATGGATAATGAACGTCCATTTACAAGACACCGTCGCAATATCGTGAACAAACTTTCAGCGTACACTGACTAATGACAGAACTAAATGGCAAGGTTCTTTTAAAGTGGCTTTGAAGGTCGCTTTACCCAGTGCTCCTCTTTCACATAGAGGAAGAATTCTTCATCGCAACTCAGGGAGATGTTTTTAGAAATTAACTAGAAGCCTGTGTTTCTCACTGCGTATCCGAGCTGTATGGAATCTCCATATTTTCTTTCAAATTTTATCTCAAGTGTCATCTTCAACTGACCTTTCGAATCAAAACTGATACCTGTATTACCACAGACACTAACTGACACCAGTTATATGTACTATCAGAAGGATTGTGCCTGCATGCAAGGCGAGATGATATACCACACATTTCGCGGTTAGACTTTAATTAATTAGAAATGACAAGGTATTTTACCGTATATAACATCCCTAAGATATACCTGAACCGTTATCAGAACGTTGCATAGTTTGGCGTAATTGGCCACGTAGTGTGTATCCCATCTACCCTTGTAGACCAGGGTCGGGTGCATGGGCGCAATGACACCCTCTTGGGACTACTTGAAAATGAACCTCTTCCCTGTCATAATATTAACGCATAATTATTTTGGTAATGATAATCATAATTATTAGAAGAAGAGCAATTGTCAAATTGATTATCATTATTATTGTTATAAGCATGATCGTAGTTATTGTAATGATTATTTCTTTCCTATTAAAATGGAGATAACGGTTACAGTTCGCAAAATGATAGCATTGGTGCGTTTGATAACAAAGAAAAATGATTACAGATGTCATCAATCATGTATTTTGACTTCTGATATCAAGTTGAAGTGTTGTTTCAAGTGATGTCCTGTTATTTCCTTGACCCCTCGCGAGATAACAAATCTTTTACCTCTCGGGACTTCCCTGGGAAAATTAAAGACTGTGATTAGTCACTGGCAGACCTTTTATCACTACTTTCTTGGCGCTACTCGAGGAAATTCACTGATTTTTGTGTCAATGTGTCTTTTACGTAACAAAGGTTACAAAAATCAATTGCTCGTAGATCTAGCAGGTACGAACACAACGTTGGTATATGGCGTTTGGGTGGGGCGGGCATGCGTCACGAATTACAATCGTATAACATAGGGAGATTTAAAGTTTACTCTATATTGTATTCCCATGATATTACCTACCGAGCTAAAGCGTATCCATGTCTGAGCGTACCGACAGATTACGTTGCAGTGTCTTCAGGCATTCCCACACCAATATTCCGCAATCCATTGGATGTTGTTTTCGTTTCACATGCATTCGATATGTCGGAGCCTCTTCTTCACAAATCTACGAATTGCATTTGAAGAAGGGGGATCGTGGATGTTTTGAATGTATGTGTATGAGCGAAAAACTAGAGATACAAACAGAGGTGAAAGCGGAGAAAGATAGAACGAAAGCTTGGGGAATAAAGGAAGAAATAGAGGGGGAAGAGTAAAGCAATCCGAATTTCTTCATATGCTCAGCAGATCCAGTCCCCCCCAAACTGGAAGATAATATCGTCGTGGGAGATCGGATGGAATCGATCTTTCCAGGAGATTTGCTGTGTTGTGCATCTCAATCTCGAATCATGCTTACATGGACATGTGGGTATTTGGAGCATCCTGACCTGATATTTCCCCCTCTGGGCCTGATTGTTTGTGGGGAATCAGATGTATCAAAAACGTTAGTAACGAGACCTCGGTGAAGATATCATTGCTCCAAGCAGTGCAACCTCCGAGATCTGCAAATAGTGTTTCTTGGTTTTGGACAGAACTCATGATTAGAAGAAATACCCTAGATTTAATTCTCAAACCTTGATGATAATGTGCGTCAGGCCTTTTTTTTCAAAGCGGTTTATCTTTTTACGACGTCTGGACAATACTGATAAAAACTAGAGATTGTAATTTGTCATCACTGACAAATTAAGGTGATCCGATTTTTTTTTAATCAATGATTCGAGTCCTGATCGTAATAGGCATGACAATACAAGTTTCATCTGTGTTTAGAGACATTGGCCGTGTGAGGTTTGGATTCTCATTTAGAAAAGGGAGTCATATCTGCCATCTTTGGTACCAATTCTGTATACACTGAATAACGAAGATACAGCAACGAATACATATGACCTTTGACCCACCTTTACACTCCCAAGATGGCATCTGAGGAAAAAGTGGTTATTTTGTGAAATGATTCTTGCGACATCGTCTATATTCTTGTGCAAAATATGGCAAAGATAGGACAGGTATTCACCAAGATGCAAAATGCAAAGTCTTAGGTACAACATAAAATCTGGGAGAAATTCACCGAAGGGTAAGTGAGAGCTAGTGCTCGATAAAGAAAAGCATGTCGATTTTCACATTAAAAAAAAATCCCTCCCATAGAGATAACACGTCATAACGAAAATACAGAAAGAAGTACATATGACCTTTGACCTCACTTTAAACACCCAAGATGGCGTCTGAGCAAAAAGTGGTTATTTTGTGAAATGATCCTTGTTACATGGTCTTTGTGTGTGCAAAATATGGGAAAGATAGGACATGTATTCACCAAGATACAGGATGAAACATTTATGACCTTTGACCCTAATTTACATACCCAAGATGGTGTCCGATCAAGTAGTTGTTATTTTATGAAATAATGTACGTGACATGAACTAAACATGTGCAAAATATGGGATTGATAGCCATTGTTGTTGTTCATCTATTGCACAGAAAGTAGTAGAAAGAAAGAAAAATAAAGAAAAAAATATGTTATTTTATAGAAATTTGAAGGAGAAGCATAAAAAATCAGAAAAAGATAAAGTTAGGAAGGGAGATTAAGAATAACTAAAGAAAAAGAAGAAAAAAAGTGTTTAAAAAAATGAAAAAAAAATATTGGCAGGGGTGAGCCTCGAACCAGGGACCTTAGGATTACGAGTCGGATGCGCTATGCAATGACCTATTTCATGCTCCATAGGCCCTGTGTATTAAGCAAAATGACGCTGCATCGAAGCCACGTGCCATTTTCAACCAAGTTTTTCGACGTGATGCCGACGTCGTATGAAAAAATGAAGGGCACACTTACGATAGCCCAAAGTCTCAGCTACAACATACTAAAATCTGGATAAAATTCACCGAAGCAAAAGTGAGCTAGTGCTCGAAAAAGAGAGTCATGTCAATTTTCACTGCCAGAAAAACTCCTCTCCCATAGAGATAACACGTAAACTGGTCAAATTCTACAAGGATACATTCAATCCATTTTTACGAGGCGATGACGTCATCCAATCAAAATGTTGTTTTTACATTAATGAAAGAACATTTCATAAGCTACAACATACTGAAATATGGGAGAAAATTGGCAGAGGATAAGTGAGATACGCTCGAGTAAACTTGTAATTTGATGACGTCATTTTGAAAATTTACTTTTTTTACTTTATTAAGAAATTTGATATCTTTTAATCATTTTGTCAGCATTGCCTACCCATGAAATGACATGTACAACTCATCAGCTTTCAATATATGTAAAGAAAATGGGGGGTCACCGTCCATCCTGACGAGTAAAATCGGATTTAAAATTGGCAGTTTTTTGGCATAGTTGCACTGTATATCGCCATTGACGCGCGCGCGGAATTTCAACTTTGACGGCCCCGTATGACGTCATATTGAGTCGGATTGACTTGAAACGTGGTATAAATATTCCTTGACATTTCAGACATGCGATCAAAGTGAAAAAACTGGAAATTTCAATTGCATATGAGCTGTGCGTGCGTATATGCGCGCGCGCGTACGCGTCCGTCCGATTTTTTCAATTTTTCAAAAAATGCTCCAAATGGTCTGAAACGTGTGCAAAAAAATTTTGAGCTCGATTGGAGCATACAAATATTTCAACGCGCGCGTACGCGCACGTTTTAAGAGAAAATATGAATTTTGAGAACATGAGTAGAATGCGCATAACTTTAAATATATGTGACGTAAATTTCATTGAAAAATTCTATTTCATTAATGAGATATGATTGAGAATGTGTTTTCATATAATGACGTCATAGTGACGTCACGGTCGACTGATCACAATGATACATTAGATTTGCCGTCTTTGGGACATGATGCATACATGATATAATTTTGAAATTGACAGGCAGCGGACTTTCTGAGCTAACCTCTGCACAACTTTTGAGGAGAAATAAAGAAGAAGAAGAAAAACAAAGAATCCGTACAGATACAGAAGGTGATCCGAGAGGATACTCGGATCACCTAATAAGTTTGATGCCGCCATTTGCAATTGACGTACGTGATCTGGAAAAGTATGATATCGGAGTAAAAGACGGATGCCTCATATCGGAGTGAAATATCATTATTAAATGAAATTCAGCTCTCTTAAAAGGATGCTACTTTCTTTGGAAATAACTTCCCTTTCTCTTTTTCTCTCCCTCCCTCTTTGTCTAGGTCTATCTATCTATCTATCTACCTACCTATCATCTATCTATCTATCTATCTATCTATCTTATACATGTATCTATCTATCTATTTATCTATCATCTATCTATCTATGTATCTTTCTATCAATCTATCTGTCTATCTTTATCTATCTGTCATCTATCTATCTATCTATTTATCATCTATCTTTCTATCTGTCATCTATCAATCTATCTATCTTTCTATCAATCTATCTGTCTATCTTTATCTATCTGTCATCCATCTATCTATTTATCATGTATGTATGTATGTATGTATGTATCTATCTATCTATCTATATCTATTCATCTGTTTATCTGTTATCTATCTATCTATCTATGTATCATCTATCAATCTCTCTATCTATATCTATCAATCTATCTATCTGTATGTCTGTCTGATATCCGGTGCATTATGCATTTGAGGATTTTGTTATACCTGATAGCATGTGAACGTGTTCTTATTTCATCATAATTCACTCTCACGTCGTAATATTGGACGCAGTTTCCTTAGAGACTCTCAGCCAGTGAGGGTCATGAATACAAAAAAAAATCCAAATTTGAGACAAAAATATGATTATTGTCACCAGCTGTGACATATGAGAGAATCCGTGTAGTTCTCTGCCACTAGTAGAAACTCATGATGCATTTTGATATTGGAATAAATCCGAAAGAAGTTGAAAAAAGCGCATATTATTGGGGGAGTTTATAGTAAGACCTCATTAGGGAACTATGCAGCATGAAATTAGAGATATCACGGTTGATATATAATTAGCAGTCATTACACACACGCACACACGCACACACACATGCACGCACACATACGCACGCGCCCACACAAGTATCCGAAGAGATCTACTAGTACTGTATTCGAATTCGTTATAACAAGTTGACATCGACTTGTCTTTTTTTTTTCTACCAAACGATATTTCAAGGATGAAGAAAAAAAAGTTTATCTGCGCACCTCCCTCTACTTTTGATTGAATCCGCGAGAGAAAGGTGTGTAAGGCAAAACACAGGGACTAAACGCTCTTTCATAGAATGAATTTTACCAAGAACTATGAGACGATGTTATTTCATGATCTTGTAGTGGACGACACAAACAGAATGCATACAATGTATCCCTTGGGAATGTGCCATTTCAGGCGTTGCTGCTCTGCTGCGCGGAAGTTCGTTCTCCTCGGGTGATAATTTACATGATGCATCTCGTCTATTTCCTCCCCTTTCTTAACACGCTGTAAAATAATAATCGTAGTCGTAATGGACATGATTACTTCTCACCGTCATCCCCGCTTTGAAGACTTTACAGTGAGTGACTTCACACAAACAATGTGGAGATGACGTGTTCACACTGTTCCAACTTTCAGTCTTCCCGTTTCTTTAACTCACTGGAGTATGGGTACGGTTGTCTCCTCATAGCAGTTCTCTTTTAGATTACAGAGTAAACACAATCTGTCCACAGTTTCCACGTGACATACTTGTCCATGCGGACGGTGTCAGGTGTTGGTGTTGTTGGTCACAGTGTTTCGGTGATTACGCAGTCTTTGGGGGAAAGTTTGTTTACATCCCATGTTCCAGATTCACTCCGTGGCCGTATTTTCCCTTTATTATACCGTGTGCTGCACTGTTCGCACCGTGCTCTGTGACGATAAGAGAAAAACCCGAGTTACTTTGTCACTGTTCAATTACATTGACCCTTGTTTACGATGTAGGGATGTAGGCTACTGTTTTTGCCATTCTGGTCACTATGTTTTACTTTTAAACAATACAGAGAGGCCTCATGGTGAATTTGCCCCCAATGTTGACCAATAAATGAACATCTCCCAACCTTCTCCCCCTCGCTCTCTTTCTCTTTGTGCACGTGTGCGTGTGTATTTATGTGCATGTGCATGTATGTACTATGTCTTATGTAGGCCTACATGGCATAGTGTTTGCACGAATATGTAAATAAATGAGCTAAAATTATGAGGAATTATCCGGAATTCAGGAACTATCAGGAATTATCCCGAATTCCATAATTATCAGGAATTATCCAGAATTATTCGATAAAAAAGTAAAAATGTGAGAAACTTGAGGAATGACATTGAATGATTTACCTGAGCGTTAACTTAAACCCGGCCTCAGCTAATCCCGGCTCTCCCCATCCCACATCCCTGGATCCACGTTCGTGGGACATGTCCGCATCCATGCCTTGTGATGTTCTGCAGAATGAGTTACATCGCCACCTTAATAGCAACAGTAACTGGAGCAGCAAAATACATTTACGTGAATCATCGTTATATGTCCATTAAAGAGGCCCTGTGTAAGGTTTCCATAAGCACCCTGGAATGCATGCTATATATTCATCTCTCTCTCTCTCTCTCTCTCTCTCACTATAACACACGCAACCACACACATACAAATATGATCATACAATTATATACATATATATATATATATGCTATTATGTATAAATATATATGTAATTATATAATCTTTATGTATGTATATATATATATATATATATATATATATATATATATATATATATGTGTGTGTGTATAATGTATTTTGAAACAAGAAAGGGAAAACTGACCAGAAACAAATAATAATACATAGTGAGAACTTTGAGCAAAGAAAATGGGTTTTCATCGGGATTCGAACCCGAGACCTCCGGATTACTAGACCGGTGCTCTACCGACTGAGCTATTGAAAGCCCTAGATCGGTGTTCGTCCCAAACTCTTAATTCTCTTTGCTCGTGTGGTCAGAAGCTATAGTGTGTGTATGTGTGTCACACACACACACACACACATTAATCTGACATAACCTGACATTCTTTGCTCAAAGTTCTCACTATATATATATATATATATATATATATATATAATTGTAAGAAGAAGAAATCTCGAGTGCACCATTTGTACTGCTGTCATTATAGTCTTTTATCTATTCGATGTACGTGTCATCTTATGAAGATGTAAAATCATTGTAGATCCTGATTGATTGCGTCATGCTGCAGTGTTTCTAAAACTGTTGTGGGTTCATCAGTATAGCCTTGAAAAAAGAAAAGACGTTAATTTACGAGGATGTTTATGGGCTATTACCCCAGCTGTGCGTATAAATTGACTATCTTTATTCGGAGTATAGATGTGTGTGCGTATATAGGTGTGTACCCATTTGAGGGACATAAACAAATTTGATGAGTGTCAAATCCCACTTATATGCGTAAGCGTATTTCCTTTATTTCATTTGATTTTCCTTTCTACGTAATTCATCATTAGAAGGTATGCACGTCAAAGCATGTTTTCGTAAGTTTCGTTTGTCTAGTGTAGTGGAATTCATTGTTATTGCGCTTCATTGTCAAAACTTGTCTGTAGGCATGAAATGTCACGTTCTCATGTCGAACTGTTACGTAATTCCGTCTATTTTCTAATGGGAAGGATTAGAAAATCATTTATGTAGACTTAAAAAATGGTCCAATTTGGCTAAAATAAGGAGGAAATGGACAGTATACTCAAGGCAGATCTCAGAGATTCTGATCAAATGAAAAAAGAAGCTCGTTATTATGATAATCTATAGTAATAATTTGTAGAGCACACCTCGACGCCCGTGACTGTTGCTAATCAACCAGTTGACTAAATCGTCGTTGATTGCCAAGTTCCATTCCTTCATGAAGTGTTCCCATGGGAGTCCTTATCTAGTGTGTCCTTTCTTTTTTGTAATGCAATGGAGATTGCCATTCACTTAGTTACAAAAAGCTTTTAGTCCGGTTGAAATATTCGAAAACATTGAAATATTCGAAAACATTTCTGACTAGCCGCCCACAATGTTTTTCACGAGACTGACGTTGATAGTGTTCTTGTACCATCGCTTGTCCCTTTTTTGGCTGCATGGGCATATGTTTAGTTTTGTTGTGGAACACACCTCATCACGTGACAATTTGATAACGAGTTTATACTCACACCTACAGCGATCGATGCGTGGAAATGTGTAACGAGTTTCCTAGGCGGAGTAATTTCAAAGTGATCCCCTGGGTGGTAGGGCGCCAGTGGGGCCCTATTACTGCCCACGATGGTTCATGTTTTATGTTCTTCTGCTGAAAATTCGATGGAATCTAATTTATCGCGTTACAATGACTTCTTCAATCCACCCTCGTGGCAAGTGACTGCGAAGGAGAACACAAAAGAGAGGGAGAAGAAATAGTATTTTCCATCTTGCATATCCTTTTCATGTTTCTTTTTGTCGTTCTTTTAAACTGATTGTTACTCTGCCATGCGAGAGCAAAACATATTCTTTCCTCCGTTACATGATTAATTTGCTATTCAATGTTCACACCACACTTAATTCATCATGTTATTATCCTCACTCTCATCTTATTTTTTACCATCTTCTACCAGTGTATAACCCCACCCCTCCCCACCCTTAAAATAATATTTTCTGCCAGGCAAAATGGACAAATGTATTACTCTGGCGACAGAATTTGATACCTTCTGACCCATTTTTAAGAACATTTTGATGAGTAAGAAATCTATCCCCTTATTGCCTCCAACTTCTGTTCGATTTGAAGGTGACAAAAGAAAAAAAAAAGATTTTGCTGTCACATTAGTTACTTTATTTGTTACCTTTTTATCGAGTGAGCAATCAATGAACACTATCGTGCAAATTGACTGAGTGGTGGAGCTTGTGGCCTCAATTGATGTGTTTAATCTGTGTAAATTGGTACTATCAACACATTGATCGATGAGTGTAAATAGGTCAAAGACTAGTCTTTACTTTTTAACTGCAAGCGTTACTCTTTATATACCGGGTAGTAGCCATGTTAACAAATGTCTGATGTTTGGTCGAATTTGTGATGTGTGTGTGTGTCCTCGTATGTGTGTCTGTTTCTTTGAATATGTGCGTGTGTGTGTGTGTGTGTGTGTGTGTGTGTGTGTGTGTGTGTGTGTGTGTGTATGTGTGTGTGTGTGTGTGTGTGATTGATGGTGGTGGATGCCTGCAGAAAGAGCTAAGTGTGTCTTCATGCATTCGCAGCTGAGAGCCTTGTCAGCGGATGTATAATCATTATACAGTTTCAAGATCCCACATCTCAAGTCGCGAAGAAGAGTTGCCGATCAGACAAGATGGAATAGAAGACGGTTACGATAAGATAACGATAACTTAGATTAGATAACTTAGATACTTAGATACGATAACTTAGATTAGCTACGAAAGAATATCAGAACACTGAGTGCTCGTTTGACGTTGTGGTTAATAAGATTTTGTTCGTATCGATGGCGAAGAGAGTAAGATATTGCGTTTCAGGCAAAAAAAAAAACAAGAACAGAATGAAATGTTCTTTGAATGGCATGTAATGCTCTGTATGTATCAGGTCACCGCAAAATGCAGATTCAATGAGATTATGTTATGTCAGACGAAACAAAATGTCAGGCGCGCCTGCGTTGAAGCCGGTGAATTTGTGTGGCCGTTAGTACGGATAATGGCATCCAGCCGAGGCAACTTGAATGATTCTTGTAAAATGCCTGACGCTAAGACATCTATTAGTCAACTCGAGCCTCCGCTGTCACAGATGTGCAGCTGCATTTCGCCTGCACATCGCTCTTTTTCGCTTGCCGCTCGCGTAAAATTCCCAAAAGGCAATGAAATTATATCCTTCTGATCCCATAAAAGGATGGGTAATGACGAAGATTTATCTCATCTCATGCTATCTATGACAATGGATGAATTCCAAGCACACAATGTCGACGGCAGCAGGTTGTCCCATATTTACCCTTCCTCCTTCCTCGTCACCAACATTAGCCAACCAGGCTGATCCACCACCTGCTCCACCCTTTTCTGCTTTCTCCCTCCCTCCCTCTCTCTCTCTCTCTCTCTCTCTCTCTCTCTCAATATTTAGTTCAATTTATTTCCATCAAACAAGACGTAATACACACTAAGGTCTTGTACATTATACGAAGTACACATTTGTCTTTTCATCTTGTTGAGCAATTTGAAAAAAAAAATACAAGTCATGAAATATAATACGAAATATATGTATACAACTAATTAAAACGGGAAAGCTATGTACACATTACAATAGAAACAAGGAATGACTTGAAGTGGAATATAGCCTGAATACTTAGTATAATAAGATGAATCTAATCTAATCTAATACACAGTATAATATAATATAATATAATATAATATATTATGATATAATGTAATATAGTATGATATGATGATAACAATATGATATGATATAATATGATATAAGATAATATAATATAAAGAATATCTCTATTTCAATTTGAATATATATCTGTATATATATATGTATATATATGTATACACTGTATATATGTATATATATATATATATATATATATATATATATATATATATATATGTCTTACTATCTCTCTTCTTGTCATTCTATTTAACACTTTCTGTCTATGGCCATCCCACTTTCTGACTGATTGTATCTCTCCGCCTCTATATTATGTATCTCTGACTACATCTCTTCCGGACTTCCTTTCTCTCTTCACACATATATCTATATCTGTCTGCCTATCTCTCCGTCTGTCTCTCGCTGTCTCCTCTTTTACCCCATCTCTTTCTCTTTCTTCTTCTCATTGTTTTATTTTTAGGGTCCTTCCTTCTTGGTTGGTGTGTAATGAGTGTCTGAGAGTTGAAGAAATATCAGTGGGGGTAAATGTAGTTTGGCAAATTTGACATCGTGTCGATCCCGTGCCCGCAGGCGCCACCGAAGAGTATACCGCGTAAATATCACGTCTTTTTCTCTCCCAGCAATAATCAACAGTCATCTGAATTTAACTTCCTCGAGCTTCTCGCTGCATCGACCTGTTCCTGCACCCCGTCGACATTCTAAACACTCCTGTGTGCTGTGAAATGGCACTCAAGGCTTAAGTTGACTCTCATGAATATAGAGTAACATCAAGGAAGAGAGATCAGTGAGACGGTGGATCGTTCCGATTCGGACGTGAAGTCGTAAAGTTTAGATGTTGTTTAATAGTTATGCATGTTTTCGCGAAAAAGGGACATTGGTGTTTGGTAGCAACCATGATTAAGATAAGGTTTTGTCGTTTTTTGTTCTTATCGAATTTTAGGCCGAAGCCTCGATCCATGTTAAACAGCTGCTTATGATCGCGGTCTCCTGCTTTTCTTTTCTTTTCTTTTCTGACAGTTACTACACAAACATTACTTTCAAATCCAGTAGTACAAACCCCCCTATTTTCCTCAATTCTCTTTCTTCTTAATTGTGGTTATCATTGTTATGACATAACTTAGTTTGAATGAATTTTCTATTATTATTTACCTAATCTACGATTGATATTTTTACAATCTCCTCCTGGATTACTTGTGGATATTGTAGTCTGATGCATCGATTAATGTTATACTCATGATGTATAAATGTAGGCCTATATTATGAATTATTTTGTAAGATAATATGCTAAGTCTTATGCATCGTGTAATGTCATGCTCAAAATGTATGTATCCTTTTCTGATGTGTGATTTGAAAAAGCAGAAATAAAACAAAACAAACAAACAAACAACCATGATTAAGATGAGGTGATGATGTCATCGCTTCGCATGACTCGACTCGCTTCGACTCGACAAGTCCGAATCTTCACAAACTTTCAATTTTTTGCTATGCAGTAAGAAAAGAATATAGTATACTGTTCGCTTTAAATCATCACTCTGTTAAAACAACCTTGTTGTACATGTATAGACAAATCGTGGGGTGCTGTCTGGAAACAGGGATTTTAAAGATGAAAAAAAAAGTCAGCGTGTCATTGAAAGAATGTTTGTATCGATTTGCAGCTAGGCAATCACATATTACAGTGGAGTACGTTAGATTTGATATCAAAAAGGAGAGAGCAATCAGTAAATCGCAACTAGGGCACTGTGAGAGGCACACAGTAATGACTAGGAAATCCCTCATGAAATCCTCTTACGATTTTATTAAAGCACATATCGATGTTACCATTCACATCTACCGTCAGTAGCCTTGAATTCGAGTATCCCCTTGGTTGTATAATTCAAGGGGCGGACTATTTTTACTATCCTGTCAATTAAGTTTGCGGTCATGGTGGTCCGTCGTCTGATTTACGGACAAGTGGCGCGTTAAATCCATGCTTGGCAATACGTTTATCTATTCTCGCGTCCAATTGTGATTATGTTGAAGCTGTGATGGGGATAGTGGTGGGGAATGTGGGGGCGTTGCTGAGGTACGTTGGGCCGGGAAAGACGCCTTGTAACCCGCTCCAATTCCCGCATCTGCGTATGCCCGCGTGCGTACCGCGTAAATTAATCAGCTTGTTTGCATGGGAATGCGATGTTACGGTAGAGCGCCCATTAATTGGAGGGAGGGCTCCGTTGCGATGCTAATGAACTCGGCATACAACATCGCGCTCATTAATGGATGTGTAAACTAAAACGCATTGTAGACATTTCTCGATTCCTCCCTATCTCCCCATCCCCCTTTCTCTCTCGCAGTGTGAGGATAGAAGATCAACGATATGCGTACAAATCGATCACCGAGTGTACTTGTTTCTGATTTATCCACGGCATGCCGATGCGGCTTTGAAAATGTTCGAAATTTGTCCCGAAGATGGTCAAGTGATCACGGGGTCATGAAATATATGCACACTGAAATTCTGTCAGTATTGTGGTCAAGAGTCGAAGGATGTTTTCTAAGTTTCCTTCCTATTCATGTTATTTAGAAGAAATAGAAATTCTCATCAGCGTGTCATAATTATGTAATGCGCATGACACATTTTTATATCAAATCGATTAATGGGTTGTGGTAATTTCCTGAATAATGAACCTGGTACATCCAAAGCCTCTAATTAATGCTGACGGTGCTTGCCAAATATAGATTACCTCGCAGTACCTGTATGCCTATCGCTGCAAAACACTGTCAAGGAGATACCTTCTTCTCAATTCTTCCCTTTTTGCCCTTCTCTTCATCCTCTCCCCCTCCCCTCGACTCCCTTCCCACTTCCCACGCCCCCCTTCCCACCATGCAGCCACACGAACATTTATATACGATATTAAACAAATAGTACAAAGGAGTACACGCTCGTCGGCAGTCCGGCATTCTTATTTCCTGCAAATATGACATGATGACACAGAGTAGCCGAGGTCGCTTTCATTTTTTGAGAAATGTTCACAATTCTTATGTCCCTCAATAGCCCAAACGAAGAAGAAGAAGAAGCATGAAATAATCATCCCATTTATTAGATATCTCGTAATAAACGGCCTCAAGTTAGAAAGAAAGAAATCGTTTACTGTATTTTTGTTGTGTTTTGTTGTGCGTTGCTGTTATTGTTGTTGCACGGCATGCCTCCTACCGGAATACTGGAAAGAAATCTCAATATCATCGAGTGCAAACTGCACTGATAATTCCCCGAATAACGAAAATCCCAGAGCATTTTAGATGTCGACGTGAATGGATGGGTAATATCTGTCAAAACATGCGGTGCTCTGGCCGATCTGATGATCGATCGTCCAGTATTCCCAAAGCTTGTTACAAGAACGAGGTTCATATCTTATGACGATATCTCGATCACGAGTATTAGCGTTTGATTCGCCCTGCCCATCTATCATACTAATGACTCGTATTAGTTTGCGTGGGGATAAAAAATGTAGTTAACGGGCTTGCAATTTAAAGAATAAATCGATATTTGCTAGAGTAGTAAGCGTTCTGACATGAAGAATGTAGGCCTATATCATCCTTGGCCATGTCACTACGAATTACTTATCTGTACCTTTCATTCTTAATATTTAATTTTAACAAAGTTTTGCGCCGAATCTGATATCAGTTATAACCAAACCCTGCCAGCTTTTAATGCTTCGTCTGGTGCAATGGGATTGTTTGTTTAGATAGTGACATTTCACTTGTTCATGGTTTTAGCATGCATGTCTCAGAGCACGCTTACTGTATAATATGATAACAGATGGCTTGATTTCAAGAAGGAGTTCCTTCCCTTCCCTTTACGTCATGCGCATTCTTTGTATTCGTACCTCATTCATTATGATGTTCTCTTTTCCTGCTGTATGCCTTCATTCTCTGTCTCTCGCTCTTCGTTTCTGTCTTTCTCGTAACCCCTCCACTGCGTCTGTCTGTCACTGTCTGTCCGTCTGTCATTCTCGTGCTCTGTCTGCCTGCGTGTCTGCCTGTCTGTCTGTAACACTCGTGCTCTGTTTGTTTGTCTGTTCGTCTGTCACTCTCGTGCTCTGTTTGTCAGTCTGTCTGTTACTGCGTGCTCTGTTAGTCCGTCTGCCTGTCTCTTGCACTCCAATTCTGTATATGACTGTCTGTTTGTCTCTCACTCCCGTTCTCCGTATGTCTGTCTGTCTGTCTGTCACCCTTGTGCTCTGTCTGTTTATCTGTCGCTCTCGTGCTCTTTCTGTCTGTCACTCTTTTGCTCTGTCTGTCTGTCTGTCTGTCTGTCACTCTCGTGCTTTGTATGACTGTCTATCTCTCCCTCTCTGTCTCTCACTCTGTTGTTCTGTCCGTTTGTTTTTCACTCTCATGTTCCGTCCGTCCGTCTGTCGTGCCTGTCTGTTACTTCTCTGCTCCATCTGTCTGTCTGTCACTCTCATGCTCTGTCTGTATGTCTCAATCTCTGCATGACGCTATTTTTCTGCCACCTCTGGTTTTCTTCTTTTAGTGGTCTCCGCTGCAGTTCGAGCTTACCTAAAGAAGGGAAGGGGGGGGGGGGGGGAGGAGGCGGAGGAAGAACAAGCATGATTATAATGGCCTCCATATGGACATCGTAAAACCCATCAGTGAAAGTTGAACTTTGTCCTCACCTATATAGTCAGAGCTAGCGTAGGACCCGAAGCAGGTGATAAAGTTACGAAGAGGAGGGAGGATGTTCGGTTAAGTAGCTAATTTCCTGGAGGTCTAAATGACGATGCAGAAAAATAAGATATGTCATTTTTCCTCTTCCGGCTGTTTGCCAATAAAAGGGTGCATATTATAAGGGTGGAGCCCGACCATGCCGACCGCCCGGCGCTAGCTAAACAATGACCGCGTAAGATGTATGATGGTGATGTTTCGTGAGTCATATTTCGTGATATTTGAAATATTGTATGTCTGCAAAGTTTGTTTGGTCTTTTTTTTTAGGGGGGGGGGGTTCGTGTGGATGTATTCATGCTCAGGGTATGGAAAGCTTTATATCGTCATATATTTCTGATGATTACAGTGGCAGACATCCCTCAAAAGGAAAAGTTGTATAAGCAGTTATGTAATTGTATGTGTCCTTGCTTTTTTTGTGAGTTGAGTACGGCTCTCACAGACCATTGTTCCGAATTATCGACAAAGACAAAAATAAAGATAGCTTGTAATCATTTTCCTTCGTTTTCAAATCTTGACGCCGGTTATTAGTCTGTGATCGTACGATCTATAAAGCAGTGTCTATCAAAATGACATATATCGGGAACTTGCGCCACTTTTTCACCTTGCGCCGTTTTGGCCGCAGTGCCGTTCTGCTGAGTAAAATGTTTGCGCACTTTCTGTATTATGTCATACTTTTCATACTTAGTTGTGGTGTGCAATAGTTGGTTCTTTTGTGGGCTTTGTTCTCTTTCTTTTCTTTTTCTGCCTTGCAGAGTTTATGTCTATAACTCGATATCGAGCTAAACACTTTGCTGCCAGAGGGTCATAGTATGTCACTGTAGTACACATCACCCCTTACTCTTAAACTCGGCATCAATAGAATCATATTTCTGTCCTTCTCTCTATCTTTTTGCCTTTCTCTTCCTTCTTTCTTTCTTTCTTTCTTTCCTCTTTCGTCTTTCTCTCTCGCTCTGTTTATCTATCTCTCTCTCTCTTTCTTTCTATTTGTAAGCCTATTTTTCCTCCTGGAAATAGCAGTGAAATCAGAATGTTCGATTTTGTGATGTTGTTAACCATCGACTTCACAGCGAGCCAAGGAAGCTCACTGAGTGCAGACGAGCATGCACTCTGCGAGTTCCCAACGGGAAGTTGTGGCGCACTTTGCCATCTTTTTTCCTTCGACCAGTCCACTGGTAGGGTCACGTGACATGCATCGTCCATTCGCTGGTAGATCACGCTGGGTTAAAGCTCTTGAGAAAGAGCGACGTAGGTCATAGACATTCTAGGTTGTAATAGAGCACGGCAAAATCGATGCCATTACCAGTGGTTGCCATTATATTTGGAGTCCTTATTACTTTCCGCCCTTTTGAACTATTAAGACCTATGTTATTTTCTTTGTTAGCGTGTGTGTGTGTGTGTGTGTGTGTGTGTGTGTGTGTGTGTTATACGTGTCTTCATCATATGCAACGGGGTTATGGGTCCTTGTGCATACCCAACGACGTGTTTTGCCAAATAGTGGATTGATGCAAGAAAGCATTCTGTGTCCGGAGGGCAACGAACATGACTGATCGCATGAATAGCTTCACACACAACACACACACACACACACACACACACACACACACACACACACACACACACACACACACACACACACACACACACACACACACACACACAAAGTGGCATACGAAGATTTAGATTTCACAAAGCGCCATAAAGGGTCAAGATGATCCATAAACATTGAAACTTTTCAGCATGATAAGTCACATATTAAACGTTAACAAGCGGTCATCACGTCTGGTGTATGTAGTACTGAATGTGTGCCCACTATTTGAAGAGATTTTTGTGTCCACGACGTTGTTACTAAAAATGCTGATGTCTATATCAAACATTAACTGTAAGAGTAACTTTGTTTCTAAATTCCATAATTCAGTTAAATTTTCGTTTTTATTCTACCTGAGTGCCCAAAGCATGGTCGTATATGATACATGCAAACCATATATATAATCATACCTATTGTGTGTGTGTGTGTGTGTGTGTGTGTGTGTGTTTGTTTGTGTGTGGGGGTGAATTGCATTATTTTCTTTTTTAATTGTATTCTTTACTTAGATCAAAATACGTATGCTAACGCATGTGCGTTCGTCCGTTTGATGCTGATAGGATTTACAGGTGTTTTCACACTGTCGCAGCTGTGGATGGTAAAGAAATCAACAAATGTCAGGTCAGCGTCATGAAAATGCATGTTTTCGTGGTAGGGCTGTATCTTGGACTCGCAGCACGGCAAGTCATGCATGCACCAGCGGTCATTTAACCATTAAGTGTCCAGTGTATAACTGGATATTCCTTAAACTCTGCGATTTTTCCGATTCATTTTCTTAATTTGCCCGCTCGCTGACTTCGAATAGCATTTCGACCCCCCCCCCCCCCCCGCCAGCATTATCCAGGGAGCGATGTTTTTAGCAAATAGGCAAAGTAACGTCCACAAAATCATAATCAATAGATGCGAAATAAGGAAAGGGAGTACTAATATGTATTAAAATTTTGATTTAGAATAGAGAATACCAGTAGTTAAATTCTATTAGTGTCCTTTGATTTCCTCTTTTTTTTTATTAGTTTTTGAATGATATATTTCATCTTAGATTTGTTTTGGTGATTTTTGTGCCGTTTTGTTTGTAAATTGTATAACTTCATAATATTTCATCGTCATTAATGCGTATAAGAGAAACTATAATGTCATCGGATGAATCATGTATGTACATAACATCCTGCACGTTGAAATGTCATATAATCCATCGACTCCGAACAATGAATCGGAACATCTAAACAGCGAACTCACCTGAACTCAAATAGTGCATTTGAATTTCATTTCAAAGTTTCATCTATTTAGGAGAGACTTCCGCATCAATTTCCACATCATTGTAATATACGCGCATTTCAGGGCCAAACTTTACGTGGACAATACATGTTGTGACATTGCTGCAGCCGCTGGAAAGTATTGGCAGAAGTCCGTTGCCATGGAAGCACCCTCGATGTGTGTACTCCAACCCTGGGTATTATGAAAATATTTGGCGTGCCGACTATGCCTGAATACATTTTTGGAATGAATCAATGAATGTTTACAACAGCCGGAGCTTCTGGGAGGAAAACGTTTCAGTTCAGACAACGATAAAAACAATGTTATTTTCGTGCTAATCTTGAATGATCGATAATCAATAATCTCTTATAAATAGAGAACAGAGAACAGAAATGACAGAAAAACAACAGGTACTGGACATTTGTCTGTAATAACGTATCGTTTATCTATATTTTCACACGTTGTGGTATTCAGTGTTATATCTCTAAGTGTTGCGTTGGTATCAGCGATCAATCAGAGCAAATGGCGTTAGCTAAACAGTTCCTCAACACACCTGCCTGACTACGCATTCCTTAGAAATTGTGGAGATGACACCTGTTACAATGACAGCACAATATTCGCCCTGATAATTACCTTGTGGTTATGTTCGATGTTTCTGAGCACCCACGAAATAATCTCGCATGGTGAATTGCATTTTCCCCCATACTATGTTTTCATTCGTTCAAAAGTCGCAATAGTTTCATATCATAATTATAATGATATAAATATTCTGCAACGGGTAGCACCGGCTGAGGTGTGCTGGTATAGCACTGGATTTTTAAACGGGATCGAATCCTGCACGGCGCGTTCCATTCTCCAATCCTCCCCCCCCCCCCTCCTCCTCCTCCACAGAACAGAGCGTACACAGCCGAGGCTACCAAAGGCCATGTTTTTAGTATCATTAATCTTCAAAGAAATTCAAAACCTTCCTTTTTGTTTCGTACTTAATCAGGGACATTCAAACACATGATTTACACACAGTCACTCTGCCGTGCAGGCTCTCTCAAGTTCTGCAACCATTTTTTCGGTACTTTTTCTTTTTCTCTTCCATGAAATGACAGAAAGAAAGCTTTTGGATGCCCTCTTCCAAGACATTTCACTGTTTGCTATTTCCCAGTCAATCACCGTTATGTAATGACTGTTTAGCTTCGATTCAATTAGCAGTGTGTGTTTAGGTTCCTACGTAAATACTGCGTAAATCCAAACGTAAGGGAGAAAAAACGAAACGAGGATAACAGCATTGCTCTCGCCTGGGCTGCTGGAATGGAAGAAAGAAAGAAAGACAAAAAAAAAGCAACAACAATAATGCTTAGAAGAAACGATTTTCTGTTAGCTCCGGGAATAAAAGGAAGGAGGGAAGATGTGCCTGTAAGTCAGGAAGATGAACAAACGGATCAATACGTTGCGTGATGTGTGAGGTTACTTGAGCATGTGTTATAACATTTTATCGCTGAAGGCAATCAAAACAGGTAAAATTCGACACCAAGCTTTTCTCAAGATTTTATTTGCCCCTTTTTTTTTTCTTCCTCGCCCCTTACCCTAGACGGATGTTGATAATTCAAGCGCATATTGATCTGGATAGTTTTTCGCAGCTCTGTCGTGATTGAGGTTAGATGTACTCGAATAGCGAGGTGCAGCCCATCCACAAGACACCGACACAGACACAGACACACACAAACACACGCTCGCATAAACACGCATACACGCACAGACACACACACAGACACACACACAGACACACACACACATACACCCACTCAAACACAAACACAAGCACAAATGGAAATGAGAGTGAAGTGCTAGGAAGTATTGATATTTCCCCAAAAAGAACACAAGCGCATTTCGTGAGGAAATGATTACAATTAAGACGAGTTAACGTTGTTTAGTTATAGAATATCATAAAACTAGACCGCATATGAGTGGCTTACATGATTACACACACATACACACACACATGAATATATATAATATGTGTGTGTTTGTGTGTGTGTGTTTGTGTGTGCGTGAGTTGAGTACATCTGTATGTATATGTGTAATAATGACATGCATTTGTAAAATTACTAAATTATACATAGACACGGTATGTGCTTTTATATGCTGTATACAAATGCACATGAAAAGCAGTACAAATCGCAGAGATGTTTATGTATAACAACATGCATTCATTGATATATTGCATCATCTTGACTACAATTATAAGCATTTGAAATGTCTTCAAGTATGTTTTCGACATGAAAGTACTGAACACTGCGTCTCCAGTGGCAATCAGGCCCTGATATTATTCAAAAGGAACTTGTCCCACATACGGAAGAAAGCCATCATGTCGTGGCACCTGGGGGCAAAACATCTCCTCCAAAGCGGCTTACAAACTCCTCATGTCACGATGTTAAGAGAGCCCCAGCCGCAAGTAATGAAATTTACGCAGTTGACAGTTTTTTTTTTTCCTCTAAAGCTTCTCCTTCTCCTTCTCCTCTTCCTTCTTCTTTTTCTTTTTAAATCTATCTGCAAACGTGGTCGGATTTGATGACCCGGCCATTTCCATTTTTCCCTCGCTGATTAGTGAAGACATGATATGGTCGGAGCACAACGTACGACGATTTGTGAGTCTGATGACGGCGCGAAACTGCGTCATTGCGCCAGGGCTCGCCTCGCCAGAGTCCTAGCTTCAAATGTCACGTTTCCCATCTCTCTTCTTCCCGTATCTCTTCCTCACTCTCTCTCTCTCTCTCTCTCTCTCTCTCTCTCTCTCTCTCCCTCTCCACATCCCCCTCCTCTCCCCCCCTACCCTCTACCACAACCTTACCGCTTGTCCGCCCACCATTCTTTCCGTCTCTTCTTCCTTCTGGAGTCTTTGCTTCTTTTTTTTCTTTTGTTTTGTTTTGTTTCGGGTTATGTATGCATGTCATGATGTACAGAGCTGGATTTGAGCACAACCAATACCCTAGCCACCACCCGGACAAGGGAAAAAGAGAATGTCGCGAACATGAGATTATCCCAGATTTACATAGCCTCGCAATCTCCTTTTTTGATTGTGTGTGTGTGTGTGCATGTGTGTGTGTGCGTGTGTGTGTGTGTGTGTATTGGGGGATGTCAGTGACACCGCAAAGACAGACATCAAACCGTACGAATATGCATAATTCCAAGACATGTTAGATATTCATTTTTTTTTCCAAGTGAGTAGAAAAAAATATAAACATTTTCTGGTACAAGAGAGGTGATGTATATAGCCAAACCTTTATTCAACCCGACTCTACAATCTTTTACGCATTCTTCTGGCTTTTTGCTTTAACAAATCTGTAGCTGGTTAGCTGTTGAATTTTCTCATGTAGAGTGTAATGAGCTTCTACTCCTTGGCATTACAGCGGAATGCTTTTTAAAGTGTATCTTTGGTCAAAAAATATTTTTTTGATATGTGAAAGAGATGTATTTTAGTAATTTGTTGCACCAACAATCAGGAAAAAAGTTACATATAAATGAAGAAAAAGTATATTTTTGATATAGAAAATAAGAACTAAATCAGTGAGTCTGAAAGGAAAGACTATCAACTTTCTTTTGTTCTCAGGAGCCAGCAAGGGATTAAGGAACCAGCAAGAGATTAGGCAGCCTGGGAACAATAGCAAAGTTATAGTCTTCTTTTCAGACCCATTTAGTGGTATGTTTATAACTTTAAATGTATTTTTCTTTGCTAATATTGAACATTTTTTTTCTTCTGATTCTTGGTGTAATAGGTTACTGAAATGTAGCTCTTACACATATCAAAAAATATTTTTTGGCCAAAGATACACTTTAAGGTGTGGTTCATGTCGTTCTTGTACTGTTGTAGTGACAAACATATTAAGTGTTGTCCAAGGGTAGTTGTTTGACTGATATCATTCCCACAACGGAAAAATGAACGGCAAAGTACATACGAAAAAGAAACCAACATGACCGTATCTATAATATGCATTTGAATACCACGATGTGAACAGATTATGTAGGTTTTCATAAACACATACACATATTTGCATAAATGATACAACTCCACAGGCTCCACACTTGTTTATTGATACGCACGCAAATCACTCCACGTTAGGGATAGAAACAATCAATGCAAAAATGTTAATTAGTGTAATCAATGTTAAGTATTGTTATATATACAAAATGTGAAAAATTATAAATAAAAAAACAGTTATAATAAACTTGTTTCTAGAATAAACAGTCTACAGTTATTGTTTATTGAGAAAAATAGTTAAACTGTATCTCCTGATATTTTAGGCTTTATTGCGAAACTGTTTTAATGTATAGGATGTTTTGTGATACAACTGACCTACACAATCTATGCATCAAATATGATAACTTCAACATTTTGTTTTAAATCATTGCTCCTAATGGTAAACAAAGCCTTTAATAGTGACTGATGAGATGAGTCTTCTTCCTGCATGTTTTATGGGATAATGTGCCCACCTGTTGATACCATCTAGGGACTATTTGCAGACACCTGGGTCAGACCAGGAGGGGTCGTCACCTCCCGCTCGATACCCTGTCTATAATTTGGGGCGGACCACTTCAGCTTGTTTGCACCCTACTCTCTGGCAAGGAATGAAGCAGGTATCTGTTACGTGCGTGGGTTGTGACGCTCTCACACATGAAACCTCCATCTTTTTCCTGACCTATCAGGGTACGGGATGATATCAAGCAGCATTGCAATGTATAATGGCTGCCGATAGGTGCGAAAGAGTGATTTTAATCGACAGTAAATATAATTCAGTCCAAACTTTTGACACGATGTGAAACAGAAGATTGCGTAATCCAAATTGACTTTGAATAAAAGATATTAAAAAGATAGTTGGATAAGAAGGATGTAGCAAAGATGGTGATGATCTTATAGTGGTTATGATAATGTTAAAGGTATTGTTTACCATTGGGAGCAGTGATTTAAAAATGTTTGAGTTATCTCATTTGATGCATATGTGTAGGTCAGTTGTATCACAGAACATCCTACCAGATAAAAAATTCGCAATAAAGCCTCAAATATAAGGAGATATTTTCTTTATTAACCATAACTGTAGACGGTTTATTCCAAAGAAACAATTCTATTATAACTATTGTTCACATTTTGTGAAGTTCACAATACTTAACATTGATTATAACATTTTTACGTTGGTTGTTTCTATCCCTAACTCACATCTTAGAACTATTTTGAAGCACTAAAGTTGGGTTTTTGTTTCACATGCAAATGGTAAATAATGCCTTTGACAATAATGATGATGATAATGATAATGACGGTGCTTATGATAATCGTATAGTGATGATGAAAGTAATCTATGCTACTACTTTTACTAAATCTGATCGCAATGATAAGGGAGTTGGCATAATGTTAATAGCCATTATGTTCACCATCATCACCACCACCAAATCTATGACATATTTAAACTTTGTAGCTGCCAGAGAGTCTAATTGCCATTATTATTACGCAAAGATGTGTCAAGTTTCACACCTTGGTCATAATGGGGCAATCATCCTCTCTATTTTTGAAAGACGGAGACACGGGCCAGTAATCCAACTCATAATCTCCTCTCTAAGTATCATCCACTAGATCTACACTGCAAAAAGTCCGGTGTTAAATAGTGAACACCGAGCTGGTGTTAAATTTTCGGTGCTCATTTCTGGTGTTAAATTAACACCTCCGGGTGTCATTTCCAAATTTTAAACTGTTTTTTGAAGAGTTTCTTAGTAACTGCAATTCTTGTTGCTTTTTAATTTAAACAAGACGATCAAGAATTTTACATTAAAATACTAGATTTTTGAAAAAATGTGAAAATAAATTTACACCAAAGTAAGACCAGCTGGTGTGGTCTCTTATTGAAGCTGGACGGGTGTTAAACCATTGATATTAACACCAACAAATATCAAATCAACACCATGTGGTGTCATTTTTGAATTAACACCAGTACAGTGTCAAATTAACACCACGAAGTGTCAGGTGAACACATTTCAACACCATCACAGTGCATTTTCAACACCTGTGGGTGTGGTCCTTTATTGAAGTTTGATCGATGTTAGATTTAACACCCGTGGTGTTAAATCTAACACCGATGTTTTTACAATGTACTACTTCACTTATTTTGAAAAACTTGAAATATCATCATCCCTCCAGCAATGTTACGGTATAAAACTGCGATTTGTTACAGCCAGAAGAGCACAGCGTCTTGATCAACGCATATTTAGCACAGTTTCACATTATTGACTCTGCCTTTGCTGGTTGACCCACGTAATAAAGTAAGTTTACTTGCGTATCAGTTATACCTTAATTTGTGCGGCAGGTGGCGTTCTTTGCTTCCAAAGGTTATCCTCCAAAGAGAGTAAGGTTTCTATGGAATTAAAGGAATACTCTTTGCATGTGTGTTTCCGACATGGGCTGTTAGACTAAATAATGAAATGAAGTTCATTTGTGTCACGAACGTCTTGAGCAATGTTCTCTGATGAACTTTTTTTTTGTCAGTGATAGTAATAATCAGTAGCTTTAAACGGCAAGCAATAGATACGAAATATCCAGTTGATCGATCAGAACTGACGTCTGGGGAAGGGGCAGGGGAGGAGATGGATTTCGATCGATTACAGGGATTGGCGATTGATCGCTCCACTGATTGGAACGGGTGCGTAATTTGGTTAGGTAGTTTGCCTAGCACTTTAATAGGTAATGATTACACATGGAATCCATGCGTCTTGACAGTGGCTAGGCATAATTGCACGTAGCAAAGGAGCAAGGCATCCCTTGATCAAGGCGTGTGTTGCATAAAAGTCGAGACTGATTCCCGCGAAATTGGTGAAATTAGAGCAGGCGCGGCGATTAGCATTTCTCTTACAAATTCAATTTTGACGAACGAGAACCGGCAGAACGCATTTCCCCGTCTCCGCGACATCCATGAATATAGTGGTGGCATGGCAACAAGAATTTCGTGCTTTGGATTTGATGGCTGTTTAAAGAGAAAGAAGTGAGAGGAGGAGGAGGAGGTGGAGAAAGAAAAGAAGAGTCACTGCCGGTGAGGACCTCTTTGAGGGAGCACCCTCCTTCGGTATGCATAAATTGAACCATCGCTCATTACGTTTCCGTTTTTATCGTGACTGCTCGGAGGGTTTAATGATAATAAAAAAAAATGCGTTGCTGTACAAAAGTTTGAATTACGAAGAAATTTGCAGAAAAGAAGGCGTGATAGATTGAAAAGGACAGTTGATTAACTGCCACTCCTTGGCAATCGGTCAGCCTCCAAGAGCTTGTACAATTATGATGCGTTTACGAAAGCATAAATAATTTGTATGAATAGGAAGTAATTATGTTACATATATATATATATATATATATATATATATATATATGCATACGTACATCTATGATGACACATTGCCCCGATCTTATTTTCTCCAAGGACTTGGGGTTGGGGTTAGGGTTATGATAGGGTTTTAGGTTTAGTTGGTGTGAAGATTAGAATAAGGGTTAGGCTTTATGGGTTTCATTTATCTTTGGCATAGCGTGCCGATATTCCACGGGGGAAGTTGTCTCAAGAGCAAATGTCATGAAATCATATAGTGTAGGTCTTATATATATATATATATATATATATATATACTCAGTATATATTCCTACCGTCATGCATACGTACCTGCATACATACATCTACAATACACAATTAGGCGAGGAAAATAGGTTTAGTAGATTATAACTTTTTCAAAGATAATATGCGAAAGCGCATGCGTAGTACAAACTTGTTGACACTCTCTTTTTTCCCCGTTCTTTGATTACTCCTTCTCCTGTCCTCTGATATTCTCCCCGGACCGATTGGCCCTTAACTTTTCTGCGATGGGCTTAAATTCCATCCGCGGAATATATCCCGGGCTCCCTTCGAATGTCCCATGCGAGTTTGAAAGGTGTGGCTTACTGGTGTGGCACACCCAATCGAGTACACACTATTAGATATACACCCAGATAATTGCGTGCTAACGTGCTATCTGTAAGGAAAGGAAAGGAAAGTCGATGGTTTTTCTCTGCCCTCTGCGCTGTTGTGGTTGTTTTTTTTTTCAATTCCTGACGGATGGCTTCTTTTACACAGGTCACAAGGAATTCTCATTCATTTAGAGGCGATTTTTGTTTTTGTGTTTTTGTTCTTTTTTTGTTTTTTGTTTACTTTTTTAAGCATTTTTTTTTGCACGTGGCTGAATCAAGTATATAGGGCAGTGTCCTCCAAGGATATTGACCTAACTGTTGCTGCCTGCGCTTAATAGTTGACAATGACGTTTGTCAACCTATGAAAAATAAGAAACAACAGAAATGAGACCCTTTTCCTCCATGCTCATACACAGTTTTGAGCTCCACACAGATTAACGTTCATGTTTCGAAGTTGGAAATAAACGGTGATCATAAAGGGGGAAATAACTATGTTTCTGCCTGTGATGAAGGCAAGGCATTTGTGTGTGTGTGTGTTATTTTTCATAACGGATGTCGTCACTTGTTTATAAATGTAATTCTACAATGTACAATGTACCCAGTACCTTTCCTAATTAATCCAACTGAATGTTGTTGTTGGAAAAGTACCAATTAATACACGCAAAGTCAACTGGAGACAGCCAGCATCATACTACAACAAAATGTCTCGGCATCTTATGTTAACACGCACACCCACATAATCGTGTGGCAGCCCAGATAACCACAGCCCAGAGCAACAATTATCGATTTTTCTATCAGCTTCAAAAACGGAGCCGTGATGCGGTGTTAACTACTCAAAATGACGAAAAGAATGGCATTCGTAATCGTTATTGATTTTTGAAAAATCGGTGCACTACCCCATCCGATCCAGTACGATTTAGTGGATGGGAATCTAATTACACGACCACAAATTTGATCAATATCTGAGCACCATTGTCAACGTTCTCGGAACATGCCCGTGATTTGATTCGGAGAGGTCGTTCCGATTTGCTCAGTCAAATCAAAATTGTGTCCTTTTTGGTAGAAGAGAGCATTGTTTTACTAAAGTCAGTGGCTTATTCAAGCTTTATACTATACATTATATGAGATGTGTCTTTGATGTCACGTGCTCCCATATAAAATGCGATGAATCAGAACGCGCTTAGCATGCCTGGTCGCTATTCTCTTTCCTGCACACACGTACACACAAACACACACACACACACACACACGCACACACGCACACACACACACACACACACACACACACAAGGGCCCATTAACACATACATTATCGTGATTATCAACATTATTATTATGTGCCTTCACAGCTTTTCGATTCCACAATCCAATGAATCCTTTCTATCTTCTGCCCAATTTTCCACCGATTATGCTCCCAAAGTGATGATTTTGTTTTCTTCATACGACCACTGTGAATAAAATTAAGAGATATACATTATTTGGTACTCTAATGTTTGATGTTTGATTTGATATCATGATTATGACCTGAATTTGCTCTATGCATTTTCTTCAACATTCAAGGTCACAAAATGTCTCACGAAGTATGGTGAGCGTGATACAAGATCACAATAAATCTAAATAATTATGTTGCAAGAGTCGATTTCATCATGCTATGTTCATTCTCATGCAAGACAGCTTTTTAAGAGTTGAACACACATCGAAAAGTAATCGCTATCGCAATCATGCAGAGGGTTGAAATTTAAACTGGCTTTCATCTTCTTGGCTTCCCGCAGCTAGCTGCCTCTTTTCTCGGTGGTGTCGGCGCTTCTGCCGCAATAACGAAGCAGGTTGTTCCGTGCCGCGGGGGCTGATGCCTGTGAGCAGGGAAGACTAAACTCGACGATCATAATCTTGACAAAACGTACTCCGTCTTTTCTTACATGAGGGGAAAACGGTGACATCGATCTACTTATCACCAGCCTCCTAAAAAATATTCGGAAAAAAAATCTGCACCCACCTCTTGTTCCAGGTTTGCATTAGGTATATATATAATTATATGTATATATGCATGTATACACCTAATGATGTACATCCATTTTGAATTACCAATAAACTCCCAGTGGTTGACTCTCATCACCCATCACCATCCCGAAGGTCCACTGGCGTTCATCATTCCAAACGTCAACAGCGAGAAACCATAACGATGGCTGCAGTAATGATCATGTACATATTACCGTCATCAGCATATGCAATATGGACGGCATATTTCAAGCAAGACTTTATTAGCGCGTGGTTTTGTCGTTGGCATTTCTTGAAAGGAAGGGGGCCCCCGTCTTGTATTATTTTTGTTTGTTTTGTTTTATTTTCTGAGGACTGTATAGTGTCTGTAAGGGGAAAGGGAATGTGGAAAGTGGAGCAAAGGTAATTTGGATGGAGAGTAGAAAGAGAGACCAAGGAGAGGAAATGCCTGTTTGATTGCTTGTGTTGTCATGTGTGGTTTGGAATAAGGACGGGAACTAAATGGTGCCGTAACAATTAACCAGTAAATAGGAACAACACCTGAACACTATCAGACTGACTAAATGATCTCGTACGAACGTGACTATGGTGGTGCAAATCTCAACGTGTAAGCTGTTATATCACCAGGACCATGTACATAATTAACATGATATATATATATATATATATATATATATATATATATATATATATATATATTTATTTATTTATTTATGAACATGTGTGAATTTACACTTGTATCTATATATACGTATATTTGTGTACATAATATGATCTTGCTAACATGACCAAATGACAATGAGGATTACATTACTAATGTTATAACTTTAACATTTTATTGCGGGTAATAATTGTGACAGCACCACTTGGACAACTTATGGGCTTATTGTTTTCTTTGTCATTCCTTCCTGCAACAGCTTCTTATGATTGATTGCTTGATTACGTTGTCCACGTGTTGGTGTGATAATATCATCGAAAAGAAAACTGAAACCAAATTCATGCTGTATTCACCAACAGTTTATTCGGCACACAAACTTTCGAGCGATTCGCTCGAAAATATGTGATGGTGAATACAGCGTGAACTTGGTTTCAGTTTTTTTTTAAATGATGATGATGATGATGATGATGATGATGATATATACAGTATATATACATAATATACACTGTATATATATATATATATATATATATATATATATATATATATATATATACATACTTTTCGGGTCTCTGGATACTAGGGTACAACTTTATCGGGTACTGCCCTGAACAAACATTTCCAATGCGTGTTATATTTACCTGATAATCGGGTAGGCATTTCGGATGAATGGGTAGACATTTTTCCACACAAACCTGATTCTTATTTCCATAGTTTTAGAATGAGCGTAAAAATAGATTCTCTGCGGTATGTGAGCATAATCAC